>NC_132973.1:5000-330000 GCF_047496725.1 Anoplolepis gracilipes
GGACAACAGTACCGTCAACGTCGAGACGGGAGGTGGGGGGAGGCTCCCCAGCGGCCCTGCGGTCGTAGAAATAGACCGCCTCGGTCTTGCTGGGGGCCACCCTCAGGCCAGTCCTGCTTATGGCCCTCACGAGGCCTGCCACCCCTTCGTTAGCCCTGTTTAGGGCTTCCCCCCAGGTGTCCCCCTCGGCTACCAGCAGGGTATCGTCGGCATACCCGATGACCCGGCAGTCGAGGGGGAGGGCGGTATGGAGGACCCCGTCGTACCCGAGGTTCCACAACAGCGGGCCCAGCACCGAGCCCTGTGGAACCCCGCAGTACACGCGACGGGTGTGACCCCGACCGTCTTGGTCCCTGTATTCGAGCCTACGGTGACCAAAGTAGGCTCGAATTCCCTTCACGAGGTAGTCGGGGACGCGGTGGGTGTTGAGCGCGTCCCCGATTGCCTTCCACGGGAGGGTGTTAAAGGCGTTGGACACGTCCAGAGCGACGGCCAACGCCACCCTCCCGCGTTCCACGGCTGACTCCGTGAGGGCCCGTACGCGCAGTACGGCGTCCACCGTGGACCTGCCCTCACGGAAGCCGTATTGTTCCTCGTGAAGGGAAGGGACCTCATCGCGCGCCAGATGCTGGACGAGTCGGCGAACGAGAATCCTCTCGTATATTTTGCCGACCTCGTCCAGCAGGCAAATTGGCCGGTACGCTGACGGGTCACCCTCCTTCTTACCGCCCTTGTGGAGAAGAACCAGCTTGGCTCTTCCCCACATTGGGGGGAATTCCTCCTCGGCGAGGCATCTATTTAAGATGCCTCGCAGCCACCCGGATAGGTTTGGCTCCTCCAGGACGAGCTTCCAGACGCGCCCTGGGATGCCGTCCGGGCCAGGGGCCTTGTTGTTCTTGACCCCTCGAACGGCATCCCTCAACTCCTCCTCGGTGATTTCGAGATCCCTGGACCAGGTCTCGGCAGCGCCGGTGTTCGCGCTGCGCCAGTCGAGACCTCGAGGGTCGGGTTTGGTCGGGAACAAAGTCCCGACTATTCGGTCCAGGGATCCCGAGGGGAGGGTTTCCGTCACGGGGGGCGCCCAATGACGAAGTTTGTTCGTCACTATTTTGTATGGGCGCCCCCACGGGTCGGCGTCTAGGGACGCGATGAGCTCGTCCCACGAGCTCGCTCTGGAGGAGCGAATGGCGGCACTCAGCGCCACTCGAGCAACCTAACCTAACCTTTTTTTTTTTTTTTTTTTTTTTTTTAACGTGAGGAAAATGCATTACGCATCCCCCCGGGATGTGGATGTCCGGGGGGTATGTGGGACTCTCCCTATTTAAGGGCATACCCACTAAAAACCTCACGAGTGGCATCTTTGGCGATTGTAGGGGAGGCTCCTGGAACTAGCGGTGCAATACTTCAGGAGCCTCCCCTCGCCACACTCCTTAACAGGAGTTCTTCCTGAGAGGGAGGGAAGAAAGGAACATATCCTAAACTCCCCTCCTCTCCAAATCGATCTTTTACTCTACGACGGGAGGGCCACTACCTCCTCCCGTCGAGTCTTCTATTCCCCCCGATGGGGGGTGGGGGGAAAGAGTCGAGGCTTTAGGGGTCTCGACCCTCATTTCATCTGAGGGGGGGTAAAAAGGGAGGGCAATAGAGAAGGGGAAGTAAGGGGGGGAAGGACGAGCAGAACCAGTCTGCTCCCTCCCCCCTCTTACTGTCATCTTGGCGGCGCTCCCGTGGGCGTCGACGGGTGCGCCGTCGCCGGTGGCGGCGGTGACGGCAGCGGGCGCGGTGGAAGTCGCACCAGCCGGACCGTCACCGGACGCAAGAGGGGCCCAGGTGGTGGGGGAGGTTGGGGTCTCCTGCCAGGAGCCCTTCCCCTCGCCCGTCCCGGTCTGCGCTCCCTCTCGGCGCTCTCCTTCTGAGCCATGACCGCCTCGCAAAAAACGGCCACGGCTCTCCAGTTGTCTTCGCTGCCGAGCATCTTTACGACGACGCTCGGCAGCGCCAAGTCGTTCCCGATAGTCCGGGTTAGGACATCGCGCTCGTCCCTCCAGGCTGGACATGCTTGGAGGGTGTGTTGCGCGGTGTCCTTCTCATTGCCGCAGTGGTGGCAGGCCTCGCTTGCCTCCCGTCCGATGCGGTGCAGGTACTCTCCGAAACACCCATGTCCGGAGAGCACCTGTGTCATTCGAAACGTACTGTTGCCCCACGCCCTGTTCAGCCACTCTTCCAGACAGGGCAGGACGGCCGATACAGTCCTCTCCCCAGATGTTGGGGGGCGCTCGCGCAGCGACGCGATCCATCGCTGCTCGAGGGACTTTTTCTCTTGGAGCTTCCAAGTGCCCAGTATCCTGGCCGGGATCTTGATGACTCCTCCCCTGCGTGCCGCGGATTTCCGTTCATACAGTCGACTGTATGAATCCGCGACCATATGCAGGGGGGGAAGTCCGGCCAGGATGGTGGCCGCCGCGTGCGACACCGTCCTATAGCCGCGGACGAGCCGAATGGCCAACCTGCGCTGGACGCGACGCATCGCGCCTTGTATGCGTCTGTTGGCCATCGCCTCGCCCGCCCACACCGGTGCTGCATACATTAATATGCTAAGGACGGTGTGCGCGTAGACGCGGCGCACCCGACCGTCCGGCCCTCCGAGATTCGGCAGCAAGCGGCTAATCGCTGCCGCCGCCTTCTCCGCTCTCGGGACCAGGCGGTCGAAGTGACCCGCGAAGCTCCATCGGCCGTCGATGTGGAGCCCCAGGTATTTAATCTGGGACCCCACTGGGACAACAGTACCGTCAACGTCGAGACGGGAGGTGGGGGGGAGGCTCCCCAGCGGCCCTGCGGTCGTAGAAATAGACCGCCTCGGTCTTGCTGGGGGCCACCCTCAGGCCAGTCCGGCTTATGGCCCTCACGAGGCCTGCCACCCCTTCGTTAGCCCTGTTTAGGGCTTCCCCCCAGTCGTCCCCCTCGGCTACCAGCAGGGTATCGTCGGCATACCCGATGACCCGGCAGTCGAGGGGGAGGGCGGTATGAAGGACCCCGTCGTACCCGAGGTTCCACAGCAGCGGGCCCAGCACCGAGCCCTGCGGAACCCCGCAGTACACGCGACGGGTGTGACCCTGACCGTCTTGGTCCCTGTATTCGAGCCTACGGTGACTAAAGTAGGCTCGAATTCCCTTCACGAGGTAGTCGGGGACGCGGTGGGTGTTGAGCGCGTCCCCGATTGCCTTCCACGGGAGGGTGTTAAAGGCGTTGGACACGTCTAAAGCGACGGCCAACGCCACCCTCCCGCGTTCCACGGCTGACTCCGTGAGTGCCCTGACGCGCAGTACGGCGTCCACCGTGGACCTGCCCTCACGGAAGCCGTATTGTTCCTCGTGAAGGGAAGGGACCTCGTCGCGCGCCAGATGCTGGACGAGTCGGCGAACGAGAATCCTCTCGTATATTTTACCGACCTCGTCCAGCAGGCAAATCGGCCGGTACGCTGACGGGTCACCCTCCTTCTTACCGCCCTTGTGGAGAAGAACCAGCTTGGCTCTTCCCCACATTGGGGGGAATTCCTCCTCGGCGAGGCATCTATTTAAGATGCCTCGCAGCCACCCGGATAGGTTTGGCTCCTCCAGGACGAGCTTCCAGACGCGCCCTGGGATGCCGTCCGGGCCAGGGGCCTTGTTGTTCTTGACCCCTCGAACGGCATCCCTCAACTCCTCCTCGGTGATTTCGAGATCCCTGGACCAGGCCTCGGCAGCGCCGGTGTTCGCGCTGCGCCAGTCGAGACCTCGAGGGTCGGGTTTGGTCGGGAACAAAGTCCCGACTATTTGGTCCAGGGATCCCGAGGGAAGGGTTTCCGTCACGGGGGGCGCCCAATGACGGAGTTTGTTCGTCACTATTTTGTACGGGCGCCCCCACGGGTCGGCGTCTAGGGACGCGATGAGCTCGTCCCACGATTTCGCCCTGGAGGAGCGAATGGCGGCACTCAGCGCCACTCGAGCGGACCGGTAGTCGCTGAGTGCCTCGGCTTTCCAGGCCTCGTCACCACGGCGCTGGGCGCGTTTAAGGGCCCTTCTGGCTGCGACGGAGGAGCGGCGAAGAGACGCGATCTCCTCCGTCCACCAATACGCAGCCCGACGCGAGTGGGGCCTGCTCTTGGGCATGGAGAAGTCGCACGCCTGTGTGACCGAGTCTACCAGGCGCGCGACATCCTCCTCCAGGCTCCCCACTCTCTCCTCTGGCGGATGGTGTTGCCAGAGGGTGGCCTGGACGGCCGCCATTAACCTATCCGGGTCTAACTTCCTCAGGTTCCATCGCGGCGGTGGCGCACCGCCGGTCGGGCTCCCGGGCTGGAGGGTGGTGCAACCGAACTCGATGTATCGGTGATCCGATAGAGTTTCTTGGTCGACCACCCCCCACGACCAGTTTAGGCGTGCCGCGGAGGGGGTTATCATAGTGAGGTCCACTATGGACGCCCCCCGCAGCAGCCGGTCGCACGTAGGCTCGTTGCCGGTGTTAAGCAGGCATAGCCCGAGAGCCCCCATCCAATCCAGTAGGACCTCTCCCTTGGGGGTGGTGAGCCGGTCTCCCCAGGCTTGCGCTCTGGCGTTGAAGTCACCGGCCACCACCACCTCCTGGGGGAGCATGCTGCGTATGCAGTGCTCCAGCTCCCCCAGATACAGCTCGAATTGGGAGAGGCCCAAACTAGGCGGTGCGTAACACGCCACCACCGCGATGGATCCCCATTTTACCGCCACGTACCCCCTTCCTGCCTTGAGTAAGGAACAGGGGGGGTTGTGGCTGCCCGTACCGCGTACGATTGCGACCGTGCCAGAGCCGTCCACCCTCCAGTTGGGATGGTTTGATGGGGGTCGGTACGGCTCCGACACGATCGCCAGTCCTATACCACGCTCGGCGATAGTCTGCAGGAGTAAGTCCTGCGCTCGCCGAGCGTGGTTGATATTCGCTTGCAGGAATTTAGGAATTCTCATTGACGTCGGTTAAAGAGGCCTCCGTCATTTCAGTCACCCCTCCACAGGGCCTTGGGAGGGGGGCTCCGTCCGCGATCGATGGCGCATTGCCCACGGGCTCAATTGCGTCCGGGGCAAAGGTGTCTTCTTTCGCGTTGCCACGCTTGGGGCCTAAGCGCGGCATCCTTTGGGGCCTGGGGGAGTCGGAGCAACGCTCTTTGCCCCCCGCACCCTCCTCGTTTCCTTCCCTGGCCGAGTCCGCGCGCCGCTTGCGACACTCCGACGTGTCCATCGGCGCGGGCGCGGGCTCGACTGGGGCCGTTTGGCTCGCTTGTGGGATTTCTCCCACAACGACCTCCATCAGGGACGGAATTGGGTCTTTCTTTTCGATTCCCCCCTTCACCCCTCCCATCGACGGGGTGGGTTTTTTGGAGGGGGGAATCGATTTGACCTTCCTGCTGGGCTTTTTCGGAGGGTGGCAATTCATGCCACCCATCCTGTGCCCCGCGGGTGCCCCAAGTTCGGCACAAAGTGCGCAGTGCACTTTCTGCTCGGAGCAGGATTGGGCCTTGTGGCCCTCTTTGCCGCAGCGGAAGCACATGTTGGTGCAGGTTCGATCGCTGCCGCACTGCTGCTGCACATGCCCCTCCTCCATGCATTTAAAGCATCGGAGGGGGAGCCGCGGCAACAGCTCGATGGGCAATTTGTACCATGATATCGGTACCCTGCCCATCTGTGCTAGTTTGTTGGCAGCGTCTATCGGACACTGCACCAACACCGTGTTGAGGCCTGTGCGGGGGGCTTTCACGAACGTGCCCACCTTTACGTCCGAGAACCCGCACTTACCCTCCCCGGAGATTGCGGCAACAATCTCCGCCCGGGTGATGGAGTCCTCCAGTCCCCGAATGCGGAGGTCGGCCATCTTCTGGGGACACGTGACTCGCACGCCTTCGTTGTCCCCGGTTACCTCTCTGACACGTTCGGCGAGTTGTCCCGCCTTGCGTGCCTTGTCCTCACCGGAGATCTCAAGGATTAAGGCTCCGGTGAGACCTTTTCTTATTCTGAGAGTTCCCTCCTTGATCCCCAGTTGGTCCAGTTTGACCTCCTTCCTAATGGCGGCCATGCTTTCACCGTATTTCCCCTCTGGGCAGGTGATCATGACCGCCGAGGTTTTGGGGACCTTCCTTTTCCCGGGTTTCTCTCCCCCCGCTATCCGCCCCCGTCTCTGCTTACTCTGTTCACTGGGCGGTGACCGGGCCGCAGCAACGGGTGCAGTTTTAGAGGGGAGGGGAGTCTGTCCTGCTTTCCTCTTTTCCTTACGTCCGACCACCACGCTCCACGGAGTTTCGGTGGTCGGAGAGGGGCCATATGTCCCGGGGTTTGTCGACTTCTTGTCGAAGGGCCCCGGGCCTAATGGTCCTCCGTCAGAGGATGGAGCCTTAGAGGGTTCCGCCTCCTGGCGAGATTTCCCTTTAGGTTTCTCGGGTAGGAAAGGGGGGGAAGAGGGAGAGGGAGAGATCCTGGTGTTAGCCCGGACCTGGCCCTCTCCCTTCTTTTTCCCCTTCTTAGCCGCTTTCTTCTTCTCTTGACCGCTTTTGGCTGGAGCGGTCACTTGTGACTTGGGCTGAGTTGGCGAGGACTTCTCAGCCTCGGCCTCCTTTCCCCTTAGCGGTTGAGCCTGCACGTTCAGGGGAGCGGATTGGACCGCTTTCCCCTGTCCGTCCGTTGCTTCGAGGAATCGCAGCATCCTCTCCCTCAAGTCAACACCGATTTGTAGGTGTTGGTTGAGGGCTTCGTAGAGGACCGCGAATTCTCCCTGGGCTGGGGGGCGAGTAATTGGAGGAAGGGGTCGAGGGGATCCCCTCAAGAGAGGCCCCTGTGCCTCCGTCGCGCTCGCGGCCTGCGGTTCTACCTCCATGCCTGGGTCTCCAATCGGGCTTGGGGACACGCATGCCGGAGATAGTTTGCCCCTCCTCAAGGCGGTCTTCTTCGGGGAGACATTTTGTGGCGTCCTCAGCCTTAGAGAATGCCACTCCCCGCTGTCGGAATCTGACTCCCGGTCAGATTCGATGCGGTTCCGTCTTCTCAGGATCCTGCCTCCCTTCTCCTTTTCGCTCTTTGCGGCACTTCCCTCTTCGATCAGGCGGGTACTGAGCTGTTTCGTCAGCACCTCTACCTGATCGGCGAGCTCCGCCATCCGCTTCTTGAGCTCACTCGTCTCCTTCTCCTTCTCAGCTTTGAGGAGCTCCAATTGATGTCGGAGTTCCTCCGCTTCGACGTTACTTGGTGAGGACGATACAGTCCTATCGTGAAGGACTGCTGTGGCCGCCATGATGGACGCCACAGCCTTCTTCATCTCGCCTTCTAGCGGGCCCTTGATATTTTTCGATACCTGCAAGCTTTTAAAGATGGTCACGCAGTTATCGATCGTGTCGGACACCACAGCCGGTGTCGGAGAGTGGCGGAACATCTCCCTCGCCACCCTCTGATTGTCCCGGCATCTCTCCCAGGCCTGTCCATCGGGCATTGAGGCACCCAGGGCCCACTCCGTGTCCCCTCTCTCTCTGGCCTCTTCCCTCGCTCTGGCCTTTGCCTCCCTTTTCTCCTTCGTCCCTTCACCCGTTGTGATGGGCCTTCCTCTGCCTCTCTTGGCGGGGGCGAGGTCCGACTGTTCGTCCTCCGAGCCGGCAAAGTATGAACCAGCGTGTGATCCTGCTTCATACTCGTCCGGATCACCCGCCACGCTACTGGCGCGTGATCCCGCTGGGAACGCCGAGTCCTCATCGCTAGGAGCGGGAGTTATACCTGTAGCGGTATGCTTGCTCCTTTTCCCGCTCGCTCGGCAGCTGTGGCATACATGCCTTGCGCTATGAGGGCACTTGCTTGTCTTCCTGGCCATTGGAAATTGGAGGTATCTCCTTTCCAAGGCCTCTTTCGCTGCCGTACCATCCTGAATGGCCGTGATGGTAAGCTTGCCACTGGATGTCGACGGCCCTGGGTACGAAGGTATATCCTTCTTCTCAGAGCCCTCGGGTATTTCGGGGACCTTAAAGGTCTCCGTCGCTCGGTCCGCAGACAATTCTGCGGTGGGTTCCGCCTTGGTCTTCTTGGATTTTGTATTATGAGAGATCATTATTTCGAATAATCCCGCTCCCCGCTGCGGCTCCGTCACCCAGGGTGTACCCTCACCTGCCGCAGAGTGTCCCGAAACATGACCGGCAACACTCCACGACAGGGCCCCAAGTTCCCCCGGGGGGGTGACATACGACACGGGCCGGGGGATATACATCCCCGGCACTGGTCCCCGGCCCCTTACTCACCCATGGAGGTTTTGACGCCTCCATGGGCTTTCGGGGGTTCCCGGCCTCCGACCTCCGGGATACCGCAGCGGGTGGTGCCACCCGGGGGGCCCCATGGACGGTTGGGACTGGGTCGCCGCTCCCCGGCCCAGTCTTCCCCGCCATGGCGACCAGCTTGCACGCGCCCTTGACGGAAGTTACCTCCCGCCAAAGGGCCCCGACGATGCACCGCTTCGGAAGGGAAACGGTCGCGATGCACCGTCGGGCTCCGTCCCGCCGTCGAACCCTGCCTCGGAATACGTCCGAGCGGCTCCGACGGCCGGGCCGACCCGGCGCCGTCGGGCTATGCCCGTGCGGCCCGCGCCGGCCCGCCTCCGCCTCCCCGACCCCGTCCTCGGAAAACGTCCGAGCGGCTCGGAGGAGGCCCGGCCCGATGGGTCCGGGAGTTCCGGAGATCCATCGGCCCGTCCGCTCCCCTCGCGGCGCGCACTCAGGGGCAGAACCCACTGAGCCGCCTGCACGCGAGATGGAGCCCCACGATTGTGGGACGCCAGCCCATGCCGGCACCCACATCCCCCCGAGGGACGCCGCGCGGCGGGAACACCCACACGCGCGGAAACCCTCATGTGCCAGGAGCACCCAGCGGTGTGTCACGGGCGGGGAGCAGTCCTCCCCCAACGGTGCCGTACCACCGGGCGATTGCACTCAGGGCCGCCTACCCCTACCAGCGATTGGGTCCGCGCTTTAGACCACCCCCAAGGGGGTGGGCGCAGTCCCTAAGGGAGTCGCTGGGCTCCCCTTGTACCCTTACTAAGGGTACGGTGCGCTCTTAGTTCCCCTTCCACCCCGGAGGTTCACCCAACTTGGCCGGAGCCGTGTGGGTGTTCCATGGGGTTTCAGGGTTAAGCCTCCTCACCACGACAAGGTGGCGCACAACGAGGAGGAACCTAACCTAACCTTTTTTTTTTTTTTTTTTTTTTTTAACGTGAGGAAAATGCATTACGCATCCCCCCGGGATGTGGATGTCCGGGGGGTATGTGGGACTCTCCCTATTTAAGGGCATACCCACTAAAAACCTCACGAGTGGCATCTTTGGCGATTGTAGGGGAGGCTCCTGGAACTAGCGGTGCAATACTTCAGGAGCCTCCCCTCGCCACACTCCTTAACAGGAGTTCTTCCTGAGAGGGAGGGAAGAAAGGAACATATCCTAAACTCCCCTCCTCTCCAAATCGATCTTTTACTCTACGACGGGAGGGCCACTACCTCCTCCCGTCGAGTCTTCTATTCCCCCCGATGGGGGGTGGGGGGAAAGAGTCGAGGCTTTAGGGGTCTCGACCCTCATTTCATCTGAGGGGGGGTAAAAAGGGAGGGCAATAGAGAAGGGGAAGTAAGGGGGGGAAGGACGAGCAGAACCAGTCTGCTCCCTCCCCCCTCTTACTGTCATCTTGGCGGCGCTCCCGTGGGCGTCGACGGGTGCGCCGTCGCCGGTGGCGGCGGTGACGGCAGCGGGCGCGGTGGAAGTCGCACCAGCCGGACCGTCACCGGACGCAAGAGGGGCCCAGGTGGTGGGGGAGGTTGGGGTCTCCTGCCAGGAGCCCTTCCCCTCGCCCGTCCCGGTCTGCGCTCCCTCTCGGCGCTCTCCTTCTGAGCCATGACCGCCTCGCAAAAAACGGCCACGGCTCTCCAGTTGTCTTCGCTGCCGAGCATCTTTACGACGACGCTCGGCAGCGCCAAGTCGTTCCCGATAGTCCGGGTTAGGACATCGCGCTCGTCCCTCCAGGCTGGACATGCTTGGAGGGTGTGTTGCGCGGTGTCCTTCTCATTGCCGCAGTGGTGGCAGGCCTCGCTTGCCTCCCGTCCGATGCGGTGCAGGTACTCTCCGAAACACCCATGTCCGGAGAGCACCTGTGTCATTCGAAACGTACTGTTGCCCCACGCCCTGTTCAGCCACTCTTCCAGACAGGGCAGGACGGCCGATACAGTCCTCTCCCCAGATGTTGGGGGGCGCTCGCGCAGCGACGCGATCCATCGCTGCTCGAGGGACTTTTTCTCTTGGAGCTTCCAAGTGCCCAGTATCCTGGCCGGGATCTTGATGACTCCTCCCCTGCGTGCCGCGGATTTCCGTTCATACAGTCGACTGTATGAATCCGCGACCATATGCAGGGGGGGAAGTCCGGCCAGGATGGTGGCCGCCGCGTGCGACACCGTCCTATAGCCGCGGACGAGCCGAATGGCCAACCTGCGCTGGACGCGACGCATCGCGCCTTGTATGCGTCTGTTGGCCATCGCCTCGCCCGCCCACACCGGTGCTGCATACATTAATATGCTAAGGACGGTGTGCGCGTAGACGCGGCGCACCCGACCGTCCGGCCCTCCGAGATTCGGCAGCAAGCGGCTAATCGCTGCCGCCGCCTTCTCCGCTCTCGGGACCAGGCGGTCGAAGTGACCCGCGAAGCTCCATCGGCCGTCGATGTGGAGCCCCAGGTATTTAATCTGGGACCCCACTGGGACAACAGTACCGTCAACGTCGAGACGGGAGGTGGGGGGAGGCTCCCCAGCGGCCCTGCGGTCGTAGAAATAGACCGCCTCGGTCTTGCTGGGGGCCACCCTCAGGCCAGTCCGGCTTATGGCCCTCACGAGGCCTGCCACCCCTTCGTTAGCCCTGTTTAGGGCTTCCCCCCAGTCGTCCCCCTCGGCTACCAGCAGGGTATCGTCGGCATACCCGATGACCCGGCAGTCGAGGGGGAGGGCGGTATGAAGGACCCCGTCGTACCCGAGGTTCCACAGCAGCGGGCCCAGCACCGAGCCCTGCGGAACCCCGCAGTACACGCGACGGGTGTGACCCTGACCGTCTTGGTCCCTGTATTCGAGCCTACGGTGACTAAAGTAGGCTCGAATTCCCTTCACGAGGTAGTCGGGGACGCGGTGGGTGTTGAGCGCGTCCCCGATTGCCTTCCACGGGAGGGTGTTAAAGGCGTTGGACACGTCTAAAGCGACGGCCAACGCCACCCTCCCGCGTTCCACGGCTGACTCCGTGAGTGCCCTGACGCGCAGTACGGCGTCCACCGTGGACCTGCCCTCACGGAAGCCGTATTGTTCCTCGTGAAGGGAAGGGACCTCGTCGCGCGCCAGATGCTGGACGAGTCGGCGAACGAGAATCCTCTCGTATATTTTACCGACCTCGTCCAGCAGGCAAATCGGCCGGTACGCTGACGGGTCACCCTCCTTCTTACCGCCCTTGTGGAGAAGAACCAGCTTGGCTCTTCCCCACATTGGGGGGAATTCCTCCTCGGCGAGGCATCTATTTAAGATGCCTCGCAGCCACCCGGATAGGTTTGGCTCCTCCAGGACGAGCTTCCAGACGCGCCCTGGGATGCCGTCCGGGCCAGGGGCCTTGTTGTTCTTGACCCCTCGAACGGCATCCCTCAACTCCTCCTCGGTGATTTCGAGATCCCTGGACCAGGCCTCGGCAGCGCCGGTGTTCGCGCTGCGCCAGTCGAGACCTCGAGGGTCGGGTTTGGTCGGGAACAAAGTCCCGACTATTTGGTCCAGGGATCCCGAGGGAAGGGTTTCCGTCACGGGGGGCGCCCAATGACGGAGTTTGTTCGTCACTATTTTGTACGGGCGCCCCCACGGGTCGGCGTCTAGGGACGCGATGAGCTCGTCCCACGATTTCGCCCTGGAGGAGCGAATGGCGGCACTCAGCGCCACTCGAGCGGACCGGTAGTCGCTGAGTGCCTCGGCTTTCCAGGCCTCGTCACCACGGCGCTGGGCGCGTTTAAGGGCCCTTCTGGCTGCGACGGAGGAGCGGCGAAGAGACGCGATCTCCTCCGTCCACCAATACGCAGCCCGACGCGAGTGGGGCCTGCTCTTGGGCATGGAGAAGTCGCACGCCTGTGTGACCGAGTCTACCAGGCGCGCGACATCCTCCTCCAGGCTCCCCACTCTCTCCTCTGGCGGATGGTGTTGCCAGAGGGTGGCCTGGACGGCCGCCATTAACCTATCCGGGTCTAACTTCCTCAGGTTCCATCGCGGCGGTGGCGCACCGCCGGTCGGGCTCCCGGGCTGGAGGGTGGTGCAACCGAACTCGATGTATCGGTGATCCGATAGAGTTTCTTGGTCGACCACCCCCCACGACCAGTTTAGGCGTGCCGCGGAGGGGGTTATCATAGTGAGGTCCACTATGGACGCCCCCCGCAGCAGCCGGTCGCACGTAGGCTCGTTGCCGGTGTTAAGCAGGCATAGCCCGAGAGCCCCCATCCAATCCAGTAGGACCTCTCCCTTGGGGGTGGTGAGCCGGTCTCCCCAGGCTTGCGCTCTGGCGTTGAAGTCACCGGCCACCACCACCTCCTGGGGGAGCATGCTGCGTATGCAGTGCTCCAGCTCCCCCAGATACAGCTCGAATTGGGAGAGGCCCAAACTAGGCGGTGCGTAACACGCCACCACCGCGATGGATCCCCATTTTACCGCCACGTACCCCCTTCCTGCCTTGAGTAAGGAACAGGGGGGGTTGTGGCTGCCCGTACCGCGTACGATTGCGACCGTGCCAGAGCCGTCCACCCTCCAGTTGGGATGGTTTGATGGGGGTCGGTACGGCTCCGACACGATCGCCAGTCCTATACCACGCTCGGCGATAGTCTGCAGGAGTAAGTCCTGCGCTCGCCGAGCGTGGTTGATATTCGCTTGCAGGAATTTAGGAATTCTCATTGACGTCGGTTAAAGAGGCCTCCGTCATTTCAGTCACCCCTCCACAGGGCCTTGGGAGGGGGGCTCCGTCCGCGATCGATGGCGCATTGCCCACGGGCTCAATTGCGTCCGGGGCAAAGGTGTCTTCTTTCGCGTTGCCACGCTTGGGGCCTAAGCGCGGCATCCTTTGGGGCCTGGGGGAGTCGGAGCAACGCTCTTTGCCCCCCGCACCCTCCTCGTTTCCTTCCCTGGCCGAGTCCGCGCGCCGCTTGCGACACTCCGACGTGTCCATCGGCGCGGGCGCGGGCTCGACTGGGGCCGTTTGGCTCGCTTGTGGGATTTCTCCCACAACGACCTCCATCAGGGACGGAATTGGGTTTTTCTTTTCGATTCCCCCCTTCACCCCTCCTACCGAAGGGGTGGGTTTTTTGGAGGGAGGAATCGGTTTGACCTTCCTGCTGGGCTTTTTCGGAGGGTGGCAATTCATGCCACCCATCCTGTGCCCCGCGGGTGCCCCAAGTTCGGCACAAAGTGCGCAGTGCACTTTCTGCTCGGAGCAGGATTGGGCCTTGTGGCCCTCTTTGCCGCAGCGGAAGCACATGTTGGTGCAGGTTCGATCGCTGCCGCACTGCTGCTGCACATGCCCCTCCTCCATGCATTTAAAGCATCGGAGGGGGAGCCGCGGCAACAGCTCGATGGGCAATTTGTACCATGATATCGGTACCCTGCCCATCTGTGCTAGTTTGTTGGCAGCGTCTATCGGACACTGCACCAACACCGTGTTGAGGCCTGTGCGGGGGGCTTTCACGAACGTGCCCACCTTTACGTCCGAGAACCCGCACTTACCCTCCCCGGAGATTGCGGCAACAATCTCCGCCCGGGTGATGGAGTCCTCCAGTCCCCGAATGCGGAGGTCGGCCATCTTCTGGGGACACGTGACTCGCACGCCTTCGTTGTCCCCGGTTACCTCTCTGACACGTTCGGCGAGTTGTCCCGCCTTGCGTGCCTTGTCCTCACCGGAGATCTCAAGGATTAAGGCTCCGGTGAGACCTTTTCTTATTCTGAGAGTTCCCTCCTTGATCCCCAGTTGGTCCAGTTTGACCTCCTTCCTAATGGCGGCCATGCTTTCACCGTATTTCCCCTCTGGGCAGGTGATCATGACCGCCGAGGTTTTGGGGACCTTCCTTTTCCCGGGTTTCTCTCCCCCCGCTATCCGCCCCCGTCTCTGCTTACTCTGTTCACTGGGCGGTGACCGGGCCGCAGCAACGGGTGCAGTTTTAGAGGGGAGGGGAGTCTGTCCTGCTTTCCTCTTTTCCTTACGTCCGACCACCACGCTCCACGGAGTTTCGGTGGTCGGAGAGGGGCCATATGTCCCGGGGTTTGTCGACTTCTTGTCGAAGGGCCCCGGGCCTAATGGTCCTCCGTCAGAGGATGGAGCCTTAGAGGGTTCCGCCTCCTGGCGAGATTTCCCTTTAGGTTTCTCGGGTAGGAAAGGGGGGGAAGAGGGAGAGGGAGAGATCCTGGTGTTAGCCCGGACCTGGCCCTCTCCCTTCTTTTTCCCCTTCTTAGCCGCTTTCTTCTTCTCTTGACCGCTTTTGGCTGGAGCGGTCACTTGTGACTTGGGCTGAGTTGGCGAGGACTTCTCAGCCTCGGCCTCCTTTCCCCTTAGCGGTTGAGCCTGCACGTTCAGGGGAGCGGATTGGACCGCTTTCCCCTGTCCGTCCGTTGCTTCGAGGAATCGCAGCATCCTCTCCCTCAAGTCAACACCGATTTGTAGGTGTTGGTTGAGGGCTTCGTAGAGGACCGCGAATTCTCCCTGGGCTGGGGGGCGAGTAATTGGAGGAAGGGGTCGAGGGGATCCCCTCAAGAGAGGCCCCTGTGCCTCCGTCGCGCTCGCGGCCTGCGGTTCTACCTCCATGCCTGGGTCTCCAATCGGGCTTGGGGACACGCATGCCGGAGATAGTTTGCCCCTCCTCAAGGCGGTCTTCTTCGGGGAGACATTTTGTGGCGTCCTCAGCCTTAGAGAATGCCACTCCCCGCTGTCGGAATCTGACTCCCGGTCAGATTCGATGCGGTTCCGTCTTCTCAGGATCCTGCCTCCCTTCTCCTTTTCGCTCTTTGCGGCACTTCCCTCTTCGATCAGGCGGGTACTGAGCTGTTTCGTCAGCACCTCTACCTGATCGGCGAGCTCCGCCATCCGCTTCTTGAGCTCACTCGTCTCCTTCTCCTTCTCAGCTTTGAGGAGCTCCAATTGATGTCGGAGTTCCTCCGCTTCGACGTTACTTGGTGAGGACGATACAGTCCTATCGTGAAGGACTGCTGTGGCCGCCATGATGGACGCCACAGCCTTCTTCATCTCGCCTTCTAGCGGGCCCTTGATATTTTTCGATACCTGCAAGCTTTTAAAGATGGTCACGCAGTTATCGATCGTGTCGGACACCACAGCCGGTGTCGGAGAGTGGCGGAACATCTCCCTCGCCACCCTCTGATTGTCCCGGCATCTCTCCCAGGCCTGTCCATCGGGCATTGAGGCACCCAGGGCCCACTCCGTGTCCCCTCTCTCTCTGGCCTCTTCCCTCGCTCTGGCCTTTGCCTCCCTTTTCTCCTTCGTCCCTTCACCCGTTGTGATGGGCCTTCCTCTGCCTCTCTTGGCGGGGGCGAGGTCCGACTGTTCGTCCTCCGAGCCGGCAAAGTATGAACCAGCGTGTGATCCTGCTTCATACTCGTCCGGATCACCCGCCACGCTACTGGCGCGTGATCCCGCTGGGAACGCCGAGTCCTCATCGCTAGGAGCGGGAGTTATACCTGTAGCGGTATGCTTGCTCCTTTTCCCGCTCGCTCGGCAGCTGTGGCATACATGCCTTGCGCTATGAGGGCACTTGCTTGTCTTCCTGGCCATTGGAAATTGGAGGTATCTCCTTTCCAAGGCCTCTTTCGCTGCCGTACCATCCTGAATGGCCGTGATGGTAAGCTTGCCACTGGATGTCGACGGCCCTGGGTACGAAGGTATATCCTTCTTCTCAGAGCCCTCGGGTATTTCGGGGACCTTAAAGGTCTCCGTCGCTCGGTCCGCAGACAATTCTGCGGTGGGTTCCGCCTTGGTCTTCTTGGATTTTGTATTATGAGAGATCATTATTTCGAATAATCCCGCTCCCCGCTGCGGCTCCGTCACCCAGGGTGTACCCTCACCTGCCGCAGAGTGTCCCGAAACATGACCGGCAACACTCCACGACAGGGCCCCAAGTTCCCCCGGGGGGGTGACATACGACACGGGCCGGGGGATATACATCCCCGGCACTGGTCCCCGGCCCCTTACTCACCCATGGAGGTTTTGACGCCTCCATGGGCTTTCGGGGGTTCCCGGCCTCCGACCTCCGGGATACCGCAGCGGGTGGTGCCACCCGGGGGGCCCCATGGACGGTTGGGACTGGGTCGCCGCTCCCCGGCCCAGTCTTCCCCGCCATGGCGACCAGCTTGCACGCGCCCTTGACGGAAGTTACCTCCCGCCAAAGGGCCCCGACGATGCACCGCTTCGGAAGGGAAACGGTCGCGATGCACCGTCGGGCTCCGTCCCGCCGTCGAACCCTGCCTCGGAATACGTCCGAGCGGCTCCGACGGCCGGGCCGACCCGGCGCCGTCGGGCTATGCCCGTGCGGCCCGCGCCGGCCCGCCTCCGCCTCCCCGACCCCGTCCTCGGAAAACGTCCGAGCGGCTCGGAGGAGGCCCGGCCCGATGGGTCCGGGAGTTCCGGAGATCCATCGGCCCGTCCGCTCCCCTCGCGGCGCGCACTCAGGGGCAGAACCCACTGAGCCGCCTGCACGCGAGATGGAGCCCCACGATTGTGGGACGCCAGCCCATGCCGGCACCCACATCCCCCCGAGGGACGCCGCGCGGCGGGAACACCCACACGCGCGGAAACCCTCATGTGCCAGGAGCACCCAGCGGTGTGTCACGGGCGGGGAGCAGTCCTCCCCCAACGGTGCCGTACCACCGGGCGATTGCACTCAGGGCCGCCTACCCCTACCAGCGATTGGGTCCGCGCTTTAGACCACCCCCAAGGGGGTGGGCGCAGTCCCTAAGGGAGTCGCTGGGCTCCCCTTGTACCCTTACTAAGGGTACGGTGCGCTCTTAGTTCCCCTTCCACCCCGGAGGTTCACCCAACTTGGCCGGAGCCGTGTGGGTGTTCCATGGGGTTTCAGGGTTAAGCCTCCTCACCACGACAAGGTGGCGCACAACGAGGAGGAACCTAACCTAACCTAACCTTTTTTTTTTTTTTTTTTTTTTTACGTGAGGAAAATGCATTACGCATCCCCCCGGAATGTGGATGTCCGGGGGGTATGTGGGACTCTCCCTATTAAAGGGCATACCCACTAAAAACCTCACGAGTGGCATCTTTGGCGATTGTAGGGGAGACTCCTGGGACTAGCGGTGCAATACTTCAGGAGCCTCCCCTCGCCGCACTCCTTAACAGGAGTTCTTCCTGGGAGGGAGGGGAGAGAGGAACATATCCTATACTCCCCTCCTCTCCTAATCGATCTTTTACTTTGCGGCGGGAGGGCCACTACCTCCTCCCGTCGAGTCTTCTATTCCCCCCGATAGGGGGGGGAAAAGAGTCGAGACTTTGGGGGTCTCGATTCTCATTCATCTGGGGGGGGTTACAAGGGAGGGCAAAAGGAGAGGGAAGTAAGGGGGGGAAGGGCGAGCAGTACCAGTCTGCCCCCTCCCCCCGCTCACTGTCATCTTGGCGGCGCTCCCATGGGCGTCGACGGGTGCGCCGTCGCCGATGGCGACGATGACGGCGGCGGGTGCGGCGGAAGTCGCACCAGTCGAACCGTCACCGGACGCAAGAGAGGGGGCCCAGGTGGTGGGGGAGGTTGGGGTCTCCTGCCAGGAGCCCTTCCCCTCGCCCGTCCCGGTCTGCGCTCCCTCTCGGCGCTCTCCTTCTGAGCCATGACCGCCTCGCAAAAAGCGGCCATGGCTCTCCAGTTGTCTTCGCTGCCGAGCATCTTTACGACGACGCTCGGCAGCGCCAAGTCGTTCCCGATAGTCCGGGTTAGGACATCGCGCTCGTCCCTCCAGGCTGGACATGCTTGGAGGGTGTGTTGCGCGGTGTCCTTCTCATTGCCGCAGTGGTGGCAGGCCTCGCTTGCCTCCCGTCCGATGCGGTGCAGGTACTCTCCGAAACACCCATGTCCGGAGAGCACCTGTGTCATTCGAAACGTACTGTTGCCCCACGCCCTGTTCAGCCACTCCTCCAGACAGGGCAGGACGGCCGATACAGTCCTCTCCCCGGATGTTGGGGGGCGCTCGCGCAGCGACGCGATCCATCGCTGCTCGAGGGACTTTTTCTCTTGGAGCTTCCAAGTGCCCAGTATCCTGGCCGGGATCTTGATGACTCCTCCCCTGCGTGCCGCGGATTTCCGTTCATACAGACGACTGTATGAATCCGCGACCATATGCAGGGGAGGGAGTCCGGCCAGGATGGTGGCCGCCGCGTGCGACACCGTCCTATAGCCGCGGACGAGCCGAATGGCCAACCTGCGCTGGACGCGACGCATCGCGTCTTGTATGCGTCCGTTGGCCATCGCCTCGCCCGCCCACACCGGTGCTGCATACATTAATATGCTAAGGACGGTGTGCGCGTAGACGCGGCGCACCCGACCGTCCGGCCCTCCGAGATTCGGCAGCAAGCGGCTAATCGCTGCCGCCGCCTTCTCCGCTCTCGGGACCAGGCGGTCGAAGTGACCCGCGAAGCTCCATCGGCCGTCGATGTGGAGCCCCAGGTATTTAATCTGGGACCCCACTGGGACAACAGTACCGTCAACGTCGAGACGGGAGGTGGGGGGAGGCTCCCCAGCGGCCCTGCGGTCGTAGAAATAGACCGCCTCGGTCTTGCTGGGGGCCACCCTCAGGCCAGTCCTGCTTATGGCCCTCACGAGGCCTGCCACCCCTTCGTTAGCCCTGTTTAGGGCTTCCCCCCAGGTGTCCCCCTCGGCTACCAGCAGGGTATCGTCGGCATACCCGATGACCCGGCAGTCGAGGGGGAGGGCGGTATGGAGGACCCCGTCGTACCCGAGGTTCCACAACAGCGGGCCCAGCACCGAGCCCTGTGGAACCCCGCAGTACACGCGACGGGTGTGACCCCGACCGTCTTGGTCCCTGTATTCGAGCCTACGGTGACCAAAGTAGGCTCGAATTCCCTTCACGAGGTAGTCGGGGACGCGGTGGGTGTTGAGCGCGTCCCCGATTGCCTTCCACGGGAGGGTGTTAAAGGCGTTGGACACGTCCAGAGCGACGGCCAACGCCACCCTCCCCGTTCCACGGCTGACTCCGTGAGGGCCCGTACGCGCAGTACGGCGTCCACCGTGGACCTGCCCTCACGGAAGCCGTATTGTTCCTCGTGAAGGGAAGGGACCTCATCGCGCGCCAGATGCTGGACGAGTCGGCGAACGAGAATCCTCTCGTATATTTTGCCGACCTCGTCCAGCAGGCAAATTGGCCGGTACGCTGACGGGTCACCCTCCTTCTTACCGCCCTTGTGGAGAAGAACCAGCTTGGCTCTTCCCCACATTGGGGGGAATTCCTCCTCGGCGAGGCATCTATTTAGGATGCCTCGCAGCCACCCGGATAGGTTTGGCTCCTCCAGGGCGAGCTTCCAGACGCGCCCTGGGATGCCGTCCGGGCCAGGGGCCTTGTTGTTCTTGACCCCTCGAACGGCATCCCTCAACTCCTCCTCGGTGATTTCGAGATCCCTGGACCAGGTCTCGGCAGCGCCGGTGTTCGCGCTGCGCCAGTCGAGACCTCGAGGGTCGGGTTTGGTCGGGAACAAAGTCCCGACTATTCGGTCCAGGGATCCCGAGGGGAGGGTTTCCGTCACGGGGGGCGCCCAATGACGAAGTTTGTTCGTCACTATTTTGTATGGGCGCCCCCACGGGTCGGCGTCTAGGGACGCGATGAGCTCGTCCCACGAGCTCGCTCTGGAGGAGCGAATGGCGGCACTCAGCGCCACTCGAGCGGACCGGTAGTCGCTGAGTGCCTCGGCTTTCCAGGCCTCGTCGCCACGGCGCTGGGCGCGTTTTAGGCGTCTCCTGGCTGCGACGGAGGAGCGGCGAAGAGACGCGATCTCCTCCGTCCACCAGTACGCAGCCCGGCGCGAGTGGGGCCTGCTCTTGGGCATGGAGAAGTCGCACACCTGTGTGACCGAGTCTACCAGGCGCGCGACATCCTCCTCCAGGCTCCCCACTCTCTCCTCTGGCGGATGGTGTTGCCAGAGGGTGGCCTGGACGGCCGCCATTAACCTATCCGGGTCTAACTTCCTCAGGTTCCATCGCGGCGGTGGCGCACCGCCGGTCGGGCTCCCGGGCTGGAGGGTGGTGCAACCGAACTCGATGTATCGGTGATCCGATAGAGTTTCTTGGTCGACCACCCCCCACGACCAGTTTAGGCGTGCCGCGGAGGGGGTTATCATAGTGAGGTCCACTATGGACGCCCCCCGCAGCAGCCGGTCGCACGTGGGCTCGTTGCCGGTGTTAAGCAGGCATAGCCCGAGAGCCCCCATCCAGTCCAGTAGGACCTCTCCCTTGGGGGTGGTGAGCCGGTCTCCCCAGGCTTGCGCTCTGGCGTTGAAGTCACCGGCCACCACCACCTCCTGGGGGAGCATGCTGCGTATGCAGTGCTCCAGCTCCCCCAGATACAGCTCGAATTGGGAGAGGCCCAAACTAGGCGGTGCGTAACACGCCAACACCGCGATGGATCCCCATCTCACCGCCACGTACCCCCTTCCTGCCTTGAGTAAGGAACAGGAGGGGTTGTGGTTGTCCGTGCCTCGTACGATTGCGACCGTGCCAGAGCCGTCCACCATCCAATTGGGATGGTTTGATGGGGGTCGGTACGGCTCCGACACGATCGCCAGTCCTATACCACGCTCGGCGATAGTCTGCAGGAGTAAGTCCTGCGCCCGCCGAGCGTGGTTAATATTCGCTTGCAAGAATTTATGAGCCCTCATTGACGTCGGTTAAAAAGGCCTCCGTCGTTTTAGACCCCGCGCCACGTGGCCGTGGAAGGAGGGCTCCGACCGCGATCGATGGCGCATTGCCCACGGGCTCAATTGCGCCCGGGGCAAGGGTGTCTCCTTTCACGTTAGGGTCCTTAGGGTCTAAGCGTGGCTTCCTTTGGAGCTTGGGGGAGTCGGAGCAACGCTCTTTGCCCCCCGCACCCTCCTCGTTTCCTTCCCTGACCGAGTCCGCGCGCCGCTTTCGACACTCCGATGTGTCCATCGGCGCGGGCGCGGGCTCGGCTGGGGCCGTTTGGTTCGTTTGTGGGGTTTCCCCCACAACGACCTCCATCAGGGACGGAATTGGGTTCTTATCTTCGATTCCCCCTTTCTCCCCTCCTACCGACGGGGTGGGTTTTTTGGAAGGGGGAATCGACTTGGCTTTTTTTTTGGATTTTTTCGGGGGGTGGCAGTTTATACCCCCCATCCTGTGCCCCGCGGGTGCCCCCAGGTCAGCACAGAGTGCGCAGTGCACTCTTTGTTCCGTGCAAGAGTTGGCCTTGTGGCCCTCTGTACCGCAGCGGAAGCACGTGTTGGTGCAGGACCGATCGCTGCCGCACTGCTGCTGCACGTGTCCCTCCTCCATGCATTTGAAGCATCGGAGGGGGAGCCGCGGCAACAGCTCGATGGGCAATTTGTACCATGATATCGGTACCTTGCCCATCTGTGCTAGTTTGTTGGCAGCGTCTATCGGGCACTGCACCAACACCGTGTTGAGGCCTGTGCGGGGGGCCTTCACGAACGTGCCCACCTTTACGTCCGAGAACCCGCACTTGCCCTCCCCGGAGATTGCGGCAACAATCTCCGCCCGGGTGATGGAGTCCTCCAGTCCCCGAATGCGGAGGTCGGCCATCTTCTGGGGACACGTGACTCGCACGCCTTCGTTGTCCCCGGTCACCTCTCTGACACGTTCGGCGAGTTGTCCCGCCTTGCGTGCCTTGTCCTCACCGGAGATCTCGAGGATTAAGGCTCCGGTGAGACCTTTTCTTATTCTGAGGGTTCCCTCCTTGATCCCCAGTTGGTCCAGTTTGACCTCCTTCCTAATGGCGGCCATGTTTTCACCGTATTTCCCCTCTGGGCAGGTGATCATGACCGCCGAGGTTTTGGGGACCTTCCTTTTCCCGGGTTTCTCTCCCCCCGCTATCTGCCCCCGTCTCTGCTTACCCTGTTCACTGGGCGGTGACCGGGCCGCAGCAACGGGTGCAGTTTTAGAGGGGAGGGGAGTCTGTCCTGCTTTCCTCTTTTCCTTACGTCCGACCACCACGCTCCACGGAGTTTCGGTGGTCGGAGAGGGGCCATATGTCCCGGGGTTTGTCGACTTCTTGTCGAAGGGCCCCGGGCCTAATGGTCCTCCGTCAGAGGATGGAGCCTTAGAGGGTTCCGCCTCCTGGCGAGATTTCCCTTTAGGTTTCTCGGGTAGGAAAGGGGGGGAAGAGGGAGAGGGAGAGATCTTGGTGTTAGCCCGGACCTGGCTCCCTCCCTTCTTTTTCCCCTTCTTAGCCGCTTTCTTCTTCTCTTGACCGCTTTTGGCTGGAGCGGTCACTTGTGACTTGGGCTGAGTTGGCGAGGACTTCTCAGCCTCGGCCTCCTTTCCCCTTAGCGGCTGAGCCTGCACGTTCAGGGGAGCGGATTGGACCGCTTCCCCCTGTCCGTCCGTTGCTTCGAGGAATCGCAGCATCCTCTCCCTCAAGTCAACACCGATTTGTAGGTGTTGGTTGAGGGCTTCGTAAAGGACCGCGAATTCTCCCTGGGCTGGGGGGCGAGTAATTGGAGGAAGGGGTCGAGGGGATCCCCTCAAGAGAGGCCCCTGTGCCTCCGTCGCGCTCGCGGCCTGCGGTTCTACCTCCATGCCTGGGTCTCCAATCGGGCTTGGGGACACGCATGCCGGAGATAGTTTGCCCCTCCTCAAGGCGGTCTTCTTCGGGGAGACATTTTGTGGCGTCCTCAGCCTTAGAGAATGCCACTCCCCGCTGTCGGAATCTGACTCCCGGTCAGATTCGATGCGGTTCCGTCTTCTCAGGATCCTGCCTCCCTTCTCCTTTTCGCTCTTTGCGGCACTTCCCTCTTCGATCAGGCGGGTACTGAGCTGTTTCGTCAGCACCTCTACCTGATCGGCGAGCTCCGCCATCCGCTTCTTGAGCTCACTCGTCTCCTTCTCCTTCTCAGCTTTGAGGAGCTCCAATTGATGTCGAAGTTCCTCCGCTTCGACGTTACTTGGTGAGGACGATACAGTCCTATCGTGAAGGACTGCTGTGGCCGCCATGATGGACGCCACAGCCTTCTTCATCTCGCCTTCTAGCGGGCCCTTTATGTTTTTGGAGACCTGCAGACTCTTGAAGATGGTCACACAGTTACCGATCGTGTCGGACACCACAGCCGGTGTCGGAGAGTGGCGGAACATCTCCCTCGCCACCCTTTGATTGTCCCGGCACCTCTCCCAGGCCTGTCCATCGGGCATTGAGGCACCCAGGGCCCACTCTGTGTCCCCTCTCTCTCTGGCCTCTTCCCTTGCTTTGGCCCTTGCCTCCCTCTTCTCCCTGGTCCCTTCACCCGTGGTGATGGGCCTTCCTCTGCCTCTTTTGGCGGGGGGGAGGTCCGACTGTTCGTCCTCCGAGCCGGCGTAATACGAGCCAGCGTGTGATCCTGCCTCGTACTCTTCGGGATCGCCCGCCACGCTACTGGCGCGTGATCCCGCTGGAAACGCCGAGTCCTCGTCGCTGGGAGCAGGAGTTATACCTGTATCGGTACCTTTCCTCCTTTTCCCGCTCGCGCGGCAGCTGTGACATATATGCCTCGCGTCGTGGGGGCATTTGCTTGTCTTTTTTGCCATTGGAAATTGGAGGTATCTCCTTTCCAAGGCCTCTTTCGCTGCCGTACCATCCTGAATGGCCGTGATGGTAGGCTTGCCGCTGGATGTCGACGGCCCTGGGTACGAAGGAATATCCTTCCCCACAGAGCCCTCGGGTTTTTTGGGGACCTTAAAGGTCTCCGTCGCTCGGTCCGCAGACAATTCTGCGGTGGGTTCCGCCTTGGTCTTCTTGTTTGATCTTGATATTTGAGAATTCATTATTTCGAATAATCCCGCTCCCCGCTGCGGCTCCGTCACCCAGGGTGTACCCTCACCTGCCGCAGAGTGTCCCGAAACATGACCGGCAACACTCCACGACAGGGCCCCAAGTTCCCCCGGGGGGGTGACATACGACACGGGCCGGGGGATATACATCCCCGGCACTGGTCCCCGGCCCCTTACTCACCCATGGAGGTTTTGACGCCTCCATGAGCTTTCGGGGGTTCCCGGCCTCCGACCTCCGGGATACCGCAGCGGGTGGTGCCACCCGGGGGGCCCCATGGACGGTTGGGACTGGGTCGCCGCTCCCCGGCCCAGTCTTCCCCGCCATGGCGACCAGCTTGCACGCGCCCTTGACGGAAGTTACCTCCCGCCAAAGGGCCCCGACGATGCACCGCTTCGGAAGGGAAACGGTCGCGATGCACCGTCGGGCTCCGTCCCGCCGTCGAACCCTGCCTCGGAATACGTCCGAGCGGCTCCGACGGCCGGGCCGACCCGGCGCCGTCGGGCTATGCCCGTGCGGCCCGCGCCGGCCCGCCTCCGCCTCCCCGACCCCGTCCTCGGAAAACGTCCGAGCGGCTCGAAAGAGGCCCGGCCCGATGGGTCCGGGAGTTCCGGAGATCCATCGGCCCGTCCGCTCCCCTCGCGGCGCGCACTCAGGGGCAGAACCCACTGAGCCGCCTGCACGCGAGATGGAGCCCCACGATTGTGGGACGCCGGCCCATGCCGGCACCCACATCCCCCCGAGGGACGCCGCGCGGCGGGAACACCCACACGCGCGGAAACCCTCATGTGCCAGGAGCACCCAGCGGTGTGTCACGGGCGGGGAGCAGTCCTCCCCCAACGGTGCCGTACCACCGGGCGATTGCACTCAGGGCCGCCTACCCCTACCAGCGATTGGGTCCGCGCTTTAAACCACCCCCAAGGGGGTGGGCGCAGTCCCTGAGGGAGTCGCTGGGCTCCCCTTGTACCCTTACCAAGGGTACGGTGCGCTCTTAGTTCCCCTTCCACCCCGGAGGTTCACCCAACTTGGCCGGAGCCGTGTGGGTGTTCCATGGGGTTTCAGGGTTAAGCCTCCTCACCACGACAAGGTGGCGCACAACGAGGAGGTGCACCCCCTGTGGAACAGGGGGCCGATAGATGGCCCCATAGTGGTCCGGCCGCGTACACGGTCGTGCGGGCCGTGCCGTTTGACCAGACCGGGGCGACATCCCTTTTAGCCCTAAACTCGCCCGGACCAGACACTTGTTTGGCATCCCCCGGGTGACACCTTTGGCTCGCACCCTTGCCTCCGGTGTCCACCCTCGGAGGGTAGCCATTCGCGTGCGTCTTTCGGTTATTATAGTGGCCAAGACGAATCACCACTAGGCGGACTCCTGTATTGGCGGTCCGGCCGCGCTTCATGGGTCCCCGCCTTGACGAGAACCTTCCGCAGGGCCCTGGTTTCGCTGAACCCCTCCTGGGTTCCGCTACTAACAGGTTCCCGCTTCCGGTCCCCGATCCAGCAGAGCCCTTCCCCTTGGACGAGTTCCCAGGGAAGGAGTCGAGACACGTACTAGCCCCAACGGCAGTTGGGGTCTTCGGTGCAACGACGCCCCAATCAACGCGAACCGGTTTCCCCCGGTCAGGCACCAGCCATTTCACAGGATGTTATCGCGTTGCCGATCAACATCCTGCCCCGAACGCCTCCGTGTTTTGTACAGGGGGTAGGCGTACCCCTGCTCGAACCGTGTGTAGCATCGGGACGGTAATGTCCTTCAACCCACATCGGGCTTCCTGACCCGTGTCCCCGCCTCCGCGTTTTTATACGAGGGGGAAGGCGGACCCCTGTGCGTACCGTGTATAGCATCGGGACCATGGTCCTTCAACCTACATCGGGCGTCCTGTCACCGTCAGGGGAGAGCGAACCCTGTTCCTTGTACTATTGTTTCCACGTGGAAACAACTGCCAAGGTTCTACCCGGACCCTCATCGTAGGGTTGTACTACCTTAATTCTATATGCAAGGTGTTATCCATACTGATAAACACCCTGCCCCGGTCGCCTCCGTGTTTTGTACAGGGGGTAGGCGCACCCCTGTTCGAACCGTGTGTAGCATCGGGACGGTAATGTCCTTCAACCCACATCGGGCTTCCTAACCCGTGTCCCCGCCTCCGCGTTTTTATACGAGGGGGAAGGCGGACCCCTGTGCGTACCGTGTATAGCATCGGGACTGCGGTCCTTCAACCTACATCGGGCGTCCTGTTAACCGATCCGTCTTTCGAGATTCCTATACAGAGGAAAGAGGACCCCTGTTGCGGTGTTTGGTAACTTTGGGACTCGGATCCAGCCGAAAATCCCTCCATCACCCACCACCAAAACCCGAATCAGGGGTGAGCGGCCCCCTGATGCCTCGCCCTGCTGTCAAGCCGACAGGTCGAGGTCCTACCCGAGCCCTGCATCGTAGGGTGGCGATCTACCCTACAACGACCAAAGCGATGCCGGCCAAACCCGCCGTTCACGAAGAGCCGGCGGATCCCCCGACACCGAGATGGCCCGGAAGCGCGACCGTCCCGGGAGGCTCGTCGGCACCCGTAGGTCCGCCTCCCCCCAAGAAGCCGCGCCCCGAAACGCTCGCTTCCCGTTCTTGTTGGGATTTGCGACGCGTAAGCCTCACTTCAGGATCGGCACCCGGGGAGCCCGATCAGCATCGGTTGCCTCTCCATCCGATCGGCTCTTCTGAAGAGGACTCCTCCGGAAGGGAGGACGCTCTTCAGGCGGGCGCGCTAAGGCCCTCGCGTAGTGTCTTCGTTACTCCTCAACCCCCGCCCAGCCACGCTCCGGCTTAAGGGCTTTCGCCCCCGGCGTACTATGTGGCGTTCACCATCATTTCCGCCGCGACCGTCGCGTCCGTAGCAGGAACCGATTCGTACGCGTCCAACACCCAGGTATGCATGCCGGTGCTATGCATCCTGCCCGAGCCGGGGTCCAAGAGGAAATCCGGCTAAAGATGCGCTCTTAGCTATCCCTCCACTCCGGTTTCCCGGGGCTTCGGGACAGAGCCTCCCCACCACGTCAAGGTGGCGCATCATCGGGGAGGAACCTAACCTAACCTTTTTTTTTTTTTTTTTTTTTTTTTTTAACGTGAGGAAAATGCATTACGCATCCCCCCGGGATGTGGATGTCCGGGGGGTATGTGGGACTCTCCCTATTTAAGGGCATACCCACTAAAAACCTCACGAGTGGCATCTTTGGCGATTGTAGGGGAGGCTCCTGGAACTAGCGGTGCAATACTTCAGGAGCCTCCCCTCGCCACACTCCTTAACAGGAGTTCTTCCTGAGAGGGAGGGAAGAAAGGAACATATCCTAAACTCCCCTCCTCTCCAAATCGATCTTTTACTCTACGACGGGAGGGCCACTACCTCCTCCCGTCGAGTCTTCTATTCCCCCCGATGGGGGGTGGGGGGAAAGAGTCGAGGCTTTAGGGGTCTCGACCCTCATTTCATCTGAGGGGGGGTAAAAAGGGAGGGCAATAGAGAAGGGGAAGTAAGGGGGGGAAGGACGAGCAGAACCAGTCTGCTCCCTCCCCCCTCTTACTGTCATCTTGGCGGCGCTCCCGTGGGCGTCGACGGGTGCGCCGTCGCCGGTGGCGGCGGTGACGGCAGCGGGCGCGGTGGAAGTCGCACCAGCCGGACCGTCACCGGACGCAAGAGGGGCCCAGGTGGTGGGGGAGGTTGGGGTCTCCTGCCAGGAGCCCTTCCCCTCGCCCGTCCCGGTCTGCGCTCCCTCTCGGCGCTCTCCTTCTGAGCCATGACCGCCTCGCAAAAAACGGCCACGGCTCTCCAGTTGTCTTCGCTGCCGAGCATCTTTACGACGACGCTCGGCAGCGCCAAGTCGTTCCCGATAGTCCGGGTTAGGACATCGCGCTCGTCCCTCCAGGCTGGACATGCTTGGAGGGTGTGTTGCGCGGTGTCCTTCTCATTGCCGCAGTGGTGGCAGGCCTCGCTTGCCTCCCGTCCGATGCGGTGCAGGTACTCTCCGAAACACCCATGTCCGGAGAGCACCTGTGTCATTCGAAACGTACTGTTGCCCCACGCCCTGTTCAGCCACTCTTCCAGACAGGGCAGGACGGCCGATACAGTCCTCTCCCCAGATGTTGGGGGGCGCTCGCGCAGCGACGCGATCCATCGCTGCTCGAGGGACTTTTTCTCTTGGAGCTTCCAAGTGCCCAGTATCCTGGCCGGGATCTTGATGACTCCTCCCCTGCGTGCCGCGGATTTCCGTTCATACAGTCGACTGTATGAATCCGCGACCATATGCAGGGGGGGAAGTCCGGCCAGGATGGTGGCCGCCGCGTGCGACACCGTCCTATAGCCGCGGACGAGCCGAATGGCCAACCTGCGCTGGACGCGACGCATCGCGCCTTGTATGCGTCTGTTGGCCATCGCCTCGCCCGCCCACACCGGTGCTGCATACATTAATATGCTAAGGACGGTGTGCGCGTAGACGCGGCGCACCCGACCGTCCGGCCCTCCGAGATTCGGCAGCAAGCGGCTAATCGCTGCCGCCGCCTTCTCCGCTCTCGGGACCAGGCGGTCGAAGTGACCCGCGAAGCTCCATCGGCCGTCGATGTGGAGCCCCAGGTATTTAATCTGGGACCCCACTGGGACAACAGTACCGTCAACGTCGAGACGGGAGGTGGGGGGAGGCTCCCCAGCGGCCCTGCGGTCGTAGAAATAGACCGCCTCGGTCTTGCTGGGGGCCACCCTCAGGCCAGTCCGGCTTATGGCCCTCACGAGGCCTGCCACCCCTTCGTTAGCCCTGTTTAGGGCTTCCCCCCAGTCGTCCCCCTCGGCTACCAGCAGGGTATCGTCGGCATACCCGATGACCCGGCAGTCGAGGGGGAGGGCGGTATGAAGGACCCCGTCGTACCCGAGGTTCCACAGCAGCGGGCCCAGCACCGAGCCCTGCGGAACCCCGCAGTACACGCGACGGGTGTGACCCTGACCGTCTTGGTCCCTGTATTCGAGCCTACGGTGACTAAAGTAGGCTCGAATTCCCTTCACGAGGTAGTCGGGGACGCGGTGGGTGTTGAGCGCGTCCCCGATTGCCTTCCACGGGAGGGTGTTAAAGGCGTTGGACACGTCTAAAGCGACGGCCAACGCCACCCTCCCGCGTTCCACGGCTGACTCCGTGAGTGCCCTGACGCGCAGTACGGCGTCCACCGTGGACCTGCCCTCACGGAAGCCGTATTGTTCCTCGTGAAGGGAAGGGACCTCGTCGCGCGCCAGATGCTGGACGAGTCGGCGAACGAGAATCCTCTCGTATATTTTACCGACCTCGTCCAGCAGGCAAATCGGCCGGTACGCTGACGGGTCACCCTCCTTCTTACCGCCCTTGTGGAGAAGAACCAGCTTGGCTCTTCCCCACATTGGGGGGAATTCCTCCTCGGCGAGGCATCTATTTAAGATGCCTCGCAGCCACCCGGATAGGTTTGGCTCCTCCAGGACGAGCTTCCAGACGCGCCCTGGGATGCCGTCCGGGCCAGGGGCCTTGTTGTTCTTGACCCCTCGAACGGCATCCCTCAACTCCTCCTCGGTGATTTCGAGATCCCTGGACCAGGCCTCGGCAGCGCCGGTGTTCGCGCTGCGCCAGTCGAGACCTCGAGGGTCGGGTTTGGTCGGGAACAAAGTCCCGACTATTTGGTCCAGGGATCCCGAGGGAAGGGTTTCCGTCACGGGGGGCGCCCAATGACGGAGTTTGTTCGTCACTATTTTGTACGGGCGCCCCCACGGGTCGGCGTCTAGGGACGCGATGAGCTCGTCCCACGATTTCGCCCTGGAGGAGCGAATGGCGGCACTCAGCGCCACTCGAGCGGACCGGTAGTCGCTGAGTGCCTCGGCTTTCCAGGCCTCGTCACCACGGCGCTGGGCGCGTTTAAGGGCCCTTCTGGCTGCGACGGAGGAGCGGCGAAGAGACGCGATCTCCTCCGTCCACCAATACGCAGCCCGACGCGAGTGGGGCCTGCTCTTGGGCATGGAGAAGTCGCACGCCTGTGTGACCGAGTCTACCAGGCGCGCGACATCCTCCTCCAGGCTCCCCACTCTCTCCTCTGGCGGATGGTGTTGCCAGAGGGTGGCCTGGACGGCCGCCATTAACCTATCCGGGTCTAACTTCCTCAGGTTCCATCGCGGCGGTGGCGCACCGCCGGTCGGGCTCCCGGGCTGGAGGGTGGTGCAACCGAACTCGATGTATCGGTGATCCGATAGAGTTTCTTGGTCGACCACCCCCCACGACCAGTTTAGGCGTGCCGCGGAGGGGGTTATCATAGTGAGGTCCACTATGGACGCCCCCCGCAGCAGCCGGTCGCACGTAGGCTCGTTGCCGGTGTTAAGCAGGCATAGCCCGAGAGCCCCCATCCAATCCAGTAGGACCTCTCCCTTGGGGGTGGTGAGCCGGTCTCCCCAGGCTTGCGCTCTGGCGTTGAAGTCACCGGCCACCACCACCTCCTGGGGGAGCATGCTGCGTATGCAGTGCTCCAGCTCCCCCAGATACAGCTCGAATTGGGAGAGGCCCAAACTAGGCGGTGCGTAACACGCCACCACCGCGATGGATCCCCATTTTACCGCCACGTACCCCCTTCCTGCCTTGAGTAAGGAACAGGGGGGGTTGTGGCTGCCCGTACCGCGTACGATTGCGACCGTGCCAGAGCCGTCCACCCTCCAGTTGGGATGGTTTGATGGGGGTCGGTACGGCTCCGACACGATCGCCAGTCCTATACCACGCTCGGCGATAGTCTGCAGGAGTAAGTCCTGCGCTCGCCGAGCGTGGTTGATATTCGCTTGCAGGAATTTAGGAATTCTCATTGACGTCGGTTAAAGAGGCCTCCGTCATTTCAGTCACCCCTCCACAGGGCCTTGGGAGGGGGGCTCCGTCCGCGATCGATGGCGCATTGCCCACGGGCTCAATTGCGTCCGGGGCAAAGGTGTCTTCTTTCGCGTTGCCACGCTTGGGGCCTAAGCGCGGCATCCTTTGGGGCCTGGGGGAGTCGGAGCAACGCTCTTTGCCCCCCGCACCCTCCTCGTTTCCTTCCCTGGCCGAGTCCGCGCGCCGCTTGCGACACTCCGACGTGTCCATCGGCGCGGGCGCGGGCTCGACTGGGGCCGTTTGGCTCGCTTGTGGGATTTCTCCCACAACGACCTCCATCAGGGACGGAATTGGGTTTTTCTTTTCGATTCCCCCCTTCACCCCTCCTACCGAAGGGGTGGGTTTTTTGGAGGGAGGAATCGGTTTGACCTTCCTGCTGGGCTTTTTCGGAGGGTGGCAATTCATGCCACCCATCCTGTGCCCCGCGGGTGCCCCAAGTTCGGCACAAAGTGCGCAGTGCACTTTCTGCTCGGAGCAGGATTGGGCCTTGTGGCCCTCTTTGCCGCAGCGGAAGCACATGTTGGTGCAGGTTCGATCGCTGCCGCACTGCTGCTGCACATGCCCCTCCTCCATGCATTTAAAGCATCGGAGGGGGAGCCGCGGCAACAGCTCGATGGGCAATTTGTACCATGATATCGGTACCCTGCCCATCTGTGCTAGTTTGTTGGCAGCGTCTATCGGACACTGCACCAACACCGTGTTGAGGCCTGTGCGGGGGGCTTTCACGAACGTGCCCACCTTTACGTCCGAGAACCCGCACTTACCCTCCCCGGAGATTGCGGCAACAATCTCCGCCCGGGTGATGGAGTCCTCCAGTCCCCGAATGCGGAGGTCGGCCATCTTCTGGGGACACGTGACTCGCACGCCTTCGTTGTCCCCGGTTACCTCTCTGACACGTTCGGCGAGTTGTCCCGCCTTGCGTGCCTTGTCCTCACCGGAGATCTCAAGGATTAAGGCTCCGGTGAGACCTTTTCTTATTCTGAGGGTTCCCTCCTTGATCCCCAGTTGGTCCAGTTTGACCTCCTTCCTAATGGCGGCCATGCTTTCACCGTATTTCCCCTCTGGGCAGGTGATCATGACCGCCGAGGTTTTGGGGACCTTCCTTTTCCCGGGTTTCTCTCCCCCCGCTATCCGCCCCCGTCTCTGCTTACTCTGTTCACTGGGCGGTGACCGGGCCGCAGCAACGGGTGCAGTTTTAGAGGGGAGGGGAGTCTGTCCTGCTTTCCTCTTTTCCTTACGTCCGACCACCACGCTCCACGGAGTTTCGGTGGTCGGAGAGGGGCCATATGTCCCGGGGTTTGTCGACTTCTTGTCGAAGGGCCCCGGGCCTAATGGTCCTCCGTCAGAGGATGGAGCCTTAGAGGGTTCCGCCTCCTGGCGAGATTTCCCTTTAGGTTTCTCGGGTAGGAAAGGGGGGGAAGAGGGAGAGGGAGAGATCCTGGTGTTAGCCCGGACCTGGCCCTCTCCCTTCTTTTTCCCCTTCTTAGCCGCTTTCTTCTTCTCTTGACCGCTTTTGGCTGGAGCGGTCACTTGTGACTTGGGCTGAGTTGGCGAGGACTTCTCAGCCTCGGCCTCCTTTCCCCTTAGCGGTTGAGCCTGCACGTTCAGGGGAGCGGATTGGACCGCTTTCCCCTGTCCGTCCGTTGCTTCGAGGAATCGCAGCATCCTCTCCCTCAAGTCAACACCGATTTGTAGGTGTTGGTTGAGGGCTTCGTAGAGGACCGCGAATTCTCCCTGGGCTGGGGGGCGAGTAATTGGAGGAAGGGGTCGAGGGGATCCCCTCAAGAGAGGCCCCTGTGCCTCCGTCGCGCTCGCGGCCTGCGGTTCTACCTCCATGCCTGGGTCTCCAATCGGGCTTGGGGACACGCATGCCGGAGATAGTTTGCCCCTCCTCAAGGCGGTCTTCTTCGGGGAGACATTTTGTGGCGTCCTCAGCCTTAGAGAATGCCACTCCCCGCTGTCGGAATCTGACTCCCGGTCAGATTCGATGCGGTTCCGTCTTCTCAGGATCCTGCCTCCCTTCTCCTTTTCGCTCTTTGCGGCACTTCCCTCTTCGATCAGGCGGGTACTGAGCTGTTTCGTCAGCACCTCTACCTGATCGGCGAGCTCCGCCATCCGCTTCTTGAGCTCACTCGTCTCCTTCTCCTTCTCAGCTTTGAGGAGCTCCAATTGATGTCGGAGTTCCTCCGCTTCGACGTTACTTGGTGAGGACGATACAGTCCTATCGTGAAGGACTGCTGTGGCCGCCATGATGGACGCCACAGCCTTCTTCATCTCGCCTTCTAGCGGGCCCTTGATATTTTTCGATACCTGCAAGCTTTTAAAGATGGTCACGCAGTTATCGATCGTGTCGGACACCACAGCCGGTGTCGGAGAGTGGCGGAACATCTCCCTCGCCACCCTCTGATTGTCCCGGCATCTCTCCCAGGCCTGTCCATCGGGCATTGAGGCACCCAGGGCCCACTCCGTGTCCCCTCTCTCTCTGGCCTCTTCCCTCGCTCTGGCCTTTGCCTCCCTTTTCTCCTTCGTCCCTTCACCCGTTGTGATGGGCCTTCCTCTGCCTCTCTTGGCGGGGGCGAGGTCCGACTGTTCGTCCTCCGAGCCGGCAAAGTATGAACCAGCGTGTGATCCTGCTTCATACTCGTCCGGATCACCCGCCACGCTACTGGCGCGTGATCCCGCTGGGAACGCCGAGTCCTCATCGCTAGGAGCGGGAGTTATACCTGTAGCGGTATGCTTGCTCCTTTTCCCGCTCGCTCGGCAGCTGTGGCATACATGCCTTGCGCTATGAGGGCACTTGCTTGTCTTCCTGGCCATTGGAAATTGGAGGTATCTCCTTTCCAAGGCCTCTTTCGCTGCCGTACCATCCTGAATGGCCGTGATGGTAAGCTTGCCACTGGATGTCGACGGCCCTGGGTACGAAGGTATATCCTTCTTCTCAGAGCCCTCGGGTATTTCGGGGACCTTAAAGGTCTCCGTCGCTCGGTCCGCAGACAATTCTGCGGTGGGTTCCGCCTTGGTCTTCTTGGATTTTGTATTATGAGAGATCATTATTTCGAATAATCCCGCTCCCCGCTGCGGCTCCGTCACCCAGGGTGTACCCTCACCTGCCGCAGAGTGTCCCGAAACATGACCGGCAACACTCCACGACAGGGCCCCAAGTTCCCCCGGGGGGGTGACATACGACACGGGCCGGGGGATATACATCCCCGGCACTGGTCCCCGGCCCCTTACTCACCCATGGAGGTTTTGACGCCTCCATGGGCTTTCGGGGGTTCCCGGCCTCCGACCTCCGGGATACCGCAGCGGGTGGTGCCACCCGGGGGGCCCCATGGACGGTTGGGACTGGGTCGCCGCTCCCCGGCCCAGTCTTCCCCGCCATGGCGACCAGCTTGCACGCGCCCTTGACGGAAGTTACCTCCCGCCAAAGGGCCCCGACGATGCACCGCTTCGGAAGGGAAACGGTCGCGATGCACCGTCGGGCTCCGTCCCGCCGTCGAACCCTGCCTCGGAATACGTCCGAGCGGCTCCGACGGCCGGGCCGACCCGGCGCCGTCGGGCTATGCCCGTGCGGCCCGCGCCGGCCCGCCTCCGCCTCCCCGACCCCGTCCTCGGAAAACGTCCGAGCGGCTCGGAAGAGGCCCGGCCCGATGGGTCCGGGAGTTCCGGAGATCCATCGGCCCGTCCGCTCCCCTCGCGGCGCGCACTCAGGGGCAGAGCCCACTGAGCCGCCTGCACGCGAGATGGAGCCCCACGATTGTGGGACGCCGGCCAATGCCAGCACCCACATCCCCCCGAGGGACGCCGCGCGGCGGGAACACCCACACGCGCGGAAACCCTCATGTGCCAGGAGCACCCAGCGGTGTGTCACGGGCGGGGAGCAGTCCTCCCCCAACGGTGCCGTACCACCGGGCGATTGCACTCAGGGCCGCCTACCCCTACCAGCGATTGGGTCCGCGCTTTAAACCACCCCCAAGGGGGTGGGCGCAGTCCCTAAGGGAGTCGCTGGGCTCCCCTTGTACCCTTACTAAGGGTACGGTGCGCTCTTAGTTCCCCTTCCACCCCGGAGGTTCACCCAACTTGGCCGGAGCCGTGTGGATGTTCCATGGGGTTTCAGGGTTAAGCCTCCTCACCACGACAAGGTGGCGCACAACGAGGAGGTGCACCCCCTGTGGAACAGGGGGCCGATAGATGGCCCCATAGTGGTCCGGCCGCGTACACGGTCGTGCGGGCCGTGCCGTTTGACCAGACCGGGGCGACATCCCTTTTAGCCCTAAACTCGTCCGGACCAGACACTTGTTTGGCATCCCCCGGGTGACACCTTTGGCTCGCACCCTTGCCTCCGGTGTCCACCCTCGGAGGGTAGCCATTCGCGTGCGTCTTTCGGTTATTATAGTGGCCAAGACGAATCACCACTAGGCGGACTCCTGTATTGGCGGTCCGGCCGCGCTTCATGGGTCCCCGCCTTGACGAGAACCTTCCGCAGGGCCCCGGTTTCGCTGAACCCCTCCTGGGTTCCGCTACTAACAGGTTCCCGCTTCCGGTCCCCGATCCAGCAGAGCCCTTCCCCTTGGACGAGTTCCCAGGGAAGGAGTCGAGACACGTACTAGCCCCAACGGCAGTTGGAGTCTTCGGTGCAACGACGCCCCAATCAACGCGAACCGGTTTCCCCCGGTCAGGCACCAGCCATTTCACAGGATGTTATCGCGTTGCCGATCAACATCCTGCCCCGAACGCCTCCGTGTTTTGTACAGGGGGTAGGCGTACCCCTGCTCGAACCGTGTGTAGCATCGGGACGGTAATGTCCTTCAACCCACATCGGGCTTCCTGACCCGTGTCCCCGCCTCCGCGTTTTTATACGAGGGGGAAGGCGGACCCCTGTGCGTACCGTGTATAGCATCGGGACCATGGTCCTTCAACCTACATCGGGCGTCCTGTCACCGTCAGGGGAGAGCGAACCCTGTTCCTTGTACTATTGTTTCCACGTGGAAACAACTGCCAAGGTTCTACCCGGACCCTCATCGTAGGGTTGTACTACCTTAATCCTATATGCAAGATGTTATCCATACTGATAAACACCCTGCCCCGGTCGCCTCCGTGTTTTGTACAGGGGGTAGGCGCACCCCTGTTCGAACCGTGTGTAGCATCGGGACGGTAATGTCCTTCAACCCACATCGGGCTTCCTAACCCGTGTCCCCGCCTCCGCGTTTTTATACGAGGGGGAAGGCGGACCCCTGTGCGTACCGTGTATAGCATCGGGACTGCGGTCCTTCAACCTACATCGGGCGTCCTGTTAACCGATCCGTCTTTCGAGATTCCTATACAGAGGAAAGAGGACCCCTGTTGCGGTGTTTGGTAACTTTGGGACTCGGATCCAGCCGAAAATCCCTCCATCACCCACCACCAAGACCCGAATCAGGGGTGAGCGGCCCCCTGATGCCTCGCCCTGCTGTCAAGCCAACAGGTCGAGGTCCTACCCGAACCCTGCATCGTAGGGTGGCGATCTACCCTACAACGACCAAAGCGATGCCGGCCAAACCCGCCGTTCACGAAGAGCCGGCGGATCCCCCGACACCGAGATGGCCCGGAAGCGCGACCGTCCCGGGAGGCTCGTCGGCACCCGTAGGTCCGCCTCCCCCCAAGAAGCCGCTCCCCGAAACGCTCGCTTCCCGTCTTGTTGGGATTTGCGACGCGTAAGCCTCACTTCAGGATCGGCACCCGGGGAGCCCGATCAGCATCGGTTGCCTCTCCATCCGATCGGCTCTTCTGAAGAGGACTCCTCCGGAAGGGAGGACGCTCTTCAGGCGGGCGCGCTAAGGCCCTCGCGTAGTGCCTTCGTTACTCCTCAACCCCCGCCCAGCCACGCTCCGGCTTAAGGGCTTTCGCCCCCGGCGTACTATGTGGCGTTCACCATCATTTCCGCCGCGACCGTCGCGTCTGTAGCAGGAACCGATTCGTACGCGTCCAACACCCAGGTATGCATGCCGGTGCTATGCATCCTGCCCGAGCCGGGGTCCAAGAGGAAATCCGGCTAAAGATGCGCTCTTAGCTATCCCTCCACTCCGGTTTCCCGGGGCTTCGGGACAGAGCCTCCCCACCACGTCAAGGTGGCGCATCATCGGGGAGGAACCTAACCTAACCTTTTTTTTTTTTTTTTTTTTTTTTTTTTTACGTGAGGAAAATGCATTACGCATCCCCCCGGAATGTGGATGTCCGGGGGGTATGTGGGACTCTCCCTATTTAAGGGCATACCCACTAAAAACCTCACGAGTGGCATCTTTGGCGATTGTAGGGGAGACTCCTGGAACTAGCGGTGCAATACTTCAGGAGCCTCCCCTCGCCGCACTCCTTAACAGGAGTTCTTCCTGGGAGGGAGGGGAGAGAGGAACATATCCTATACTCCCCTCCTCTCCAAATCGATCTTTTACTTTGCGGCGGGAGGGCCACTACCTCCTCCCGTCGAGTCTTCTATTCCCCCCGATAGGGGGGGGGAAAGAGTCGAGACTTTGGGGGTCTCGATTCTCATTCATCTGGGGGGGGGTTACAAGGGAGGGCAAAAAGAGGGGAAAGTAAGGGGGGGAAGGGCGAGCAGAACCAGTCTGCTCCCTCCCCCCGCTCACTGTCATCTTGGCGGCGCTCCCATAACCTTTTTTTTTTTTTTTTTTTTTTTTTACGTGAGGAAAATGCATTACGCATCCCCCCGGAATGTGGATGTAATCTCCGGGGGGTATGTGGGACTCTCCCTATTTAAGGGCATACCCACTAAAAACCTCACGAGTGGCATCTTTGGCGATTGTAGGGGAGACTCCTGGAACTAGCGGTGCAATACTTCAGGAGCCTCCCCTCGCCGCACTCCTTAACAGGAGTTCTTCCTGGGAGGGAGGGGAGAGAGGAACATATCCTATACTCCCCTCCTCTCCTAATCGATCTTTTACTTTGCGGCGGGAGGGCCACTACCTCCTCCCGTCGAGTCTTCTATTCCCCCCGATAGGGGGGGGGAAAGAGTCGAGACTTTGGGGGTCTCGATTCTCATTCATCTGGGGGGGGGGTTACAAGGGAGGGCAAAAAGAGGGGAAAGTAAGGGGGGGAAGGGCGAGCAGAACCAGTCTGCTCCCTCCCCCCGCTCACTGTCATCTTGGCGGCGCTCCCATGGGCGTCGACGGGTGCGCCGTCGCCGATGGCGACGATGACGGCGGCGGGTGCGGCGGAAGTCGCACCAGTCGAACCGTCACCGGACGCAAGAGAGGGGGCCCAGGTGGTGGGGGAGGTTGGGGTCTCCTGCCAGGAGCCCTTCCCCTCGCCCGTCCCGGTCTGCGCTCCCTCTCGGCGCTCTCCTTCTGAGCCATGACCGCCTCGCAAAAAGCGGCCATGGCTCTCCAGTTGTCTTCGCTGCCGAGCATCTTTACGACGACGCTCGGCAGCGCCAAGTCGTTCCCGATAGTCCGGGTTAGGACATCGCGCTCGTCCCTCCAGGCTGGACATGCTTGGAGGGTGTGTTGCGCGGTGTCCTTCTCATTGCCGCAGTGGTGGCAGGCCTCGCTTGCCTCCCGTCCGATGCGGTGCAGGTACTCTCCGAAACACCCATGTCCGGAGAGCACCTGTGTCATTCGAAACGTACTGTTGCCCCACGCCCTGTTCAGCCACTCCTCCAGACAGGGCAGGACGGCCGATACAGTCCTCTCCCCGGATGTTGGGGGGCGCTCGCGCAGCGACGCGATCCATCGCTGCTCGAGGGACTTTTTCTCTTGGAGCTTCCAAGTGCCCAGTATCCTGGCCGGGATCTTGATGACTCCTCCCCTGCGTGCCGCGGATTTCCGTTCATACAGACGACTGTATGAATCCGCGACCATATGCAGGGGAGGGAGTCCGGCCAGGATGGTGGCCGCCGCGTGCGACACCGTCCTATAACCGCGGACGAGCCGAATGGCCAACCTGCGCTGGACGCGACGCATCGCGCCTTGTATGCGTCTGTTGGCCATCGCCTCGCCCGCCCACACCGGTGCTGCATACATTAATATGCTAAGGACGGTGTGCGCGTAGACGCGGCGCACCCGACCGTCCGGCCCTCCGAGATTCGGCAGCAAGCGGCTAATCGCTGCCGCCGCCTTCTCCGCTCTCGGGACCAGGCGGTCAAAGTGACCCGCGAAGCTCCATCGGCCGTCGATGTGGAGCCCCAGGTATTTAATCTGGGACCCCACTGGGACAACAGTACCGTCAACGTCGAGACGGGAGGTGGGGGGAGGCTCCCCAGCGGCCCTGCGGTCGTAGAAATAGACCGCCTCGGTCTTGCTGGGGGCCACCCTCAGGCCAGTCCGGCTTATGGCCCTCACGAGGCCTGCCACCCCTTCGTTAGCCCTGTTTAGGGCTTCCCCCCAGTTGTCCCCCTCGGCTACCAGCAGGGTATCGTCGGCATACCCGATGACCCGGCAGTCGAGGGGGAGGGCGGTATTGAGGACCCCGTCGTACCCGAGGTTCCACAACAGCGGGCCCAGCACCGAGCCCTGTGGAACCCCGCAGTACACGCGACGGGTGTGACCCTGACCGTCTTGGTCCCTGTATTCGAGCCTACGGTGACCAAAGTAGGCTCGAATTCCCTTCACGAGGTAGTCGGGGACGCGGTGGGTGTTGAGCGCGTCCCCGATTGCCTTCCACGGGAGGGTGTTAAAGGCGTTGGACACGTCCAAAGCGACGGCCAACGCCACCCTCCCGCGTTCCACGGCTGACTCCGTGAGGGCCCTGACGCGCAGTACGGCGTCCACCGTGGACCTGCCCTCACGGAAGCCGTATTGTTCCTCGTGAAGAGAAGGGACCTCGTCGCGCGCCAGATGCTGGACGAGTCGGCGAACGAGAATTCTCTCGTATATTTTGCCGACCTCGTCCAGCAGGCAAATCGGCCGGTACGCTGACGGGTCACCCTCCTTCTTACCGCCCTTGTGGAGAAGAACCAGCTTGGCTCTTCCCCACGTTGGGGGGAATTCCTCCTCCGCGAGGCATCTATTCAAGATGCCTCGCAGCCACCCGGATAGGTTTGGCTCCTCCAGGACGAGCTTCCAAACGCGCCCTGGGATGCCGTCCGGGCCAGGGGCCTTGTTGTTCTTGACCCCTCGAACGGCATCCCTCAACTCCTCCTCGGTGATTTCGAGATCCCTGGACCAGGCCTCGGCAGCGCCGGTGTTCGCGCTGCGCCAGTCGAGACCTCGAGGGTCGGGTTTAGTCGGGAACAAAGTCCCGACTATTCGGTCCAGGGATCCCGAGGGGAGGGTTTCCGTCACGGGGGGCGCCCAATGACGAAGTTTGTTCGTCACTATTTTGTACGGGCGCCCCCACGGGTCGGCGTCTAGGGACGCGATGAGCTCGTCCCACGATTTCGCCCTGGAGGAGCGAATGGCGGCACTCAGCGCAACTCGAGCGGACCGATAGTCTCTGAGCGCCTCGGCTTTCCAGGCCTCGTCGCCACGGCGCTGGGCGCGTTTAAGGGCCCTCCTGGCCGCGACGGAGGAGCGGCGAAGAGACGCGATCTCCTCCGTCCACCAGTACGCAGCCCGGCGCGAGTGGGGCCTGCTCTTGGGCATGGAGAAGTCGCACGCCTGTGTGACCGAGTCTACCAGGCGCGCGACATCCTCCTCCAGGCTCCCCACTCTCTCCTCTGGCGGATGGTGTTGCCAGAGGGTGGCCTGGACGGCCGCCATTAACCTATCCGGGTCTAACTTCCTCAGGTTCCATCGCGGCGGTGGCGCACCGCCGGTCGGGCTCCCGGGCTGGAGGGTGGTGCAACCGAACTCGATGTATCGGTGATCCGATAGAGTTTCTTGGTCGACCACCCCCCACGACCAGTTTAGGCGTGCCGCGGAGGGGGTTATCATAGTGAGGTCCACTATGGACGCCCCCCGCAGCAGCCGGTCGCACGTGGGCTCGTTGCCGGTGTTAAGCAGGCATAGCCCGAGAGCCCCCATCCAGTCCAGTAGGACCTCTCCCTTGGGGGTGGTGAGCCGGTCTCCCCAGGCTTGCGCTCTGGCGTTGAAGTCACCGGCCACCACCACCTCCTGGGGGAGCATGCTGCGTATGCAGTGCTCCAGCTCCCCCAGATACAGCTCGAATTGGGAGAGGCCCAAACTAGGCGGTGCGTAACACGCCAACACCGCGATGGATCCCCATCTCACCGCCACGTACCCCCTTCCTGCCTTGAGTAAGGAACAGGGGGGGTTGTGGTTGTCCGTGCCTCGTACGATTGCGACCGTGCCAGAGCCGTCCACCATCCAATTGGGATGGTTTGATGGGGGTCGGTACGGCTCCGACACGATCGCCAGTCCTATACCACGCTCGGCGATAGTCTGCAGGAGTAAGTCCTGCGCCCGCCGAGCGTGGTTAATATTCGCTTGCAAGAATTTATGAGCCCTCATTGACGTCGGTTAAAAAGGCCTCCGTCGTTTTAGACCCCGCGCCACGTGGCCGTGGAAGGAGGGCTCCGACCGCGATCGATGGCGCATTGCCCACGGGCTCAGTTGCGCCCGGGGCAAGGGTGTCTCCTTTCACGTTAGGGTCCTTAGGGTCTAAGCGTGGCTTCCTTTGGAGCTTGGGGGAGTCGGAGCAACGCTCTTTGCCCCCCGCACCCTCCTCGTTTCCTTCCCTGACCGAGTCCGCGCGCCGCTTTCGACACTCCGATGTGTCCATCGGCGCGGGCGCGGGCTCGGCTGGGGCCGTTTGGTTCGTTTGTGGGGTTTCCCCCACAACGACCTCCATCAGGGACGGAATTGGGTTCTTATCTTCGATTCCCCCTTTCTCCCCTCCTACCGACGGGGTGGGTTTTTTGGAAGGGGGAACGACTTGGCCTTTTTTTTTGATTTTTTCGGGGGGTGGCAGTTTATACCCCCCATCCTGTGCCCCGCGGGTGCCCCCAGGTCAGCACAGAGTGCGCAGTGCACTCTTTGTTCCGTGCAAGAGTTGGCCTTGTGGCCCTCTGTACCGCAGCGGAAGCACGTGTTGGCGCAGGATCGATCGCTGCCGCACTGCTGCTGCACATGCCCCTCCTCCATGCATTTAAAGCATCGGAGGGGGAGCCGCGGCAACAGCTCGATGGGCAATTTGTACCATGATATCGGTACCTTGCCCATCTGTGCTAGTTTGTTGGCAGCGTCTATCGGACACTGCACCAACACCGTGTTGAGGCCTGTGCGGGGGGCCTTCACGAACGTGCCCACCTTCACGTCCGAGAACCCGCACTTGCCCTCCCCGGAGATTGCGGCAACAATCTCCGCCCGGGTGACGGAGTCCTCCAGTCCCCGAATGCGGAGGTCGGCCATCTTCTGGGGACAGGTGACTCGCACCCCTTCGCTGTCCCCGGTCACCTCTCTGACCCGTTCGGCGAGTTGTCCCGCCTTGCGTGCCCTCTCCTCACCGGAGATCTCGAGGATTAAGGCTCCTGTGAGGCCTTTTCTTATTCTGAGGCTTCCCTCCTCGATCCCCAGTTGGTCCAGTTTGACCTCCTTCCTAATGGCGGCCATGTTTTCACCGTATTTCCCTTCTGGGCAGGTGATCATGACCGCCGAGGTTTTGGGGGCCTTCCTCTTACCGGGTTTCTCTCCTTTCGTTATCTGCCCCCGCTTCCGTTTGCCCTGTTCCCTGGGCGGTGACCGGGCCGCAGCAACGGGTGCAGCTTTGGAGGGGAGGGGAGTCTGTCCTGCTTTCCTCTTTCCCTTGCGCCCGACCACCACGCTCCACGGAGTTTCGGTGGTCGGAGAGGGGCCATATGTCCCGGAGTTTGTCGACTTCTTGTCGAAGGGCCCCGGGCCTAATGGTCCTCCGTCAGAGGATGGAGCCTTAGAGGGTTCCGCCTCCTGGCGAGATTTCCCTTTAGGTTTCTCGGGTAGGAAAGGGGGGGAAGAGGGAGAGGGAGAGATCTTGGTGTTAGCCCGGACCTGGCTCTCTCCCTTCTTTTTCCCCTTCTTAGCCGCTTTCTTCTTCTCTTGACCGCTTTTGGCTGGAGCGGTCACTTGTGACTTGGGCTGAGTTAACGAGGACTTCTCAGCCTCGGCCTCCTTTCCCCTTAGCGGTTGAGCCTGCACGTTCAGGGGAGCGGATTGGACCGCTTCCCCCTGTCCGTCCGTTGCTTCGAGGAATCGCAGCATCCTCTCCCTCAAGTCAACACCGATTTGTAGGTGTTGGTTGAGGGCTTCGTAAAGGACTGCGAATTCTCCCTGGGCTGGGGGGCGAGTAATTGGAGGAAGGGGTCGAGGGGATCCCCTCAAGAGAGGCCCCTGTGCCTCCGTCGCGCTCGCGGCCTGCGGTTCTACCTCCATGCCTGGGTCTCCAATCGGGCTTGGGGACACGCATGCCGGAGATAGTTTGCCCCTCCTCAAGGCGGTCTTCTTCGGGGAGACATTTTGTGGCGTCCTCAGCCTTAGAGAATGCCACTCCCCGCTGTCGGAATCTGACTCCCGGTCAGATTCGATGCGGTTCCGTCTTCTCAGGATCCTGCCTCCCTTCTCCTTTTCGCTCTTTGCGGCACTTCCCTCTTCGATCAGGCGGGTACTGAGCTGTTTCGTCAGCACCTCTACCTGATCGGCGAGCTCCGCCATCCGCTTCTTGAGCTCACTCGTCTCCTTCTCCTTCTCAGCTTTGAGGAGCTCCAATTGATGTCGAAGTTCCTCCGCTTCGACGTTACTTGGTGAGGACGATACAGTCCTATCGTGAAGGACTGCTGTGGCCGCCATGATGGACGCCACAGCCTTCTTCATCTCGCCTTCTAGCGGGCCCTTGATATTTTTCGATACCTGCAAGCTTTTAAAGATGGTCACGCAGTTATCGATCGTGTCGGACACCACAGCCGGTGTCGGAGAGTGGCGGAACATCTCCCTCGCCACCCTCTGATTGTCCCGGCATCTCTCCCAGGCCTGTCCATCGGGCATTGAGGCACCCAGGGCCCACTCCGTGTCCCCTCTCTCTCTGGCCTCTTCCCTCGCTCTGGCCCTTGCCTCCCTCTTCTCCCTGGTCCCTTCACCCGTGGTGATGGGCCTTCCTCTGCCTCTTTTGACGGGGGGGAGGTCCGACTGTTCGTCCTCCGAGCCGGCATAATACGAACCAGCGTGTGATCCTGCTTCGTACTCTTCCGGATCACCCGCCACGCTACTGGCGCGTGATCCCGCTGGGAACGCCGAGTCCTCATCACTGGGAGCGGGAGTTATACCTGTAGCGGTATGCTTGCTCCTTTTCCCGCTCGCTCGGCAGCTGTGACATACATGCCTTGCGCTATGAGGGCACTTGCTTGTCTTTTTGGCCATTGGAAATTGGAGGTATCTCCTTTCCAAGGCCTCTTTCGCTGCCGTACCATCCTGAATGGCCGTGATGGTAAGCTTGCCGCCGGATGTCGACGGCCCTGGGTACGAAGGTATATCCTTCCCCACAGAGCCCTCGGGTTTTTTGGGGACCTTAAAGGTCTCCGTCGCTCGGTCCGCAGACAATTCTGCGGTGGGTTCCGCCTTGGTCTTCTTACTTTTATTTTGAGAGATCATTGTTTTGAAAAATCCCGCTCCCCGCTGCGGCTCCGTCACCCAGGGTGTACCCTCACCTGCCGCAGAGTGTCCCGAAACATGACCGGCAACACTCCACGACAGGGCCCCAAGTTCCCCCGGGGGGGTGACATACGACACGGGCCGGGGGATATACATCCCCGGCACTGGTCCCCGGCCCCTTACTCACCCATGGAGGTTTTGACGCCTCCATGAGCTTTCGGGGGTTCCCGGCCTCCGACCTCCGGGATACCGCAGCGGGTGGTGCCACCCGGGGGGCCCCATGGACGGTTGGGACTGGGTCGCCGCTCCCCGGCCCAGTCTTCCCCGCCATGGCGACCAGCTTGCACGCGCCCTTGACGGAAGTTACCTCCCGCCAAAGGGCCCCGACGATGCACCGCTTCGGAAGGGAAACGGTCGCGATGCACCGTCGGGCTCCGTCCCGCCGTCGAACCCTGCCTCGGAATACGTCCGAGCGGCTCCGACGGCCGGGCCGACCCGGCGCCGTCGGGCTATGCCCGTGCGGCCCGCGCCGGCCCGCCTCCGCCTCCCCGACCCCGTCCTCGGAAAACGTCCGAGCGGCTCGGAAGAGGCCCGGCCCGATGGGTCCGGGAGTTCCGGAGATCCATCGGCCCGTCCGCTCCCCTCGCGGCGCGCACTCAGGGGCAGAACCCACTGAGCCGCCTGCACGCGAGATGGAGCCCCACGATTGTGGGACGCCGGCCCATGCCGGCACCCACATCCCCCCGAGGGACGCCGCGCGGCGGGAACACCCACACGCGCGGAAACCCTCATGTGCCAGGAGCACCCAGCGGTGTGTCACGGGCGGGGAGCAGTCCTCCCCCAACGGTGCCGTACCACCGGGCGATTGCACTCAGGGCCGCCTACCCCTACCAGCGATTGAGTCCGCGCTTTAAACCACCCCCAAGGGGGTGGGCGCAGTCCCTAAGGGAGTCGCTGGGCTCCCCTTGTACCCTTACTAAGGGTACGGTGCGCTCTTAGTTCCCCTTCCACCCCGGAGGTTCACCCAACTTGGCCGGAGCCGTGTGGATGTTCCATGGGGTTTCAGGGTTAAGCCTCCTCACCACGACAAGGTGGCGCACGACGAGGAGGGCGCTCCCATAACCTAACCTAACCTAACCTAACCTAACCTAACCTAACCTAACCTAACCTAACCTAACCTAACCTAACCTAACCTAACCTAACCTAACCTAACCTTTTTTTTTTTTTTTTTTTTTTTTTTTTTTACGTGAGGAAAATGCATTACGCATCCCCCCGGAATGTGGATGTAATCTCCGGGGGGTATGTGGGACTCTCCCTATTTAAGGGCATACCCACTAAAAACCTCACGAGTGGCATCTTTGGCGATTGTAGGGGAGACTCCTGGAACTAGCGGTGCAATACTTCAGGAGCCTCCCCTCGCCGCACTCCTTAACAGGAGTTCTTCCTGGGAGGGAGGGGAGAGAGGAACATATCCTATACTCCCCTCCTCTCCTAATCGATCTTTTACTTTGCGGCGGGAGGGCCACTACCTCCTCCCGTCGAGTCTTCTATTCCCCCCGATAGGGGGGGGGAAAGAGTCGAGACTTTGGGGGTCTCGATTCTCATTCATCTGGGGGGGGGGTTACAAGGGAGGGCAAAAAGAGGGGAAAGTAAGGGGGGAAGGGCGAGCAGAACCAGTCTGCTCCCTCCCCCCGCTCACTGTCATCTTGGCGGCGCTCCCATGGGCGTCGACGGGTGCGCCGTCGCCGATGGCGACGATGACGGCGGCGGGTGCGGCGGAAGTCGCACCAGTCGAACCGTCACCGGACGCAAGAGAGGGGGCCCAGGTGGTGGGGGAGGTTGGGGTCTCCTGCCAGGAGCCCTTCCCCTCGCCCGTCCCGGTCTGCGCTCCCTCTCGGCGCTCTCCTTCTGAGCCATGACCGCCTCGCAAAAAGCGGCCATGGCTCTCCAGTTGTCTTCGCTGCCGAGCATCTTTACGACGACGCTCGGCAGCGCCAAGTCGTTCCCGATAGTCCGGGTTAGGACATCGCGCTCGTCCCTCCAGGCTGGACATGCTTGGAGGGTGTGTTGCGCGGTGTCCTTCTCATTGCCGCAGTGGTGGCAGGCCTCGCTTGCCTCCCGTCCGATGCGGTGCAGGTACTCTCCGAAACACCCATGTCCGGAGAGCACCTGTGTCATTCGAAACGTACTGTTGCCCCACGCCCTGTTCAGCCACTCCTCCAGACAGGGCAGGACGGCCGATACAGTCCTCTCCCCGGATGTTGGGGGGCGCTCGCGCAGCGACGCGATCCATCGCTGCTCGAGGGACTTTTTCTCTTGGAGCTTCCAAGTGCCCAGTATCCTGGCCGGGATCTTGATGACTCCTCCCCTGCGTGCCGCGGATTTCCGTTCATACAGACGACTGTATGAATCCGCGACCATATGCAGGGGGGGGAGTCCGGCCAGGATGGTGGCCGCCGCGTGCGACACCGTCCTATAACCGCGGACGAGCCGAATGGCCAACCTGCGCTGGACGCGACGCATCGCGCCTTGTATGCGTCTGTTGGCCATCGCCTCGCCCGCCCACACCGGTGCTGCATACATTAATATGCTAAGGACGGTGTGCGCGTAGACGCGGCGCACCCGACCGTCCGGCCCTCCGAGATTCGGCAGCAAGCGGCTAATCGCTGCCGCCGCCTTCTCCGCTCTCGGGACCAGGCGGTCAAAGTGACCCGCGAAGCTCCATCGGCCGTCGATGTGGAGCCCCAGGTATTTAATCTGGGACCCCACTGGGACAACAGTACCGTCAACGTCGAGACGGGAGGTGGGGGGAGGCTCCCCAGCGGCCCTGCGGTCGTAGAAATAGACCGCCTCGGTCTTGCTGGGGGCCACCCTCAGGCCAGTCCGGCTTATGGCCCTCACGAGGCCTGCCACCCCTTCGTTAGCCCTGTTTAGGGCTTCCCCCCAGTTGTCCCCCTCGGCTACCAGCAGGGTATCGTCGGCATACCCGATGACCCGGCAGTCGAGGGGGAGGGCGGTATTGAGGACCCCGTCGTACCCGAGGTTCCACAACAGCGGGCCCAGCACCGAGCCCTGTGGAACCCCGCAGTACACGCGACGGGTGTGACCCTGACCGTCTTGGTCCCTGTATTCGAGCCTACGGTGACCAAAGTAGGCTCGAATTCCCTTCACGAGGTAGTCGGGGACGCGGTGGGTGTTGAGCGCGTCCCCGATTGCCTTCCACGGGAGGGTGTTAAAGGCGTTGGACACGTCCAAAGCGACGGCCAACGCCACCCTCCCGCGTTCCACGGCTGACTCCGTGAGGGCCCTGACGCGCAGTACGGCGTCCACCGTTGACCTGCCCTCACGGAAGCCGTATTGTTCCTCGTGAAGAGAAGGGACCTCGTCGCGCGCCAGATGCTGGACGAGTCGGCGAACGAGAATTCTCTCGTATATTTTGCCGACCTCGTCCAGCAGGCAAATCGGCCGGTACGCTGACGGGTCACCCTCCTTCTTACCGCCCTTGTGGAGAAGAACCAGCTTGGCTCTTCCCCACGTTGGGGGGAATTCCTCCTCCGCGAGGCATCTATTCAAGATGCCTCGCAGCCACCCGGATAGGTTTGGCTCCTCCAGGACGAGCTTCCAAACGCGCCCTGGGATGCCGTCCGGGCCAGGGGCCTTGTTGTTCTTGACCCCTCGAACGGCATCCCTCAACTCCTCCTCGGTGATTTCGAGATCCCTGGACCAGGCCTCGGCAGCGCCGGTGTTCGCGCTGCGCCAGTCGAGACCTCGAGGGTCGGGTTTAGTCGGGAACAAAGTCCCGACTATTCGGTCCAGGGATCCCGAGGGGAGGGTTTCCGTCACGGGGGGCGCCCAATGACGAAGTTTGTTCGTCACTATTTTGTACGGGCGCCCCCACGGGTCGGCGTCTAGGGACGCGATGAGCTCGTCCCACGATTTCGCCCTGGAGGAGCGAATGGCGGCACTCAGAGCAACTCGAGCGGACCGATAGTCTCTGAGCGCCTCGGCTTTCCAGGCCTCGTCGCCACGGCGCTGGGCGCGTTTAAGGGCCCTCCTGGCCGCGACGGAGGAGCGGCGAAGAGACGCGATCTCCTCCGTCCACCAGTACGCAGCCCGGCGCGAGTGGGGCCTGCTCTTGGGCATGGAGAAGTCGCACGCCTGTGTGACCGAGTCTACCAGGCGCGCGACATCCTCCTCCAGGCTCCCCACTCTCTCCTCTGGCGGATGGTGTTGCCAGAGGGTGGCCTGGACGGCCGCCATTAACCTATCCGGGTCTAACTTCCTCAGGTTCCATCGCGGCGGTGGCGCACCGCCGGTCGGGCTCCCGGGCTGGAGGGTGGTGCAACCGAACTCGATGTATCGGTGATCCGATAGAGTTTCTTGGTCGACCACCCCCCACGACCAGTTTAGGCGTGCCGCGGAGGGGGTTATCATAGTGAGGTCCACTATGGACGCCCCCCGCAGCAGCCGGTCGCACGTGGGCTCGTTGCCGGTGTTAAGCAGGCATAGCCCGAGAGCCCCCATCCAGTCCAGTAGGACCTCTCCCTTGGGGGTGGTGAGCCGGTCTCCCCAGGCTTGCGCTCTGGCGTTGAAGTCACCGGCCACCACCACCTCCTGGGGGAGCATGCTGCGTATGCAGTGCTCCAGCTCCCCCAGATACAGCTCGAATTGGGAGAGGCCCAAACTAGGCGGTGCGTAACACGCCAACACCGCGATGGATCCCCATCTCACCGCCACGTACCCCCTTCCTGCCTTGAGTAAGGAACAGGGGGGGTTGTGGTTGTCCGTGCCTCGTACGATTGCGACCGTGCCAGAGCCGTCCACCATCCAATTGGGATGGTTTGATGGGGGTCGGTACGGCTCCGACACGATCGCCAGTCCTATACCACGCTCGGCGATAGTCTGCAGGAGTAAGTCCTGCGCCCGCCGAGCGTGGTTAATATTCGCTTGCAAGAATTTATGAGCCCTCATTGACGTCGGTTAAAAAGGCCTCCGTCGTTTTAGACCCCGCGCCACGTGGCCGTGGAAGGAGGGCTCCGACCGCGATCGATGGCGCATTGCCCACGGGCTCAGTTGCGCCCGGGGCAAGGGTGTCTCCTTTCACGTTAGGGTCCTTAGGGTCTAAGCGTGGCTTCCTTTGGAGCTTGGGGGAGTCGGAGCAACGCTCTTTGCCCCCCGCACCCTCCTCGTTTCCTTCCCTGACCGAGTCCGCGCGCCGCTTTCGACACTCCGATGTGTCCATCGGCGCGGGCGCGGGCTCGGCTGGGGCCGTTTGGTTCGTTTGTGGGGTTTCCCCCACAACGACCTCCATCAGGGACGGAATTGGGTTCTTATCTTCGATTCCCCCTTTCTCCCCTCCTACCGACGGGGTGGGTTTTTTGGAAGGGGGAATCGACTTGGCCTTTTTTTTTGATTTTTTCGGGGGGTGGCAGTTTATACCCCCCATCCTGTGCCCCGCGGGTGCCCCCAGGTCAGCACAGAGTGCGCAGTGCACTCTTTGTTCCGTGCAAGAGTTGGCCTTGTGGCCCTCTGTACCGCAGCGGAAGCACGTGTTGGCGCAGGATCGATCGCTGCCGCACTGCTGCTGCACATGCCCCTCCTCCATGCATTTAAAGCATCGGAGGGGGAGCCGCGGCAACAGCTCGATGGGTAACCTGTACCATGATATCGGTACCTTGCCCATCTGTGCTAGTTTGTTGGCAGCGTCTATCGGACACTGCACCAACACCGTGTTGAGGCCTGTGCGGGGGGCCTTCACGAACGTGCCCACCTTCACGTCCGAGAACCCGCACTTGCCCTCCCCGGAGATTGCGGCAACAATCTCCGCCCGGGTGACGGAGTCCTCCAGTCCCCGAATGCGGAGGTCGGCCATCTTCTGGGGACAGGTGACTCGCACCCCTTCGCTGTCCCCGGTCACCTCTCTGACCCGTTCGGCGAGTTGTCCCGCCTTGCGTGCCCTCTCCTCACCGGAGATCTCGAGGATTAAGGCTCCGGTGAGGCCTTTTCTTATTCTGAGGCTTCCCTCCTCGATCCCCAGTTGGTCCAGTTTGACCTCCTTCCTAATGGCGGCCATGTTTTCACCGTATTTCCCTTCTGGGCAGGTGATCATGACCGCCGAGGTTTTGGGGGCCTTCCTCTTACCGGGTTTCTCTCCTTTCGTTATCTGCCCCCGCTTCCGTTTGCCCTGTTCCCTGGGCGGTGACCGGGCCGCAGCAACGGGTGCAGCTTTGGAGGGGAGGGGAGTCTGTCCTGCTTTCCTCTTTCCCTTGCGCCCGACCACCACGCTCCACGGAGTTTCGGTGGTCGGAGAGGGGCCATATGTCCCGGAGTTTGTCGACTTCTTGTCGAAGGGCCCCGGGCCTAATGGTCCTCCGTCAGAGGATGGAGCCTTAGAGGGTTCCGCCTCCTGGCGAGATTTCCCTTTAGGTTTCTCGGGTAGGAAAGGGGGGGAAGAGGGAGAGGGAGAGATCTTGGTGTTAGCCCGGACCTGGCTCTCTCCCTTCTTTTTCCCCTTCTTAGCCGCTTTCTTCTTCTCTTGACCGCTTTTGGCTGGAGCGGTCACTTGTGACTTGGGCTGAGTTAACGAGGACTTCTCAGCCTCGGCCTCCTTTCCCCTTAGCGGTTGAGCCTGCACGTTCAGGGGAGCGGATTGGACCGCTTCCCCCTGTCCGTCCGTTGCTTCGAGGAATCGCAGCATCCTCTCCCTCAAGTCAACACCGATTTGTAGGTGTTGGTTGAGGGCTTCGTAAAGGACTGCGAATTCTCCCTGGGCTGGGGGGCGAGTAATTGGAGGAAGGGGTCGAGGGGATCCCCTCAAGAGAGGCCCCTGTGCCTCCGTCGCGCTCGCGGCCTGCGGTTCTACCTCCATGCCTGGGTCTCCAATCGGGCTTGGGGACACGCATGCCGGAGATAGTTTGCCCCTCCTCAAGGCGGTCTTCTTCGGGGAGACATTTTGTGGCGTCCTCAGCCTTAGAGAATGCCACTCCCCGCTGTCGGAATCTGACTCCCGGTCAGATTCGATGCGGTTCCGTCTTCTCAGGATCCTGCCTCCCTTCTCCTTTTCGCTCTTTGCGGCACTTCCCTCTTCGATCAGGCGGGTACTGAGCTGTTTCGTCAGCACCTCTACCTGATCGGCGAGCTCCGCCATCCGCTTCTTGAGCTCACTCGTCTCCTTCTCCTTCTCAGCTTTGAGGAGCTCCAATTGATGTCGAAGTTCCTCCGCTTCGACGTTACTTGGTGAGGACGATACAGTCCTATCGTGAAGGACTGCTGTGGCCGCCATGATGGACGCCACAGCCTTCTTCATCTCGCCTTCTAGCGGGCCCTTGATATTTTTCGATACCTGCAAGCTTTTAAAGATGGTCACGCAGTTATCGATCGTGTCGGACACCACAGCCGGTGTCGGAGAGTGGCGGAACATCTCCCTCGCCACCCTCTGATTGTCCCGGCATCTCTCCCAGGCCTGTCCATCGGGCATTGAGGCACCCAGGGCCCACTCCGTGTCCCCTCTCTCTCTGGCCTCTTCCCTCGCTCTGGCCCTTGCCTCCCTCTTCTCCCTGGTCCCTTCACCCGTGGTGATGGGCCTTCCTCTGCCTCTTTTGACGGGGGGGAGGTCCGACTGTTCGTCCTCCGAGCCGGCATAATACGAACCAGCGTGTGATCCTGCTTCGTACTCTTCCGGATCACCCGCCACGCTACTGGCGCGTGATCCCGCTGGGAACGCCGAGTCCTCATCACTGGGAGCGGGAGTTATACCTGTAGCGGTATGCTTGCTCCTTTTCCCGCTCGCTCGGCAGCTGTGACATACATGCCTTGCGCTATGAGGGCACTTGCTTGTCTTTTTGGCCATTGGAAATTGGAGGTATCTCCTTTCCAAGGCCTCTTTCGCTGCCGTACCATCCTGAATGGCCGTGATGGTAAGCTTGCCGCCGGATGTCGACGGCCCTGGGTACGAAGGTATATCCTTCCCCACAGAGCCCTCGGGTTTTTTGGGGACCTTAAAGGTCTCCGTCGCTCGGTCCGCAGACAATTCTGCGGTGGGTTCCGCCTTGGTCTTCTTACTTTTATTTTGAGAGATCATTGTTTTGAAAAATCCCGCTCCCCGCTGCGGCTCCGTCACCCAGGGTGTACCCTCACCTGCCGCAGAGTGTCCCGAAACATGACCGGCAACACTCCACGACAGGGCCCCAAGTTCCCCCGGGGGGGTGACATACGACACGGGCCGGGGGATATACATCCCCGGCACTGGTCCCCGGCCCCTTACTCACCCATGGAGGTTTTGACGCCTCCATGAGCTTTCGGGGGTTCCCGGCCTCCGACCTCCGGGATACCGCAGCGGGTGGTGCCACCCGGGGGGCCCCATGGACGGTTGGGACTGGGTCGCCGCTCCCCGGCCCAGTCTTCCCCGCCATGGCGACCAGCTTGCACGCGCCCTTGACGGAAGTTACCTCCCGCCAAAGGGCCCCGACGATGCACCGCTTCGGAAGGGAAACGGTCGCGATGCACCGTCGGGCTCCGTCCCGCCGTCGAACCCTGCCTCGGAATACGTCCGAGCGGCTCCGACGGCCGGGCCGACCCGGCGCCGTCGGGCTATGCCCGTGCGGCCCGCGCCGGCCCGCCTCCGCCTCCCCGACCCCGTCCTCGGAAAACGTCCGAGCGGCTCGGAAGAGGCCCGGCCCGATGGGTCCGGGAGTTCCGGAGATCCATCGGCCCGTCCGCTCCCCTCGCGGCGCGCACTCAGGGGCAGAACCCACTGAGCCGCCTGCACGCGAGATGGAGCCCCACGATTGTGGGACGCCGGCCCATGCCGGCACCCACATCCCCCCGAGGGACGCCGCGCGGCGGGAACACCCACACGCGCGGAAACCCTCATGTGCCAGGAGCACCCAGCGGTGTGTCACGGGCGGGGAGCAGTCCTCCCCCAACGGTGCCGTACCACCGGGCGATTGCACTCAGGGCCGCCTACCCCTACCAGCGATTGAGTCCGCGCTTTAAACCACCCCCAAGGGGGTGGGCGCAGTCCCTAAGGGAGTCGCTGGGCTCCCCTTGTACCCTTACTAAGGGTACGGTGCGCTCTTAGTTCCCCTTCCACCCCGGAGGTTCACCCAACTTGGCCGGAGCCGTGTGGATGTTCCATGGGGTTTCAGGGTTAAGCCTCCTCACCACGACAAGGTGGCGCACGACGAGGAGGGACCTAACCTAACCTAACCTAACCTAACCTAACCTAACCTAACCTAACCTAACCTAACCTAACCTAACCTAACCTAACCTAACCTAACCTAACCTTTTTTTTTTTTTTTTTTAACGTGAGGAAAATGCATTACGCATCCCCCCGGGATGTGGATGTCCGGGGGGTATGTGGGACTCTCCCTATTTAAGGGCATACCCACTAAAAACCTCACGAGTGGCATCTTTGGCGATTGTAGGGGAGGCTCCTGGAACTAGCGGTGCAATACTTCAGGAGCCTCCCCTCGCCACACTCCTTAACAGGAGTTCTTCCTGAGAGGGAGGGAAGAAAGGAACATATCCTAAACTCCCCTCCTCTCCAAATCGATCTTTTACTCTACGACGGGAGGGCCACTACCTCCTCCCGTCGAGTCTTCTATTCCCCCCGATGGGGGGTGGGGGGAAAGAGTCGAGGCTTTAGGGGTCTCGACCCTCATTTCATCTGAGGGGGGGTAAAAAGGGAGGGCAATAGAGAAGGGGAAGTAAGGGGGGGAAGGACGAGCAGAACCAGTCTGCTCCCTCCCCCCTCTTACTGTCATCTTGGCGGCGCTCCCGTGGGCGTCGACGGGTGCGCCGTCGCCGGTGGCGGCGGTGACGGCAGCGGGCGCGGTGGAAGTCGCACCAGCCGGACCGTCACCGGACGCAAGAGGGGCCCAGGTGGTGGGGGAGGTTGGGGTCTCCTGCCAGGAGCCCTTCCCCTCGCCCGTCCCGGTCTGCGCTCCCTCTCGGCGCTCTCCTTCTGAGCCATGACCGCCTCGCAAAAAACGGCCACGGCTCTCCAGTTGTCTTCGCTGCCGAGCATCTTTACGACGACGCTCGGCAGCGCCAAGTCGTTCCCGATAGTCCGGGTTAGGACATCGCGCTCGTCCCTCCAGGCTGGACATGCTTGGAGGGTGTGTTGCGCGGTGTCCTTCTCATTGCCGCAGTGGTGGCAGGCCTCGCTTGCCTCCCGTCCGATGCGGTGCAGGTACTCTCCGAAACACCCATGTCCGGAGAGCACCTGTGTCATTCGAAACGTACTGTTGCCCCACGCCCTGTTCAGCCACTCTTCCAGACAGGGCAGGACGGCCGATACAGTCCTCTCCCCAGATGTTGGGGGGCGCTCGCGCAGCGACGCGATCCATCGCTGCTCGAGGGACTTTTTCTCTTGGAGCTTCCAAGTGCCCAGTATCCTGGCCGGGATCTTGATGACTCCTCCCCTGCGTGCCGCGGATTTCCGTTCATACAGTCGACTGTATGAATCCGCGACCATATGCAGGGGGGGAAGTCCGGCCAGGATGGTGGCCGCCGCGTGCGACACCGTCCTATAGCCGCGGACGAGCCGAATGGCCAACCTGCGCTGGACGCGACGCATCGCGCCTTGTATGCGTCTGTTGGCCATCGCCTCGCCCGCCCACACCGGTGCTGCATACATTAATATGCTAAGGACGGTGTGCGCGTAGACGCGGCGCACCCGACCGTCCGGCCCTCCGAGATTCGGCAGCAAGCGGCTAATCGCTGCCGCCGCCTTCTCCGCTCTCGGGACCAGGCGGTCGAAGTGACCCGCGAAGCTCCATCGGCCGTCGATGTGGAGCCCCAGGTATTTAATCTGGGACCCCACTGGGACAACAGTACCGTCAACGTCGAGACGGGAGGTGGGGGGAGGCTCCCCAGCGGCCCTGCGGTCGTAGAAATAGACCGCCTCGGTCTTGCTGGGGGCCACCCTCAGGCCAGTCCGGCTTATGGCCCTCACGAGGCCTGCCACCCCTTCGTTAGCCCTGTTTAGGGCTTCCCCCCAGTCGTCCCCCTCGGCTACCAGCAGGGTATCGTCGGCATACCCGATGACCCGGCAGTCGAGGGGGAGGGCGGTATGAAGGACCCCGTCGTACCCGAGGTTCCACAGCAGCGGGCCCAGCACCGAGCCCTGCGGAACCCCGCAGTACACGCGACGGGTGTGACCCTGACCGTCTTGGTCCCTGTATTCGAGCCTACGGTGACTAAAGTAGGCTCGAATTCCCTTCACGAGGTAGTCGGGGACGCGGTGGGTGTTGAGCGCGTCCCCGATTGCCTTCCACGGGAGGGTGTTAAAGGCGTTGGACACGTCTAAAGCGACGGCCAACGCCACCCTCCCGCGTTCCACGGCTGACTCCGTGAGTGCCCTGACGCGCAGTACGGCGTCCACCGTGGACCTGCCCTCACGGAAGCCGTATTGTTCCTCGTGAAGGGAAGGGACCTCGTCGCGCGCCAGATGCTGGACGAGTCGGCGAACGAGAATCCTCTCGTATATTTTACCGACCTCGTCCAGCAGGCAAATCGGCCGGTACGCTGACGGGTCACCCTCCTTCTTACCGCCCTTGTGGAGAAGAACCAGCTTGGCTCTTCCCCACATTGGGGGGAATTCCTCCTCGGCGAGGCATCTATTTAAGATGCCTCGCAGCCACCCGGATAGGTTTGGCTCCTCCAGGACGAGCTTCCAGACGCGCCCTGGGATGCCGTCCGGGCCAGGGGCCTTGTTGTTCTTGACCCCTCGAACGGCATCCCTCAACTCCTCCTCGGTGATTTCGAGATCCCTGGACCAGGCCTCGGCAGCGCCGGTGTTCGCGCTGCGCCAGTCGAGACCTCGAGGGTCGGGTTTGGTCGGGAACAAAGTCCCGACTATTTGGTCCAGGGATCCCGAGGGAAGGGTTTCCGTCACGGGGGGCGCCCAATGACGGAGTTTGTTCGTCACTATTTTGTACGGGCGCCCCCACGGGTCGGCGTCTAGGGACGCGATGAGCTCGTCCCACGATTTCGCCCTGGAGGAGCGAATGGCGGCACTCAGCGCCACTCGAGCGGACCGGTAGTCGCTGAGTGCCTCGGCTTTCCAGGCCTCGTCACCACGGCGCTGGGCGCGTTTAAGGGCCCTTCTGGCTGCGACGGAGGAGCGGCGAAGAGACGCGATCTCCTCCGTCCACCAATACGCAGCCCGACGCGAGTGGGGCCTGCTCTTGGGCATGGAGAAGTCGCACGCCTGTGTGACCGAGTCTACCAGGCGCGCGACATCCTCCTCCAGGCTCCCCACTCTCTCCTCTGGCGGATGGTGTTGCCAGAGGGTGGCCTGGACGGCCGCCATTAACCTATCCGGGTCTAACTTCCTCAGGTTCCATCGCGGCGGTGGCGCACCGCCGGTCGGGCTCCCGGGCTGGAGGGTGGTGCAACCGAACTCGATGTATCGGTGATCCGATAGAGTTTCTTGGTCGACCACCCCCCACGACCAGTTTAGGCGTGCCGCGGAGGGGGTTATCATAGTGAGGTCCACTATGGACGCCCCCCGCAGCAGCCGGTCGCACGTAGGCTCGTTGCCGGTGTTAAGCAGGCATAGCCCGAGAGCCCCCATCCAATCCAGTAGGACCTCTCCCTTGGGGGTGGTGAGCCGGTCTCCCCAGGCTTGCGCTCTGGCGTTGAAGTCACCGGCCACCACCACCTCCTGGGGGAGCATGCTGCGTATGCAGTGCTCCAGCTCCCCCAGATACAGCTCGAATTGGGAGAGGCCCAAACTAGGCGGTGCGTAACACGCCACCACCGCGATGGATCCCCATTTTACCGCCACGTACCCCCTTCCTGCCTTGAGTAAGGAACAGGGGGGGTTGTGGCTGCCCGTACCGCGTACGATTGCGACCGTGCCAGAGCCGTCCACCCTCCAGTTGGGATGGTTTGATGGGGGTCGGTACGGCTCCGACACGATCGCCAGTCCTATACCACGCTCGGCGATAGTCTGCAGGAGTAAGTCCTGCGCTCGCCGAGCGTGGTTGATATTCGCTTGCAGGAATTTAGGAATTCTCATTGACGTCGGTTAAAGAGGCCTCCGTCATTTCAGTCACCCCTCCACAGGGCCTTGGGAGGGGGGCTCCGTCCGCGATCGATGGCGCATTGCCCACGGGCTCAATTGCGTCCGGGGCAAAGGTGTCTTCTTTCGCGTTGCCACGCTTGGGGCCTAAGCGCGGCATCCTTTGGGGCCTGGGGGAGTCGGAGCAACGCTCTTTGCCCCCCGCACCCTCCTCGTTTCCTTCCCTGGCCGAGTCCGCGCGCCGCTTGCGACACTCCGACGTGTCCATCGGCGCGGGCGCGGGCTCGACTGGGGCCGTTTGGCTCGCTTGTGGGATTTCTCCCACAACGACCTCCATCAGGGACGGAATTGGGTTTTTCTTTTCGATTCCCCCCTTCACCCCTCCTACCGAAGGGGTGGGTTTTTTGGAGGGAGGAATCGGTTTGACCTTCCTGCTGGGCTTTTTCGGAGGGTGGCAATTCATGCCACCCATCCTGTGCCCCGCGGGTGCCCCAAGTTCGGCACAAAGTGCGCAGTGCACTTTCTGCTCGGAGCAGGATTGGGCCTTGTGGCCCTCTTTGCCGCAGCGGAAGCACATGTTGGTGCAGGTTCGATCGCTGCCGCACTGCTGCTGCACATGCCCCTCCTCCATGCATTTAAAGCATCGGAGGGGGAGCCGCGGCAACAGCTCGATGGGCAATTTGTACCATGATATCGGTACCCTGCCCATCTGTGCTAGTTTGTTGGCAGCGTCTATCGGACACTGCACCAACACCGTGTTGAGGCCTGTGCGGGGGGCTTTCACGAACGTGCCCACCTTTACGTCCGAGAACCCGCACTTACCCTCCCCGGAGATTGCGGCAACAATCTCCGCCCGGGTGATGGAGTCCTCCAGTCCCCGAATGCGGAGGTCGGCCATCTTCTGGGGACACGTGACTCGCACGCCTTCGTTGTCCCCGGTTACCTCTCTGACACGTTCGGCGAGTTGTCCCGCCTTGCGTGCCTTGTCCTCACCGGAGATCTCAAGGATTAAGGCTCCGGTGAGACCTTTTCTTATTCTGAGGGTTCCCTCCTTGATCCCCAGTTGGTCCAGTTTGACCTCCTTCCTAATGGCGGCCATGCTTTCACCGTATTTCCCCTCTGGGCAGGTGATCATGACCGCCGAGGTTTTGGGGACCTTCCTTTTCCCGGGTTTCTCTCCCCCCGCTATCCGCCCCCGTCTCTGCTTACTCTGTTCACTGGGCGGTGACCGGGCCGCAGCAACGGGTGCAGTTTTAGAGGGGAGGGGAGTCTGTCCTGCTTTCCTCTTTTCCTTACGTCCGACCACCACGCTCCACGGAGTTTCGGTGGTCGGAGAGGGGCCATATGTCCCGGGGTTTGTCGACTTCTTGTCGAAGGGCCCCGGGCCTAATGGTCCTCCGTCAGAGGATGGAGCCTTAGAGGGTTCCGCCTCCTGGCGAGATTTCCCTTTAGGTTTCTCGGGTAGGAAAGGGGGGGAAGAGGGAGAGGGAGAGATCCTGGTGTTAGCCCGGACCTGGCCCTCTCCCTTCTTTTTCCCCTTCTTAGCCGCTTTCTTCTTCTCTTGACCGCTTTTGGCTGGAGCGGTCACTTGTGACTTGGGCTGAGTTGGCGAGGACTTCTCAGCCTCGGCCTCCTTTCCCCTTAGCGGTTGAGCCTGCACGTTCAGGGGAGCGGATTGGACCGCTTTCCCCTGTCCGTCCGTTGCTTCGAGGAATCGCAGCATCCTCTCCCTCAAGTCAACACCGATTTGTAGGTGTTGGTTGAGGGCTTCGTAGAGGACCGCGAATTCTCCCTGGGCTGGGGGGCGAGTAATTGGAGGAAGGGGTCGAGGGGATCCCCTCAAGAGAGGCCCCTGTGCCTCCGTCGCGCTCGCGGCCTGCGGTTCTACCTCCATGCCTGGGTCTCCAATCGGGCTTGGGGACACGCATGCCGGAGATAGTTTGCCCCTCCTCAAGGCGGTCTTCTTCGGGGAGACATTTTGTGGCGTCCTCAGCCTTAGAGAATGCCACTCCCCGCTGTCGGAATCTGACTCCCGGTCAGATTCGATGCGGTTCCGTCTTCTCAGGATCCTGCCTCCCTTCTCCTTTTCGCTCTTTGCGGCACTTCCCTCTTCGATCAGGCGGGTACTGAGCTGTTTCGTCAGCACCTCTACCTGATCGGCGAGCTCCGCCATCCGCTTCTTGAGCTCACTCGTCTCCTTCTCCTTCTCAGCTTTGAGGAGCTCCAATTGATGTCGGAGTTCCTCCGCTTCGACGTTACTTGGTGAGGACGATACAGTCCTATCGTGAAGGACTGCTGTGGCCGCCATGATGGACGCCACAGCCTTCTTCATCTCGCCTTCTAGCGGGCCCTTGATATTTTTCGATACCTGCAAGCTTTTAAAGATGGTCACGCAGTTATCGATCGTGTCGGACACCACAGCCGGTGTCGGAGAGTGGCGGAACATCTCCCTCGCCACCCTCTGATTGTCCCGGCATCTCTCCCAGGCCTGTCCATCGGGCATTGAGGCACCCAGGGCCCACTCCGTGTCCCCTCTCTCTCTGGCCTCTTCCCTCGCTCTGGCCTTTGCCTCCCTTTTCTCCTTCGTCCCTTCACCCGTTGTGATGGGCCTTCCTCTGCCTCTCTTGGCGGGGGCGAGGTCCGACTGTTCGTCCTCCGAGCCGGCAAAGTATGAACCAGCGTGTGATCCTGCTTCATACTCGTCCGGATCACCCGCCACGCTACTGGCGCGTGATCCCGCTGGGAACGCCGAGTCCTCATCGCTAGGAGCGGGAGTTATACCTGTAGCGGTATGCTTGCTCCTTTTCCCGCTCGCTCGGCAGCTGTGGCATACATGCCTTGCGCTATGAGGGCACTTGCTTGTCTTCCTGGCCATTGGAAATTGGAGGTATCTCCTTTCCAAGGCCTCTTTCGCTGCCGTACCATCCTGAATGGCCGTGATGGTAAGCTTGCCACTGGATGTCGACGGCCCTGGGTACGAAGGTATATCCTTCTTCTCAGAGCCCTCGGGTATTTCGGGGACCTTAAAGGTCTCCGTCGCTCGGTCCGCAGACAATTCTGCGGTGGGTTCCGCCTTGGTCTTCTTGGATTTTGTATTATGAGAGATCATTATTTCGAATAATCCCGCTCCCCGCTGCGGCTCCGTCACCCAGGGTGTACCCTCACCTGCCGCAGAGTGTCCCGAAACATGACCGGCAACACTCCACGACAGGGCCCCAAGTTCCCCCGGGGGGGTGACATACGACACGGGCCGGGGGATATACATCCCCGGCACTGGTCCCCGGCCCCTTACTCACCCATGGAGGTTTTGACGCCTCCATGGGCTTTCGGGGGTTCCCGGCCTCCGACCTCCGGGATACCGCAGCGGGTGGTGCCACCCGGGGGGCCCCATGGACGGTTGGGACTGGGTCGCCGCTCCCCGGCCCAGTCTTCCCCGCCATGGCGACCAGCTTGCACGCGCCCTTGACGGAAGTTACCTCCCGCCAAAGGGCCCCGACGATGCACCGCTTCGGAAGGGAAACGGTCGCGATGCACCGTCGGGCTCCGTCCCGCCGTCGAACCCTGCCTCGGAATACGTCCGAGCGGCTCCGACGGCCGGGCCGACCCGGCGCCGTCGGGCTATGCCCGTGCGGCCCGCGCCGGCCCGCCTCCGCCTCCCTGACCCCGTCCTCGGAAAACGTCCGAGCGGCTCGGAAGAGGCCCGGCCCGATGGGTCCGGGAGTTCCGGAGATCCATCGGCCCGTCCGCTCCCCTCACGGCGCGCACTCAGGGGCAGAGCCCACTGAGCCGCCTGCACGCGAGATGGAGCCCCACGATTGTGGGACGCCGGCCAATGCCAGCACCCACATCCCCCCGAGGGACGCCGCGCGGCGGGAACACCCACACGCGCGGAAACCCTCATGTGCCAGGAGCACCCAGCGGTGTGTCACGGGCGGGGAGCAGTCCTCCCCCAACGGTGCCGTACCACCGGGCGATTGCACTCAGGGCCGCCTACCCCTACCAGCGATTGGGTCCGCGCTTTAGACCACCCCCAAGGGGGTGGGCGCAGTCCCTAAGGGAGTCGCTGGGCTCCCCTTGTACCCTTACTAAGGGTACGGTGCGCTCTTAGTTCCCCTTCCACCCCGGAGGTTCACCCAACTTGGCCGGAGCCGTGTGGGTGTTCCATGGGGTTTCAGGGTTAAGCCTCCTCACCACGACAAGGTGGCGCACGACGAGGAGGAACCTTTTTTTTTTTTTTTTTTTTTTTTTTTTTACGTGAGGAAAATGCATTACGCATCCCCCCGGAATGTGGATGTCCGGGGGGTATGTGGGACTCTCCCTATTAAAGGGCATACCCACTAAAAACCTCACGAGTGGCATCTTTGGCGATTGTAGGGGAGACTCCTGGGACTAGCGGTGCAATACTTCAGGAGCCTCCCCTCGCCGCACTCCTTAACAGGAGTTCTTCCTGGGAGGGAGGGGAGAGAGGAACATATCCTATACTCCCCTCCTCTCCTAATCGATCTTTTACTTTGCGGCGGGAGGGCCACTACCTCCTCCCGTCGAGTCTTCTATTCCCCCCGATAGGGGGGGAAAAGAGTCGAGACTTTGGGGGTCTCGATTCTCATTCATCTGGGGGGGGTTACAAGGGAGGGCAAAAGGAGAGGGAAGTAAGGGGGGGAAGGGCGAGCAGTACCAGTCTGCCCCCTCCCCCCGCTCACTGTCATCTTGGCGGCGCTCCCATGGGCGTCGACGGGTGCGCCGTCGCCGATGGCGACGATGACGGCGGCGGGTGCGGCGGAAGTCGCACCAGTCGAACCGTCACCGGACGCAAGAGAGGGGGCCCAGGTGGTGGGGGAGGTTGGGGTCTCCTGCCAGGAGCCCTTCCCCTCGCCCGTCCCGGTCTGCGCTCCCTCTCGGCGCTCTCCTTCTGAGCCATGACCGCCTCGCAAAAAGCGGCCATGGCTCTCCAGTTGTCTTCGCTGCCGAGCATCTTTACGACGACGCTCGGCAGCGCCAAGTCGTTCCCGATAGTCCGGGTTAGGACATCGCGCTCGTCCCTCCAGGCTGGACATGCTTGGAGGGTGTGTTGCGCGGTGTCCTTCTCATTGCCGCAGTGGTGGCAGGCCTCGCTTGCCTCCCGTCCGATGCGGTGCAGGTACTCTCCGAAACACCCATGTCCGGAGAGCACCTGTGTCATTCGAAACGTACTGTTGCCCCACGCCCTGTTCAGCCACTCCTCCAGACAGGGCAGGACGGCCGATACAGTCCTCTCCCCGGATGTTGGGGGGCGCTCGCGCAGCGACGCGATCCATCGCTGCTCGAGGGACTTTTTCTCTTGGAGCTTCCAAGTGCCCAGTATCCTGGCCGGGATCTTGATGACTCCTCCCCTGCGTGCCGCGGATTTCCGTTCATACAGACGACTGTATGAATCCGCGACCATATGCAGGGGAGGGAGTCCGGCCAGGATGGTGGCCGCCGCGTGCGACACCGTCCTATAGCCGCGGACGAGCCGAATGGCCAACCTGCGCTGGACGCGACGCATCGCGTCTTGTATGCGTCCGTTGGCCATCGCCTCGCCCGCCCACACCGGTGCTGCATACATTAATATGCTAAGGACGGTGTGCGCGTAGACGCGGCGCACCCGACCGTCCGGCCCTCCGAGATTCGGCAGCAAGCGGCTAATCGCTGCCGCCGCCTTCTCCGCTCTCGGGACCAGGCGGTCGAAGTGACCCGCGAAGCTCCATCGGCCGTCGATGTGGAGCCCCAGGTATTTAATCTGGGACCCCACTGGGACAACAGTACCGTCAACGTCGAGACGGGAGGTGGGGGGAGGCTCCCCAGCGGCCCTGCGGTCGTAGAAATAGACCGCCTCGGTCTTGCTGGGGGCCACCCTCAGGCCAGTCCTGCTTATGGCCCTCACGAGGCCTGCCACCCCTTCGTTAGCCCTGTTTAGGGCTTCCCCCCAGGTGTCCCCCTCGGCTACCAGCAGGGTATCGTCGGCATACCCGATGACCCGGCAGTCGAGGGGGAGGGCGGTATGGAGGACCCCGTCGTACCCGAGGTTCCACAACAGCGGGCCCAGCACCGAGCCCTGTGGAACCCCGCAGTACACGCGACGGGTGTGACCCCGACCGTCTTGGTCCCTGTATTCGAGCCTACGGTGACCAAAGTAGGCTCGAATTCCCTTCACGAGGTAGTCGGGGACGCGGTGGGTGTTGAGCGCGTCCCCGATTGCCTTCCACGGGAGGGTGTTAAAGGCGTTGGACACGTCCAGAGCGACGGCCAACGCCACCCTCCCGCGTTCCACGGCTGACTCCGTGAGGGCCCGTACGCGCAGTACGGCGTCCACCGTGGACCTGCCCTCACGGAAGCCGTATTGTTCCTCGTGAAGGGAAGGGACCTCATCGCGCGCCAGATGCTGGACGAGTCGGCGAACGAGAATCCTCTCGTATATTTTGCCGACCTCGTCCAGCAGGCAAATTGGCCGGTACGCTGACGGGTCACCCTCCTTCTTACCGCCCTTGTGGAGAAGAACCAGCTTGGCTCTTCCCCACATTGGGGGGAATTCCTCCTCGGCGAGGCATCTATTTAGGATGCCTCGCAGCCACCCGGATAGGTTTGGCTCCTCCAGGGCGAGCTTCCAGACGCGCCCTGGGATGCCGTCCGGGCCAGGGGCCTTGTTGTTCTTGACCCCTCGAACGGCATCCCTCAACTCCTCCTCGGTGATTTCGAGATCCCTGGACCAGGTCTCGGCAGCGCCGGTGTTCGCGCTGCGCCAGTCGAGACCTCGAGGGTCGGGTTTGGTCGGGAACAAAGTCCCGACTATTCGGTCCAGGGATCCCGAGGGGAGGGTTTCCGTCACGGGGGGCGCCCAATGACGAAGTTTGTTCGTCACTATTTTGTATGGGCGCCCCCACGGGTCGGCGTCTAGGGACGCGATGAGCTCGTCCCACGAGCTCGCTCTGGAGGAGCGAATGGCGGCACTCAGCGCCACTCGAGCGGACCGGTAGTCGCTGAGTGCCTCGGCTTTCCAGGCCTCGTCGCCACGGCGCTGGGCGCGTTTTAGGCGTCTCCTGGCTGCGACGGAGGAGCGGCGAAGAGACGCGATCTCCTCCGTCCACCAGTACGCAGCCCGGCGCGAGTGGGGCCTGCTCTTGGGCATGGAGAAGTCGCACACCTGTGTGACCGAGTCTACCAGGCGCGCGACATCCTCCTCCAGGCTCCCCACTCTCTCCTCTGGCGGATGGTGTTGCCAGAGGGTGGCCTGGACGGCCGCCATTAACCTATCCGGGTCTAACTTCCTCAGGTTCCATCGCGGCGGTGGCGCACCGCCGGTCGGGCTCCCGGGCTGGAGGGTGGTGCAACCGAACTCGATGTATCGGTGATCCGATAGAGTTTCTTGGTCGACCACCCCCCACGACCAGTTTAGGCGTGCCGCGGAGGGGGTACGACGAGGAGGAACCTAACCTAACCTTTTTTTTTTTTTTTTTTTTTTTTTTTTTTTTTACGTGAGGAAAATGCATTACGCATCCCCCCGGAATGTGGATGTAATCTCCGGGGGGTATGTGGGACTCTCCCTATTTAAGGGCATACCCACTAAAAACCTCACGAGTGGCATCTTTGGCGATTGTAGGGGAGACTCCTGGAACTAGCGGTGCAATACTTCAGGAGCCTCCCCTCGCCGCACTCCTTAACAGGAGTTCTTCCTGGGAGGGAGGGGAGAGAGGAACATATCCTATACTCCCCTCCTCTCCTAATCGATCTTTTACTTTGCGGCGGGAGGGCCACTACCTCCTCCCGTCGAGTCTTCTATTCCCCCCGATAGGGGGGGGGAAAGAGTCGAGACTTTGGGGGTCTCGATTCTCATTCATCTGGGGGGGGGGTTACAAGGGAGGGCAAAAAGAGGGGAAAGTAAGGGGGGGAAGGGCGAGCAGAACCAGTCTGCTCCCTCCCCCCGCTCACTGTCATCTTGGCGGCGCTCCCATGGGCGTCGACGGGTGCGCCGTCGCCGATGGCGACGATGACGGCGGCGGGTGCGGCGGAAGTCGCACCAGTCGAACCGTCACCGGACGCAAGAGAGGGGGCCCAGGTGGTGGGGGAGGTTGGGGTCTCCTGCCAGGAGCCCTTCCCCTCGCCCGTCCCGGTCTGCGCTCCCTCTCGGCGCTCTCCTTCTGAGCCATGACCGCCTCGCAAAAAGCGGCCATGGCTCTCCAGTTGTCTTCGCTGCCGAGCATCTTTACGACGACGCTCGGCAGCGCCAAGTCGTTCCCGATAGTCCGGGTTAGGACATCGCGCTCGTCCCTCCAGGCTGGACATGCTTGGAGGGTGTGTTGCGCGGTGTCCTTCTCATTGCCGCAGTGGTGGCAGGCCTCGCTTGCCTCCCGTCCGATGCGGTGCAGGTACTCTCCGAAACACCCATGTCCGGAGAGCACCTGTGTCATTCGAAACGTACTGTTGCCCCACGCCCTGTTCAGCCACTCCTCCAGACAGGGCAGGACGGCCGATACAGTCCTCTCCCCGGATGTTGGGGGGCGCTCGCGCAGCGACGCGATCCATCGCTGCTCGAGGGACTTTTTCTCTTGGAGCTTCCAAGTGCCCAGTATCCTGGCCGGGATCTTGATGACTCCTCCCCTGCGTGCCGCGGATTTCCGTTCATACAGACGACTGTATGAATCCGCGACCATATGCAGGGGAGGGAGTCCGGCCAGGATGGTGGCCGCCGCGTGCGACACCGTCCTATAACCGCGGACGAGCCGAATGGCCAACCTGCGCTGGACGCGACGCATCGCGCCTTGTATGCGTCTGTTGGCCATCGCCTCGCCCGCCCACACCGGTGCTGCATACATTAATATGCTAAGGACGGTGTGCGCGTAGACGCGGCGCACCCGACCGTCCGGCCCTCCGAGATTCGGCAGCAAGCGGCTAATCGCTGCCGCCGCCTTCTCCGCTCTCGGGACCAGGCGGTCAAAGTGACCCGCGAAGCTCCATCGGCCGTCGATGTGGAGCCCCAGGTATTTAATCTGGGACCCCACTGGGACAACAGTACCGTCAACGTCGAGACGGGAGGTGGGGGGAGGCTCCCCAGCGGCCCTGCGGTCGTAGAAATAGACCGCCTCGGTCTTGCTGGGGGCCACCCTCAGGCCAGTCCGGCTTATGGCCCTCACGAGGCCTGCCACCCCTTCGTTAGCCCTGTTTAGGGCTTCCCCCCAGTTGTCCCCCTCGGCTACCAGCAGGGTATCGTCGGCATACCCGATGACCCGGCAGTCGAGGGGGAGGGCGGTATTGAGGACCCCGTCGTACCCGAGGTTCCACAACAGCGGGCCCAGCACCGAGCCCTGTGGAACCCCGCAGTACACGCGACGGGTGTGACCCTGACCGTCTTGGTCCCTGTATTCGAGCCTACGGTGACCAAAGTAGGCTCGAATTCCCTTCACGAGGTAGTCGGGGACGCGGTGGGTGTTGAGCGCGTCCCCGATTGCCTTCCACGGGAGGGTGTTAAAGGCGTTGGACACGTCCAAAGCGACGGCCAACGCCACCCTCCCGCGTTCCACGGCTGACTCCGTGAGGGCCCTGACGCGCAGTACGGCGTCCACCGTTGACCTGCCCTCACGGAAGCCGTATTGTTCCTCGTGAAGAGAAGGGACCTCGTCGCGCGCCAGATGCTGGACGAGTCGGCGAACGAGAATTCTCTCGTATATTTTGCCGACCTCGTCCAGCAGGCAAATCGGCCGGTACGCTGACGGGTCACCCTCCTTCTTACCGCCCTTGTGGAGAAGAACCAGCTTGGCTCTTCCCCACGTTGGGGGGAATTCCTCCTCCGCGAGGCATCTATTCAAGATGCCTCGCAGCCACCCGGATAGGTTTGGCTCCTCCAGGACGAGCTTCCAAACGCGCCCTGGGATGCCGTCCGGGCCAGGGGCCTTGTTGTTCTTGACCCCTCGAACGGCATCCCTCAACTCCTCCTCGGTGATTTCGAGATCCCTGGACCAGGCCTCGGCAGCGCCGGTGTTCGCGCTGCGCCAGTCGAGACCTCGAGGGTCGGGTTTAGTCGGGAACAAAGTCCCGACTATTCGGTCCAGGGATCCCGAGGGGAGGGTTTCCGTCACGGGGGGCGCCCAATGACGAAGTTTGTTCGTCACTATTTTGTACGGGCGCCCCCACGGGTCGGCGTCTAGGGACGCGATGAGCTCGTCCCACGATTTCGCCCTGGAGGAGCGAATGGCGGCACTCAGAGCAACTCGAGCGGACCGATAGTCTCTGAGCGCCTCGGCTTTCCAGGCCTCGTCGCCACGGCGCTGGGCGCGTTTAAGGGCCCTCCTGGCCGCGACGGAGGAGCGGCGAAGAGACGCGATCTCCTCCGTCCACCAGTACGCAGCCCGGCGCGAGTGGGGCCTGCTCTTGGGCATGGAGAAGTCGCACGCCTGTGTGACCGAGTCTACCAGGCGCGCGACATCCTCCTCCAGGCTCCCCACTCTCTCCTCTGGCGGATGGTGTTGCCAGAGGGTGGCCTGGACGGCCGCCATTAACCTATCCGGGTCTAACTTCCTCAGGTTCCATCGCGGCGGTGGCGCACCGCCGGTCGGGCTCCCGGGCTGGAGGGTGGTGCAACCGAACTCGATGTATCGGTGATCCGATAGAGTTTCTTGGTCGACCACCCCCCACGACCAGTTTAGGCGTGCCGCGGAGGGGGTTATCATAGTGAGGTCCACTATGGACGCCCCCCGCAGCAGCCGGTCGCACGTGGGCTCGTTGCCGGTGTTAAGCAGGCATAGCCCGAGAGCCCCCATCCAGTCCAGTAGGACCTCTCCCTTGGGGGTGGTGAGCCGGTCTCCCCAGGCTTGCGCTCTGGCGTTGAAGTCACCGGCCACCACCACCTCCTGGGGGAGCATGCTGCGTATGCAGTGCTCCAGCTCCCCCAGATACAGCTCGAATTGGGAGAGGCCCAAACTAGGCGGTGCGTAACACGCCAACACCGCGATGGATCCCCATCTCACCGCCACGTACCCCCTTCCTGCCTTGAGTAAGGAACAGGGGGGGTTGTGGTTGTCCGTGCCTCGTACGATTGCGACCGTGCCAGAGCCGTCCACCATCCAATTGGGATGGTTTGATGGGGGTCGGTACGGCTCCGACACGATCGCCAGTCCTATACCACGCTCGGCGATAGTCTGCAGGAGTAAGTCCTGCGCCCGCCGAGCGTGGTTAATATTCGCTTGCAAGAATTTATGAGCCCTCATTGACGTCGGTTAAAAAGGCCTCCGTCGTTTTAGACCCCGCGCCACGTGGCCGTGGAAGGAGGGCTCCGACCGCGATCGATGGCGCATTGCCCACGGGCTCAGTTGCGCCCGGGGCAAGGGTGTCTCCTTTCACGTTAGGGTCCTTAGGGTCTAAGCGTGGCTTCCTTTGGAGCTTGGGGGAGTCGGAGCAACGCTCTTTGCCCCCCGCACCCTCCTCGTTTCCTTCCCTGACCGAGTCCGCGCGCCGCTTTCGACACTCCGATGTGTCCATCGGCGCGGGCGCGGGCTCGGCTGGGGCCGTTTGGTTCGTTTGTGGGGTTTCCCCCACAACGACCTCCATCAGGGACGGAATTGGGTTCTTATCTTCGATTCCCCCTTTCTCCCCTCCTACCGACGGGGTGGGTTTTTTGGAAGGGGGAATCGACTTGGCCTTTTTTTTTGATTTTTTCGGGGGGTGGCAGTTTATACCCCCCATCCTGTGCCCCGCGGGTGCCCCCAGGTCAGCACAGAGTGCGCAGTGCACTCTTTGTTCCGTGCAAGAGTTGGCCTTGTGGCCCTCTGTACCGCAGCGGAAGCACGTGTTGGCGCAGGATCGATCGCTGCCGCACTGCTGCTGCACATGCCCCTCCTCCATGCATTTAAAGCATCGGAGGGGGAGCCGCGGCAACAGCTCGATGGGCAATTTGTACCATGATATCGGTACCTTGCCCATCTGTGCTAGTTTGTTGGCAGCGTCTATCGGACACTGCACCAACACCGTGTTGAGGCCTGTGCGGGGGGCCTTCACGAACGTGCCCACCTTCACGTCCGAGAACCCGCACTTGCCCTCCCCGGAGATTGCGGCAACAATCTCCGCCCGGGTGACGGAGTCCTCCAGTCCCCGAATGCGGAGGTCGGCCATCTTCTGGGGACAGGTGACTCGCACCCCTTCGCTGTCCCCGGTCACCTCTCTGACCCGTTCGGCGAGTTGTCCCGCCTTGCGTGCCCTCTCCTCACCGGAGATCTCGAGGATTAAGGCTCCGGTGAGGCCTTTTCTTATTCTGAGGCTTCCCTCCTCGATCCCCAGTTGGTCCAGTTTGACCTCCTTCCTAATGGCGGCCATGTTTTCACCGTATTTCCCTTCTGGGCAGGTGATCATGACCGCCGAGGTTTTGGGGGCCTTCCTCTTACCGGGTTTCTCTCCTTTCGTTATCTGCCCCCGCTTCCGTTTGCCCTGTTCCCTGGGCGGTGACCGGGCCGCAGCAACGGGTGCAGCTTTGGAGGGGAGGGGAGTCTGTCCTGCTTTCCTCTTTCCCTTGCGCCCGACCACCACGCTCCACGGAGTTTCGGTGGTCGGAGAGGGGCCATATGTCCCGGAGTTTGTCGACTTCTTGTCGAAGGGCCCCGGGCCTAATGGTCCTCCGTCAGAGGATGGAGCCTTAGAGGGTTCCGCCTCCTGGCGAGATTTCCCTTTAGGTTTCTCGGGTAGGAAAGGGGGGAAGAGGGAGAGGGAGAGATCTTGGTGTTAGCCCGGACCTGGCTCTCTCCCTTCTTTTTCCCCTTCTTAGCCGCTTTCTTCTTCTCTTGACCGCTTTTGGCTGGAGCGGTCACTTGTGACTTGGGCTGAGTTAACGAGGACTTCTCAGCCTCGGCCTCCTTTCCCCTTAGCGGTTGAGCCTGCACGTTCAGGGGAGCGGATTGGACCGCTTCCCCCTGTCCGTCCGTTGCTTCGAGGAATCGCAGCATCCTCTCCCTCAAGTCAACACCGATTTGTAGGTGTTGGTTGAGGGCTTCGTAAAGGACTGCGAATTCTCCCTGGGCTGGGGGGCGAGTAATTGGAGGAAGGGGTCGAGGGGATCCCCTCAAGAGAGGCCCCTGTGCCTCCGTCGCGCTCGCGGCCTGCGGTTCTACCTCCATGCCTGGGTCTCCAATCGGGCTTGGGGACACGCATGCCGGAGATAGTTTGCCCCTCCTCAAGGCGGTCTTCTTCGGGGAGACATTTTGTGGCGTCCTCAGCCTTAGAGAATGCCACTCCCCGCTGTCGGAATCTGACTCCCGGTCAGATTCGATGCGGTTCCGTCTTCTCAGGATCCTGCCTCCCTTCTCCTTTTCGCTCTTTGCGGCACTTCCCTCTTCGATCAGGCGGGTACTGAGCTGTTTCGTCAGCACCTCTACCTGATCGGCGAGCTCCGCCATCCGCTTCTTGAGCTCACTCGTCTCCTTTCCTTCTCAGCTTTGAGGAGCTCCAATTGATGTCGAAGTTCCTCCGCTTCGACGTTACTTGGTGAGGACGATACAGTCCTATCGTGAAGGACTGCTGTGGCCGCCATGATGGACGCCACAGCCTTCTTCATCTCGCCTTCTAGCGGGCCCTTGATATTTTTCGATACCTGCAAGCTTTTAAAGATGGTCACGCAGTTATCGATCGTGTCGGACACCACAGCCGGTGTCGGAGAGTGGCGGAACATCTCCCTCGCCACCCTCTGATTGTCCCGGCATCTCTCCCAGGCCTGTCCATCGGGCATTGAGGCACCCAGGGCCCACTCCGTGTCCCCTCTCTCTCTGGCCTCTTCCCTCGCTCTGGCCCTTGCCTCCCTCTTCTCCCTGGTCCCTTCACCCGTGGTGATGGGCCTTCCTCTGCCTCTTTTGACGGGGGGGAGGTCCGACTGTTCGTCCTCCGAGCCGGCATAATACGAACCAGCGTGTGATCCTGCTTCGTACTCTTCCGGATCACCCGCCACGCTACTGGCGCGTGATCCCGCTGGGAACGCCGAGTCCTCATCACTGGGAGCGGGAGTTATACCTGTAGCGGTATGCTTGCTCCTTTTCCCGCTCGCTCGGCAGCTGTGACATACATGCCTTGCGCTATGAGGGCACTTGCTTGTCTTTTTTGGCCATTGGAAATTGGAGGTATCTCCTTTCCAAGGCCTCTTTCGCTGCCGTACCATCCTGAATGGCCGTGATGGTAGCTTGCCGCCGGATGTCGACGGCCCTGGGTACGAAGGAATATCCTTCCCCACAGAGCCCTCGGGTTTTTTGGGGACCTTAAAGGTCTCCGTCGCTCGGTCCGCAGACAATTCTGCGGTGGGTTCCGCCTTGGTCTTCTTTTGTTATTTTTTGAGAGATCATTGTTTTGAAAAATCCCGCTCCCCGCTGCGGCTCCGTCACCCAGGGTGTACCCTCACCTGCCGCAGAGTGTCCCGAAACATGACCGGCAACACTCCACGACAGGGCCCCAAGTTCCCCCGGGGGGGTGACATACGACACGGGCCGGGGGATATACATCCCCGGCACTGGTCCCCGGCCCCTTACTCACCCATGGAGGTTTTGACGCCTCCATGAGCTTTCGGGGGTTCCCGGCCTCCGACCTCCGGGATACCGCAGCGGGTGGTGCCACCCGGGGGGCCCCATGGACGGTTGGGACTGGGTCGCCGCTCCCCGGCCCAGTCTTCCCCGCCATGGCGACCAGCTTGCACGCGCCCTTGACGGAAGTTACCTCCCGCCAAAGGGCCCCGACGATGCACCGCTTCGGAAGGGAAACGGTCGCGATGCACCGTCGGGCTCCGTCCCGCCGTCGAACCCTGCCTCGGAATACGTCCGAGCGGCTCCGACGGCCGGGCCGACCCGGCGCCGTCGGGCTATGCCCGTGCGGCCCGCGCCGGCCCGCCTCCGCCTCCCCGACCCCGTCCTCGGAAAACGTCCGAGCGGCTCGGAAGAGGCCCGGCCCGATGGGTCCGGGAGTTCCGGAGATCCATCGGCCCGTCCGCTCCCCTCGCGGCGCGCACTCAGGGGCAGAACCCACTGAGCCGCCTGCACGCGAGATGGAGCCCCACGATTGTGGGACGCCGGCCCATGCCGGCACCCACATCCCCCCGAGGGACGCCGCGCGGCGGGAACACCCACACGCGCGGAAACCCTCATGTGCCAGGAGCACCCAGCGGTGTGTCACGGGCGGGGAGCAGTCCTCCCCCAACGGTGCCGTACCACCGGGCGATTGCACTCAGGGCCGCCTACCCCTACCAGCGATTGGGTCCGCGCTTTAAACCACCCCCAAGGGGGTGGGCGCAGTCCCTAAGGGAGTCGCTGGGCTCCCCTTGTACCCTTACTAAGGGTACGGTGCGCTCTTAGTTCCCCTTCCACCCCGGAGGTTCACCCAACTTGGCCGGAGCCGTGTGGATGTTCCATGGGGTTTCAGGGTTAAGCCTCCTCACCACGACAAGGTGGCGCACGACGAGGAGGAACCTAACCTAACCTAACCTAACCTAACCTAACCTAACCTAACCTAACCTAACCTAACCTAACCTAACCTAACCTAACCTAACCTAACCTAACCTAACCTAACCTAACCTAACCTAACCTTTTTTTTTTTTTTTTTTAACGTGAGGAAAATGCATTACGCATCCCCCCGGGATGTGGATGTCCGGGGGGTATGTGGGACTCTCCCTATTTAAGGGCATACCCACTAAAAACCTCACGAGTGGCATCTTTGGCGATTGTAGGGGAGGCTCCTGGAACTAGCGGTGCAATACTTCAGGAGCCTCCCCTCGCCACACTCCTTAACAGGAGTTCTTCCTGAGAGGGAGGGAAGAAAGGAACATATCCTAAACTCCCCTCCTCTCCAAATCGATCTTTTACTCTACGACGGGAGGGCCACTACCTCCTCCCGTCGAGTCTTCTATTCCCCCCGATGGGGGGTGGGGGGAAAGAGTCGAGGCTTTAGGGGTCTCGACCCTCATTTCATCTGAGGGGGGGTAAAAAGGGAGGGCAATAGAGAAGGGGAAGTAAGGGGGGGAAGGACGAGCAGAACCAGTCTGCTCCCTCCCCCCTCTTACTGTCATCTTGGCGGCGCTCCCGTGGGCGTCGACGGGTGCGCCGTCGCCGGTGGCGGCGGTGACGGCAGCGGGCGCGGTGGAAGTCGCACCAGCCGGACCGTCACCGGACGCAAGAGGGGCCCAGGTGGTGGGGGAGGTTGGGGTCTCCTGCCAGGAGCCCTTCCCCTCGCCCGTCCCGGTCTGCGCTCCCTCTCGGCGCTCTCCTTCTGAGCCATGACCGCCTCGCAAAAAACGGCCACGGCTCTCCAGTTGTCTTCGCTGCCGAGCATCTTTACGACGACGCTCGGCAGCGCCAAGTCGTTCCCGATAGTCCGGGTTAGGACATCGCGCTCGTCCCTCCAGGCTGGACATGCTTGGAGGGTGTGTTGCGCGGTGTCCTTCTCATTGCCGCAGTGGTGGCAGGCCTCGCTTGCCTCCCGTCCGATGCGGTGCAGGTACTCTCCGAAACACCCATGTCCGGAGAGCACCTGTGTCATTCGAAACGTACTGTTGCCCCACGCCCTGTTCAGCCACTCTTCCAGACAGGGCAGGACGGCCGATACAGTCCTCTCCCCAGATGTTGGGGGGCGCTCGCGCAGCGACGCGATCCATCGCTGCTCGAGGGACTTTTTCTCTTGGAGCTTCCAAGTGCCCAGTATCCTGGCCGGGATCTTGATGACTCCTCCCCTGCGTGCCGCGGATTTCCGTTCATACAGTCGACTGTATGAATCCGCGACCATATGCAGGGGGGGAAGTCCGGCCAGGATGGTGGCCGCCGCGTGCGACACCGTCCTATAGCCGCGGACGAGCCGAATGGCCAACCTGCGCTGGACGCGACGCATCGCGCCTTGTATGCGTCTGTTGGCCATCGCCTCGCCCGCCCACACCGGTGCTGCATACATTAATATGCTAAGGACGGTGTGCGCGTAGACGCGGCGCACCCGACCGTCCGGCCCTCCGAGATTCGGCAGCAAGCGGCTAATCGCTGCCGCCGCCTTCTCCGCTCTCGGGACCAGGCGGTCGAAGTGACCCGCGAAGCTCCATCGGCCGTCGATGTGGAGCCCCAGGTATTTAATCTGGGACCCCACTGGGACAACAGTACCGTCAACGTCGAGACGGGAGGTGGGGGGAGGCTCCCCAGCGGCCCTGCGGTCGTAGAAATAGACCGCCTCGGTCTTGCTGGGGGCCACCCTCAGGCCAGTCCGGCTTATGGCCCTCACGAGGCCTGCCACCCCTTCGTTAGCCCTGTTTAGGGCTTCCCCCCAGTCGTCCCCCTCGGCTACCAGCAGGGTATCGTCGGCATACCCGATGACCCGGCAGTCGAGGGGGAGGGCGGTATGAAGGACCCCGTCGTACCCGAGGTTCCACAGCAGCGGGCCCAGCACCGAGCCCTGCGGAACCCCGCAGTACACGCGACGGGTGTGACCCTGACCGTCTTGGTCCCTGTATTCGAGCCTACGGTGACTAAAGTAGGCTCGAATTCCCTTCACGAGGTAGTCGGGGACGCGGTGGGTGTTGAGCGCGTCCCCGATTGCCTTCCACGGGAGGGTGTTAAAGGCGTTGGACACGTCTAAAGCGACGGCCAACGCCACCCTCCCGCGTTCCACGGCTGACTCCGTGAGTGCCCTGACGCGCAGTACGGCGTCCACCGTGGACCTGCCCTCACGGAAGCCGTATTGTTCCTCGTGAAGGGAAGGGACCTCGTCGCGCGCCAGATGCTGGACGAGTCGGCGAACGAGAATCCTCTCGTATATTTTACCGACCTCGTCCAGCAGGCAAATCGGCCGGTACGCTGACGGGTCACCCTCCTTCTTACCGCCCTTGTGGAGAAGAACCAGCTTGGCTCTTCCCCACATTGGGGGGAATTCCTCCTCGGCGAGGCATCTATTTAAGATGCCTCGCAGCCACCCGGATAGGTTTGGCTCCTCCAGGACGAGCTTCCAGACGCGCCCTGGGATGCCGTCCGGGCCAGGGGCCTTGTTGTTCTTGACCCCTCGAACGGCATCCCTCAACTCCTCCTCGGTGATTTCGAGATCCCTGGACCAGGCCTCGGCAGCGCCGGTGTTCGCGCTGCGCCAGTCGAGACCTCGAGGGTCGGGTTTGGTCGGGAACAAAGTCCCGACTATTTGGTCCAGGGATCCCGAGGGAAGGGTTTCCGTCACGGGGGGCGCCCAATGACGGAGTTTGTTCGTCACTATTTTGTACGGGCGCCCCCACGGGTCGGCGTCTAGGGACGCGATGAGCTCGTCCCACGATTTCGCCCTGGAGGAGCGAATGGCGGCACTCAGCGCCACTCGAGCGGACCGGTAGTCGCTGAGTGCCTCGGCTTTCCAGGCCTCGTCACCACGGCGCTGGGCGCGTTTAAGGGCCCTTCTGGCTGCGACGGAGGAGCGGCGAAGAGACGCGATCTCCTCCGTCCACCAATACGCAGCCCGACGCGAGTGGGGCCTGCTCTTGGGCATGGAGAAGTCGCACGCCTGTGTGACCGAGTCTACCAGGCGCGCGACATCCTCCTCCAGGCTCCCCACTCTCTCCTCTGGCGGATGGTGTTGCCAGAGGGTGGCCTGGACGGCCGCCATTAACCTATCCGGGTCTAACTTCCTCAGGTTCCATCGCGGCGGTGGCGCACCGCCGGTCGGGCTCCCGGGCTGGAGGGTGGTGCAACCGAACTCGATGTATCGGTGATCCGATAGAGTTTCTTGGTCGACCACCCCCCACGACCAGTTTAGGCGTGCCGCGGAGGGGGTTATCATAGTGAGGTCCACTATGGACGCCCCCCGCAGCAGCCGGTCGCACGTAGGCTCGTTGCCGGTGTTAAGCAGGCATAGCCCGAGAGCCCCCATCCAATCCAGTAGGACCTCTCCCTTGGGGGTGGTGAGCCGGTCTCCCCAGGCTTGCGCTCTGGCGTTGAAGTCACCGGCCACCACCACCTCCTGGGGGAGCATGCTGCGTATGCAGTGCTCCAGCTCCCCCAGATACAGCTCGAATTGGGAGAGGCCCAAACTAGGCGGTGCGTAACACGCCACCACCGCGATGGATCCCCATTTTACCGCCACGTACCCCCTTCCTGCCTTGAGTAAGGAACAGGGGGGGTTGTGGCTGCCCGTACCGCGTACGATTGCGACCGTGCCAGAGCCGTCCACCCTCCAGTTGGGATGGTTTGATGGGGGTCGGTACGGCTCCGACACGATCGCCAGTCCTATACCACGCTCGGCGATAGTCTGCAGGAGTAAGTCCTGCGCTCGCCGAGCGTGGTTGATATTCGCTTGCAGGAATTTAGGAATTCTCATTGACGTCGGTTAAAGAGGCCTCCGTCATTTCAGTCACCCCTCCACAGGGCCTTGGGAGGGGGGCTCCGTCCGCGATCGATGGCGCATTGCCCACGGGCTCAATTGCGTCCGGGGCAAAGGTGTCTTCTTTCGCGTTGCCACGCTTGGGGCCTAAGCGCGGCATCCTTTGGGGCCTGGGGGAGTCGGAGCAACGCTCTTTGCCCCCCGCACCCTCCTCGTTTCCTTCCCTGGCCGAGTCCGCGCGCCGCTTGCGACACTCCGACGTGTCCATCGGCGCGGGCGCGGGCTCGACTGGGGCCGTTTGGCTCGCTTGTGGGATTTCTCCCACAACGACCTCCATCAGGGACGGAATTGGGTTTTTCTTTTCGATTCCCCCCTTCACCCCTCCTACCGAAGGGGTGGGTTTTTTGGAGGGAGGAATCGGTTTGACCTTCCTGCTGGGCTTTTTCGGAGGGTGGCAATTCATGCCACCCATCCTGTGCCCCGCGGGTGCCCCAAGTTCGGCACAAAGTGCGCAGTGCACTTTCTGCTCGGAGCAGGATTGGGCCTTGTGGCCCTCTTTGCCGCAGCGGAAGCACATGTTGGTGCAGGTTCGATCGCTGCCGCACTGCTGCTGCACATGCCCCTCCTCCATGCATTTAAAGCATCGGAGGGGGAGCCGCGGCAACAGCTCGATGGGCAATTTGTACCATGATATCGGTACCCTGCCCATCTGTGCTAGTTTGTTGGCAGCGTCTATCGGACACTGCACCAACACCGTGTTGAGGCCTGTGCGGGGGGCTTTCACGAACGTGCCCACCTTTACGTCCGAGAACCCGCACTTACCCTCCCCGGAGATTGCGGCAACAATCTCCGCCCGGGTGATGGAGTCCTCCAGTCCCCGAATGCGGAGGTCGGCCATCTTCTGGGGACACGTGACTCGCACGCCTTCGTTGTCCCCGGTTACCTCTCTGACACGTTCGGCGAGTTGTCCCGCCTTGCGTGCCTTGTCCTCACCGGAGATCTCAAGGATTAAGGCTCCGGTGAGACCTTTTCTTATTCTGAGGGTTCCCTCCTTGATCCCCAGTTGGTCCAGTTTGACCTCCTTCCTAATGGCGGCCATGCTTTCACCGTATTTCCCCTCTGGGCAGGTGATCATGACCGCCGAGGTTTTGGGGACCTTCCTTTTCCCGGGTTTCTCTCCCCCCGCTATCCGCCCCCGTCTCTGCTTACTCTGTTCACTGGGCGGTGACCGGGCCGCAGCAACGGGTGCAGTTTTAGAGGGGAGGGGAGTCTGTCCTGCTTTCCTCTTTTCCTTACGTCCGACCACCACGCTCCACGGAGTTTCGGTGGTCGGAGAGGGGCCATATGTCCCGGGGTTTGTCGACTTCTTGTCGAAGGGCCCCGGGCCTAATGGTCCTCCGTCAGAGGATGGAGCCTTAGAGGGTTCCGCCTCCTGGCGAGATTTCCCTTTAGGTTTCTCGGGTAGGAAAGGGGGGGAAGAGGGAGAGGGAGAGATCCTGGTGTTAGCCCGGACCTGGCCCTCTCCCTTCTTTTTCCCCTTCTTAGCCGCTTTCTTCTTCTCTTGACCGCTTTTGGCTGGAGCGGTCACTTGTGACTTGGGCTGAGTTGGCGAGGACTTCTCAGCCTCGGCCTCCTTTCCCCTTAGCGGTTGAGCCTGCACGTTCAGGGGAGCGGATTGGACCGCTTTCCCCTGTCCGTCCGTTGCTTCGAGGAATCGCAGCATCCTCTCCCTCAAGTCAACACCGATTTGTAGGTGTTGGTTGAGGGCTTCGTAGAGGACCGCGAATTCTCCCTGGGCTGGGGGGCGAGTAATTGGAGGAAGGGGTCGAGGGGATCCCCTCAAAAGAGGCCCCTGTGCCTCCGTCGCGCTCGCGGCCTGCGGTTCTACCTCCATGCCTGGGTCTCCAATCGGGCTTGGGGACACGCATGCCGGAGATAGTTTGCCCCTCCTCAAGGCGGTCTTCTTCGGGGAGACATTTTGTGGCGTCCTCAGCCTTAGAGAATGCCACTCCCCGCTGTCGGAATCTGACTCCCGGTCAGATTCGATGCGGTTCCGTCTTCTCAGGATCCTGCCTCCCTTCTCCTTTTCGCTCTTTGCGGCACTTCCCTCTTCGATCAGGCGGGTACTGAGCTGTTTCGTCAGCACCTCTACCTGATCGGCGAGCTCCGCCATCCGCTTCTTGAGCTCACTCGTCTCCTTCTCCTTCTCAGCTTTGAGGAGCTCCAATTGATGTCGGAGTTCCTCCGCTTCGACGTTACTTGGTGAGGACGATACAGTCCTATCGTGAAGGACTGCTGTGGCCGCCATGATGGACGCCACAGCCTTCTTCATCTCGCCTTCTAGCGGGCCCTTGATATTTTTCGATACCTGCAAGCTTTTAAAGATGGTCACGCAGTTATCGATCGTGTCGGACACCACAGCCGGTGTCGGAGAGTGGCGGAACATCTCCCTCGCCACCCTCTGATTGTCCCGGCATCTCTCCCAGGCCTGTCCATCGGGCATTGAGGCACCCAGGGCCCACTCCGTGTCCCCTCTCTCTCTGGCCTCTTCCCTCGCTCTGGCCTTTGCCTCCCTTTTCTCCTTCGTCCCTTCACCCGTTGTGATGGGCCTTCCTCTGCCTCTCTTGGCGGGGGCGAGGTCCGACTGTTCGTCCTCCGAGCCGGCAAAGTATGAACCAGCGTGTGATCCTGCTTCATACTCGTCCGGATCACCCGCCACGCTACTGGCGCGTGATCCCGCTGGGAACGCCGAGTCCTCATCGCTAGGAGCGGGAGTTATACCTGTAGCGGTATGCTTGCTCCTTTTCCCGCTCGCTCGGCAGCTGTGGCATACATGCCTTGCGCTATGAGGGCACTTGCTTGTCTTCCTGGCCATTGGAAATTGGAGGTATCTCCTTTCCAAGGCCTCTTTCGCTGCCGTACCATCCTGAATGGCCGTGATGGTAAGCTTGCCACTGGATGTCGACGGCCCTGGGTACGAAGGTATATCCTTCTTCTCAGAGCCCTCGGGTATTTCGGGGACCTTAAAGGTCTCCGTCGCTCGGTCCGCAGACAATTCTGCGGTGGGTTCCGCCTTGGTCTTCTTGGATTTTGTATTATGAGAGATCATTATTTCGAATAATCCCGCTCCCCGCTGCGGCTCCGTCACCCAGGGTGTACCCTCACCTGCCGCAGAGTGTCCCGAAACATGACCGGCAACACTCCACGACAGGGCCCCAAGTTCCCCCGGGGGGGTGACATACGACACGGGCCGGGGGATATACATCCCCGGCACTGGTCCCCGGCCCCTTACTCACCCATGGAGGTTTTGACGCCTCCATGGGCTTTCGGGGGTTCCCGGCCTCCGACCTCCGGGATACCGCAGCGGGTGGTGCCACCCGGGGGGCCCCATGGACGGTTGGGACTGGGTCGCCGCTCCCCGGCCCAGTCTTCCCCGCCATGGCGACCAGCTTGCACGCGCCCTTGACGGAAGTTACCTCCCGCCAAAGGGCCCCGACGATGCACCGCTTCGGAAGGGAAACGGTCGCGATGCACCGTCGGGCTCCGTCCCGCCGTCGAACCCTGCCTCGGAATACGTCCGAGCGGCTCCGACGGCCGGGCCGACCCGGCGCCGTCGGGCTATGCCCGTGCGGCCCGCGCCGGCCCGCCTCCGCCTCCCCGACCCCGTCCTCGGAAAACGTCCGAGCGGCTCGGAAGAGGCCCGGCCCGATGGGTCCGGGAGTTCCGGAGATCCATCGGCCCGTCCGCTCCCCTCACGGCGCGCACTCAGGGGCAGAGCCCACTGAGCCGCCTGCACGCGAGATGGAGCCCCACGATTGTGGGACGCCGGCCAATGCCAGCACCCACATCCCCCCGAGGGACGCCGCGCGGCGGGAACACCCACACGCGCGGAAACCCTCATGTGCCAGGAGCACCCAGCGGTGTGTCACGGGCGGGGAGCAGTCCTCCCCCAACGGTGCCGTACCACCGGGCGATTGCACTCAGGGCCGCCTACCCCTACCAGCGATTGGGTCCGCGCTTTAGACCACCCCCAAGGGGGTGGGCGCAGTCCCTAAGGGAGTCGCTGGGCTCCCCTTGTACCCTTACTAAGGGTACGGTGCGCTCTTAGTTCCCCTTCCACCCCGGAGGTTCACCCAACTTGGCCGGAGCCGTGTGGGTGTTCCATGGGGTTTCAGGGTTAAGCCTCCTCACCACGACAAGGTGGCGCACGACGAGGAGGAACCTAACCTAACCTTTTTTTTTTTTTTTTTTTAACGTGAGGAAAATGCATTACGCATCCCCCCGGGATGTGGATGTCCGGGGGGTATGTGGGACTCTCCCTATTTAAGGGCATACCCACTAAAAACCTCACGAGTGGCATCTTTGGCGATTGTAGGGGAGGCTCCTGGAACTAGCGGTGCAATACTTCAGGAGCCTCCCCTCGCCACACTCCTTAACAGGAGTTCTTCCTGGGAGGGAGGGAAGAAAGGAACATATCCTAAACTCCCCTCCTCTCCAAATCGATCTTTTACTCTACGACGGGAGGGCCACTACCTCCTCCCGTCGAGTCTTCTATTCCCCCCGATGGGGGGTGGGGGGAAAGAGTCGAGACTTTAGGGGTCTCGACCCTCATTTCATCTAGGGGGGGGGGGTTACAAGGGAGGGCAAAAAGAGGGGGAAGTAAGAGGGGGAAGGACGAGCAGAACCAGTCTGCTCCCTCCCCCCGCTTACTGTCATCTTGGCGGCGCTCCCGTGGGCGTCGACGGGTGCGCCGTCGCCGGTGGCGGCGGTGGCGGCGGCGGGCGCGGCGGAAGTCGCACCAGCCGGACCGTCACCGGACGCAAGAGGGGCCCAGGTGGTGGGGGAGGTTGGGGTCTCCTGCCAGGAGCCCTTCCCCTCGCCCGTCCCGGTCTGCGCTCCCTCTCGGCGCTCTCCTTCTGAGCCATGACCGCCTCGCAAAAAACGGCCACGGCTCTCCAGTTGTCTTCGCTGCCGAGCATCTTTACGACGACGCTCGGCAGCGCCAAGTCGTTCCCGATAGTCCGGGTTAGGACATCGCGCTCGTCCCTCCAGGCTGGACATGCTTGGAGGGTGTGTTGCGCGGTGTCCTTCTCATTGCCGCAGTGGTGGCAGGCCTCGCTTGCCTCCCGTCCGATGCGGTGCAGGTACTCTCCGAAACACCCATGTCCGGAGAGCACCTGTGTCATTCGAAACGTACTGTTGCCCCACGCCCTGTTCAGCCACTCTTCCAGACAGGGCAGGACGGCCGATACAGTCCTCTCCCCAGATGTTGGGGGGCGCTCGCGCAGCGACGCGATCCATCGCTGCTCGAGGGACTTTTTCTCTTGGAGCTTCCAAGTGCCCAGTATCCTGGCCGGGATCTTGATGACTCCCCCCCTGCGTGCCGCGGATTTCCGTTCATACAGTCGACTGTATGAATCCGCGACCATATGCAGGGGGGGAAGTCCGGCCAGGATGGTGGCCGCCGCGTGCGACACCGTCCTATAGCCGCGGACGAGCCGAATGGCCAACCTGCGCTGGACGCGGCGCATCGCGCCTTGTATGCGTCTGTTGGCCATCGCCTCGCCCGCCCACACCGGTGCTGCATACATTAATATGCTAAGGACGGTGTGCGCGTAGACGCGGCGCACCCGACCGTCCGGCCCTCCGAGATTCGGCAGCAAGCGGCTAATCGCTGCCGCCGCCTTCTCCGCTCTCGGGACCAGGCGGTCGAAGTGACCCGCGAAGCTCCATCGGCCGTCGATGTGGAGCCCCAGGTATTTAATCTGGGACCCCACTGGGACAACAGTACCGTCAACGTCGAGACGGGAGGTGGGGGGAGGCTCCCCAGCGGCCCTGCGGTCGTAGAAATAGACCGCCTCGGTCTTGCTGGGGGCCACCCTCAGGCCAGTCCGGCTTATGGCCCTCACGAGGCCTGCCACCCCTTCGTTAGCCCTGTTTAGGGCTTCCCCCCAGTCGTCCCCCTCGGCTACCAGCAGGGTATCGTCGGCATACCCGATGACCCGGCAGTCGAGGGGGAGGGCGGTATGAAGGACCCCGTCGTACCCGAGGTTCCACAGCAGCGGGCCCAGCACCGAGCCCTGCGGAACCCCGCAGTACACGCGACGGGTGTGACCCTGACCGTCTTGGTCCCTGTATTCGAGCCTACGGTGACCAAAGTAGGCTCGAATTCCCTTCACGAGGTAGTCGGGGACGCGGTGGGTGTTGAGCGCGTCCCCGATTGCCTTCCACGGGAGGGTGTTAAAGGCGTTGGACACGTCTAAAGCGACGGCCAACGCCACCCTCCCGCGTTCCACGGCTGACTCCGTGAGGGCCCGGACGCGCAGTACGGCGTCCACCGTGGACCTGCCCTCACGGAAGCCGTATTGTTCCTCGTGAAGGGAAGGGACCTCGTCGCGCGCCAGATGCTGGACGAGTCGGCGAACGAGAATCCTCTCGTATATTTTACCGACCTCGTCCAGCAGGCAAATCGGCCGGTACGCTGACGGGTCACCCTCCTTCTTACCGCCCTTGTGGAGAAGAACCAGCTTGGCTCTTCCCCACATTGGGGGGAATTCCTCCTCGGCGAGGCATCTATTTAAGATGCCTCGCAGCCACCCGGATAGGTTTGGCTCCTCCAGGACGAGCTTCCAAACGCGCCCTGGGATGCCGTCCGGGCCAGGGGCCTTGTTGTTCTTGACCCCTCGAACGGCATCCCTCAACTCCTCCTCGGTGATTTCGAGATCCCTGGACCAGGCCTCGGCAGCGCCGGTGTTCGCGCTGCGCCAGTCGAGACCTCGAGGGTCGGGTTTGGTCGGGAACAAAGTCCCGACTATTTGGTCCAGGGATCCCGAGGGAAGGGTTTCCGTCACGGGGGGCGCCCAATGACGGAGTTTGTTCGTCACTATTTTGTACGGGCGCCCCCACGGGTCGGCGTCTAGGGACGCGATGAGCTCGTCCCACGATTTCGCCCTGGAGGAGCGAATGGCGGCACTCAGCGCCACTCGAGCGGACCGGTAGTCGCTGAGTGCCTCGGCTTTCCAGGCCTCGTCACCACGGCGCTGGGCGCGTTTAAGGGCCCTTCTGGCTGCGACGGAGGAGCGGCGAAGAGACGCGATCTCCTCCGTCCACCAATACGCAGCCCGACGCGAGTGGGGCCTGCTCTTGGGCATGGAGAAGTCGCACGCCTGTGTGACCGAGTCTACCAGGCGCGCGACATCCTCCTCCAGGCTCCCCACTCTCTCCTCTGGCGGATGGTGTTGCCAGAGGGTGGCCTGGACGGCCGCCATTAACCTATCCGGGTCTAACTTCCTCAGGTTCCATCGCGGCGGTGGCGCACCGCCGGTCGGGCTCCCGGGCTGGAGGGTGGTGCAACCGAACTCGATGTATCGGTGATCCGATAGAGTTTCTTGGTCGACCACCCCCCACGACCAGTTTAGGCGTGCCGCGGAGGGGGTTATCATAGTGAGGTCCACTATGGACGCCCCCCGCAGCAGCCGGTCGCACGTAGGCTCGTTGCCGGTGTTAAGCAGGCATAGCCCGAGAGCCCCCATCCAATCCAGTAGGACCTCTCCCTTGGGGGTGGTGAGCCGGTCTCCCCAGGCTTGCGCTCTGGCGTTGAAGTCACCGGCCACCACCACCTCCTGGGGGAGCATGCTGCGTATGCAGTGCTCCAGCTCCCCCAGATACAGCTCGAATTGGGAGAGGCCCAAACTAGGCGGTGCGTAACACGCCACCACCGCGATGGATCCCCATTTTACCGCCACGTACCCCCTTCCTGCCTTGAGTAAGGAACAGGGGGGGTTGTGGCTGCCCGTACCGCGTACGATTGCGACCGTGCCAGAGCCGTCCACCCTCCAGTTGGGATGGTTTGATGGGGGTCGGTACGGCTCCGACACGATCGCCAGTCCTATACCACGCTCGGCGATAGTCTGCAGGAGTAAGTCCTGCGCTCGCCGAGCGTGGTTGATATTCGCTTGCAGGAATTTAGGAATTCTCATTGACGTCGGTTAAAGAGGCCTCCGTCGTTTTAGACCCCGCGCCACGTGGCCGTGGAAGGAGGGCTCCGACCGCGATCGATGGCGCATTGCCCACGGGCTCAATTGCGCCCGGGGCAAGGGTGTCTCCTTTCACGTTAGGGTCCTTAGGGTCTAAGCGTGGCTTCCTTTGGAGCTTGGGGGAGTCGGAGCAACGCTCTTTGCCCCCCGCACCCTCCTCGTTTCCTTCCCTGACCGAGTCCGCGCGCCGCTTTCGACACTCCGATGTGTCCATCGGCGCGGGCGCGGGCTCGGCTGGGGCCGTTTGGTTCGTTTGTGGGGTTTCCCCCACAACGACCTCCATCAGGGACGGAATTGGGTTTTTATTGTCGATTCCCCCCTTCACCTCTCCCACCGACGGGGTGGGTTTTTTGGAGGGAGGAATCGATTTGGCCTTTTTTCTATTTGATTTTTTCGGGGGGTGACAGTTCATGCCCCCCATCCTGTGCCCCGCGGGTGCCCCGAGTTCGGCACAAAGTGCGCAGTGCACTTTCTGCTCGGAGCAGGATTGGGCCTTGTGGCCCTCTTTGCCGCAGCGGAAGCACATGTTGGCGCAGGTTCGATCGCTGCCGCACTGCTGCTGCACATGCCCCTCCTCCATGCATTTAAAGCATCGGAGGGGGAGCCGCGGCAACAGCTCGATGGGCAATTTGTACCATGATATCGGTACCCTGCCCATCTGTGCTAGTTTGTTGGCAGCGTCTATCGGACACTGCACCAACACCGTGTTGAGGCCTGTGCGGGGGGCTTTCACGAACGTGCCCACCTTTACGTCCGAGAACCCGCACTTACCCTCCCCGGAGATTGCGGCAACAATCTCCGCCCGGGTGATGGAGTCCTCCAGTCCCCGAATGCGGAGGTCGGCCATCTTCTGGGGACACGTGACTCGCACGCCTTCGTTGTCCCCGGTCACCTCTCTGACACGTTCGGCGAGTTGTCCCGCCTTGCGTGCCTTGTCCTCACCGGAGATCTCGAGGATTAAGGCTCCGGTGAGACCTTTTCTTATTCTGAGGGTTCCCTCCTTGATCCCCAGTTGGTCCAGTTTGACCTCCTTCCTAATGGCGGCCATGTTTTCACCGTATTTCCCCTCTGGGCAGGTGATCATGACCGCCGAGGTTTTGGGGACCTTCCTTTTCCCGGGTTTCTCTCCCCCCGCTATCTGCCCCCGTCTCTGCTTACCCTGTTCACTGGGTGGTGACCGGGCCGCAGCAACGGGTGCAGTTTTCGAGGGGAGGGGAGTCTGTCCTGCTTTCCTCTTTTCCTTACGTCCGACCACCACGCTCCACGGAGTTTCGGTGGTCGGAGAGGGGCCATATGTCCCGGGGTTTGTCGACTTCTTGTCGAAGGGCCCCGGGCCTAATGGTCCTCCGTCAGAGGATGGAGCCTTAGAGGGTTCCGCCTCCTGGCGAGATTTCCCTTTAGGTTTCTCGGGTAGGAAAGGGGGGGAAGAGGGAGAGGGAGAGATTTTGGTGTTAGCCCGGACCTGGCTCTCCCCCCTCCTCCTCCCCTTCCTAGCCGCTTTCTTCTTCTCTTGACCGCTTTTGGCTGGAGCGGTCACTTGTGACTTGGGCTGAGTTGGCGAGGACTTCTCAGCCTCGGCCTCCTTTCCCCTTAGCGGTTGAGCCTGCACGTTCAGGGGAGCGGATTGGACCGCTTCCCCCTGTCCGTCCGTTGCTTCGAGGAATCGCAGCATCCTCTCCCTCAAGTCAACACCGATTTGTAGGTGTTGGTTGAGGGCTTCGTAAAGGACTGCGAATTCTCCCTGGGCTGGGGGGCGAGTAATTGGAGGAAGGGGTCGAGGGGATCCCCTCAAGAGAGGCCCCTGTGCCTCCGTCGCGCTCGCGGCCTGCGGTTCTACCTCCATGCCTGGGTCTCCAATCGGGCTTGGGGACACGCATGCCGGAGATAGTTTGCCCCTCCTCAAGGCGGTCTTCTTCGGGGAGACATTTTGTGGCGTCCTCAGCCTTAGAGAATGCCACTCCCCGCTGTCGGAATCTGACTCCCGGTCAGATTCGATGCGGTTCCGTCTTCTCAGGATCCTGCCTCCCTTCTCCTTTTCGCTCTTTGCGGCACTTCCCTCTTCGATCAGGCGGGTACTGAGCTGTTTCGTCAGCACCTCTACCTGATCGGCGAGCTCCGCCATCCGCTTCTTGAGCTCACTCGTCTCCTTCTCCTTCTCAGCTTTGAGGAGCTCCAATTGATGTCGAAGTTCCTCCGCTTCGACGTTACTTGGTGAGGACGATACAGTCCTATCGTGAAGGACTGCTGTGGCCGCCATGATGGACGCCACAGCCTTCTTCATCTCGCCTTCTAGCGGGCCCTTGATATTTTTCGATACCTGCAAGCTTTTAAAGATGGTCACGCAGTTATCGATCGTGTCGGACACCACAGCCGGTGTCGGAGAGTGGCGGAACATCTCCCTCGCCACCCTTTGATTGTCCCGGCACCTCTCCCAGGCCTGTCCATCGGGCATTGAGGCACCCAGGGCCCACTCTGTGTCCCCTCTCTCTCTGGCCTCTTCCCTTGCTTTGGCCCTTGCCTCCCTCTTCTCCCTGGTCCCTTCACCCGTGGTGATGGGCCTTCCTCTGCCCCTTTTGGCGGGGGGGAGGTCCGACTGTTCGTCCTCCGAGCCGGCGTAATACGAGCCAGCGTGTGATCCTGCCTCGTACTCTTCGGGATCGCCCGCCACGCTACTGGCGCGTGATCCCGCTGGGAACGCCGAGTCCTCGTCGCTGGGAGCAGGAGTTATACCTGTATCGGTACCTTTCCTCCTTTTCCCGCTCGCGCGGCAGCTGTGACATATATGCCTCGCGTCGTGGGGGCATTTGCTTGTCTTTTTTGCCATTGGAAATTGGAGGTATCTCCTTTCCAAGGCCTCTTTCGCTGCCGTACCATCCTGAATGGCCGTGATGGTAGGCTTGCCGCTGGATGTCGACGGCCCTGGGTACGAAGGAATATCCTTCCCCACAGAGCCCTCGGGTTTTTTGGGGACCTTAAAGGTCTCCGTCGCTCGGTCCGCAGACAATTCTGCGGTGGGTTCCGCCTTGGTCTTCTTGTTTGATCTTGATATTTGAGAATTCATTATTTCGAATAATCCCGCTCCCCGCTGCGGCTCCGTCACCCAGGGTGTACCCTCACCTGCCGCAGAGTGTCCCGAAACATGACCGGCAACACTCCACGACAGGGCCCCAAGTTCCCCCGGGGGGGTGACATACGACACGGGCCGGGGGATATACATCCCCGGCACTGGTCCCCGGCCCCTTACTCACCCATGGAGGTTTTGACGCCTCCATGGGCTTTCGGGGGTTCCCGGCCTCCGACCTCCGGGATACCGCAGCGGGTGGTGCCACCCGGGGGGCCCCATGGACGGTTGGGACTGGGTCGCCGCTCCCCGGCCCAGTCTTCCCCGCCATGGCGACCAGCTTGCACGCGCCCTTGACGGAAGTTACCTCCCGCCAAAGGGCCCCGACGATGCACCGCTTCGGAAGGGAAACGGTCGCGATGCACCGTCGGGCTCCGTCCCGCCGTCGAACCCTGCCTCGGAATACGTCCGAGCGGCTCCGACGGCCGGGCCGACCCGGCGCCGTCGGGCTATGCCCGTGCGGCCCGCGCCGGCCCGCCTCCGCCTCCCCGACCCCGTCCTCGGAAAACGTCCGAGCGGCTCGGAAGAGGCCCGGCCCGATGGGTCCGGGAGTTCCGGAGATCCATCGGCCCGTCCGCTCCCCTCACGGCGCGCACTCAGGGGCAGAGCCCACTGAGCCGCCTGCACGCGAGATGGAGCCCCACGATTGTGGGACGCCGGCCAATGCCAGCACCCACATCCCCCCGAGGGACGCCGCGCGGCGGGAACACCCACACGCGCGGAAACCCTCATGTGCCAGGAGCACCCAGCGGTGTGTCACGGGCGGGGAGCAGTCCTCCCCCAACGGTGCCGTACCACCGGGCGATTGCACTCAGGGCCGCCTACCCCTACCAGCGATTGGGTCCGCGCTTTAGACCACCCCCAAGGGGGTGGGCGCAGTCCCTAAGGGAGTCGCTGGGCTCCCCTTGTACCCTTACTAAGGGTACGGTGCGCTCTTAGTTCCCCTTCCACCCCGGAGGTTCACCCAACTTGGCCGGAGCCGTGTGGGTGTTCCATGGGGTTTCAGGGTTAAGCCTCCTCACCACGACAAGGTGGCGCACGACGAGGAGGAACCTAACCTTTTTTTTTTTTTTTTTTTTAACGTGAGGAAAATGCATTACGCATCCCCCCGGGATGTGGATGTCCGGGGGGTATGTGGGACTCTCCCTATTTAAGGGCATACCCACTAAAAACCTCACGAGTGGCATCTTTGGCGATTGTAGGGGAGGCTCCTGGAACTAGCGGTGCAATACTTCAGGAGCCTCCCCTCGCCACACTCCTTAACAGGAGTTCTTCCTGAGAGGGAGGGAAGAAAGGAACATATCCTAAACTCCCCTCCTCTCCAAATCGATCTTTTACTCTACGACGGGAGGGCCACTACCTCCTCCCGTCGAGTCTTCTATTCCCCCCGATGGGGGGTGGGGGGAAAGAGTCGAGGCTTTAGGGGTCTCGACCCTCATTTCATCTGAGGGGGGGTAAAAAGGGAGGGCAATAGAGAAGGGGAAGTAAGGGGGGGAAGGACGAGCAGAACCAGTCTGCTCCCTCCCCCCTCTTACTGTCATCTTGGCGGCGCTCCCGTGGGCGTCGACGGGTGCGCCGTCGCCGGTGGCGGCGGTGACGGCAGCGGGCGCGGTGGAAGTCGCACCAGCCGGACCGTCACCGGACGCAAGAGGGGCCCAGGTGGTGGGGGAGGTTGGGGTCTCCTGCCAGGAGCCCTTCCCCTCGCCCGTCCCGGTCTGCGCTCCCTCTCGGCGCTCTCCTTCTGAGCCATGACCGCCTCGCAAAAAACGGCCACGGCTCTCCAGTTGTCTTCGCTGCCGAGCATCTTTACGACGACGCTCGGCAGCGCCAAGTCGTTCCCGATAGTCCGGGTTAGGACATCGCGCTCGTCCCTCCAGGCTGGACATGCTTGGAGGGTGTGTTGCGCGGTGTCCTTCTCATTGCCGCAGTGGTGGCAGGCCTCGCTTGCCTCCCGTCCGATGCGGTGCAGGTACTCTCCGAAACACCCATGTCCGGAGAGCACCTGTGTCATTCGAAACGTACTGTTGCCCCACGCCCTGTTCAGCCACTCTTCCAGACAGGGCAGGACGGCCGATACAGTCCTCTCCCCAGATGTTGGGGGGCGCTCGCGCAGCGACGCGATCCATCGCTGCTCGAGGGACTTTTTCTCTTGGAGCTTCCAAGTGCCCAGTATCCTGGCCGGGATCTTGATGACTCCTCCCCTGCGTGCCGCGGATTTCCGTTCATACAGTCGACTGTATGAATCCGCGACCATATGCAGGGGGGGAAGTCCGGCCAGGATGGTGGCCGCCGCGTGCGACACCGTCCTATAGCCGCGGACGAGCCGAATGGCCAACCTGCGCTGGACGCGACGCATCGCGCCTTGTATGCGTCTGTTGGCCATCGCCTCGCCCGCCCACACCGGTGCTGCATACATTAATATGCTAAGGACGGTGTGCGCGTAGACGCGGCGCACCCGACCGTCCGGCCCTCCGAGATTCGGCAGCAAGCGGCTAATCGCTGCCGCCGCCTTCTCCGCTCTCGGGACCAGGCGGTCGAAGTGACCCGCGAAGCTCCATCGGCCGTCGATGTGGAGCCCCAGGTATTTAATCTGGGACCCCACTGGGACAACAGTACCGTCAACGTCGAGACGGGAGGTGGGGGGAGGCTCCCCAGCGGCCCTGCGGTCGTAGAAATAGACCGCCTCGGTCTTGCTGGGGGCCACCCTCAGGCCAGTCCGGCTTATGGCCCTCACGAGGCCTGCCACCCCTTCGTTAGCCCTGTTTAGGGCTTCCCCCCAGTCGTCCCCCTCGGCTACCAGCAGGGTATCGTCGGCATACCCGATGACCCGGCAGTCGAGGGGGAGGGCGGTATGAAGGACCCCGTCGTACCCGAGGTTCCACAGCAGCGGGCCCAGCACCGAGCCCTGCGGAACCCCGCAGTACACGCGACGGGTGTGACCCTGACCGTCTTGGTCCCTGTATTCGAGCCTACGGTGACTAAAGTAGGCTCGAATTCCCTTCACGAGGTAGTCGGGGACGCGGTGGGTGTTGAGCGCGTCCCCGATTGCCTTCCACGGGAGGGTGTTAAAGGCGTTGGACACGTCTAAAGCGACGGCCAACGCCACCCTCCCGCGTTCCACGGCTGACTCCGTGAGTGCCCTGACGCGCAGTACGGCGTCCACCGTGGACCTGCCCTCACGGAAGCCGTATTGTTCCTCGTGAAGGGAAGGGACCTCGTCGCGCGCCAGATGCTGGACGAGTCGGCGAACGAGAATCCTCTCGTATATTTTACCGACCTCGTCCAGCAGGCAAATCGGCCGGTACGCTGACGGGTCACCCTCCTTCTTACCGCCCTTGTGGAGAAGAACCAGCTTGGCTCTTCCCCACATTGGGGGGAATTCCTCCTCGGCGAGGCATCTATTTAAGATGCCTCGCAGCCACCCGGATAGGTTTGGCTCCTCCAGGACGAGCTTCCAGACGCGCCCTGGGATGCCGTCCGGGCCAGGGGCCTTGTTGTTCTTGACCCCTCGAACGGCATCCCTCAACTCCTCCTCGGTGATTTCGAGATCCCTGGACCAGGCCTCGGCAGCGCCGGTGTTCGCGCTGCGCCAGTCGAGACCTCGAGGGTCGGGTTTGGTCGGGAACAAAGTCCCGACTATTTGGTCCAGGGATCCCGAGGGAAGGGTTTCCGTCACGGGGGGCGCCCAATGACGGAGTTTGTTCGTCACTATTTTGTACGGGCGCCCCCACGGGTCGGCGTCTAGGGACGCGATGAGCTCGTCCCACGATTTCGCCCTGGAGGAGCGAATGGCGGCACTCAGAGCAACTCGAGCGGACCGATAGTCTCTGAGTGCCTCGGCTTTCCAGGCCTCGTCGCCACGGCGCTGGGCGCGTTTAAGGGCCCTCCTGGCCGCGACGGAGGAGCGGCGAAGAGACGCGATCTCCTCCGTCCACCAGTACGCAGCCCGGCGCGAGTGGGGCCTGCTCTTGGGCATGGAGAAGTCGCACGCCTGTGTGACCGAGTCTACCAGGCGCGCGACATCCTCCTCCAGGCTCCCCACTCTCTCCTCTGGCGGATGGTGTTGCCAGAGGGTGGCCTGGACGGCCGCCATTAACCTATCCGGGTCTAACTTCCTCAGGTTCCATCGCGGCGGTGGCGCACCGCCGGTCGGGCTCCCGGGCTGGAGGGTGGTGCAACCGAACTCGATGTATCGGTGATCCGATAGAGTTTCTTGGTCGACCACCCCCCACGACCAGTTTAGGCGTGCCGCGGAGGGGGTTATCATAGTGAGGTCCACTATGGACGCCCCCCGCAGCAGCCGGTCGCACGTGGGCTCGTTGCCGGTGTTAAGCAGGCATAGCCCGAGAGCCCCCATCCAGTCCAGTAGGACCTCTCCCTTGGGGGTGGTGAGCCGGTCTCCCCAGGCTTGCGCTCTGGCGTTGAAGTCACCGGCTACCACCACCTCCTGGGGGAGCATGCTGCGTATGCAGTGCTCCAGCTCCCCCAGATACAGCTCGAATTGGGAGAGGCCCAAACTAGGCGGTGCGTAACACGCCAACACCGCGATGGATCCCCATCTCACCGCCACGTACCCCCTTCCTGCCTTGAGTAAGGAACAGGGGGGGTTGTGGTTGTCCGTGCCTCGTACGATTGCGACCGTGCCAGAGCCGTCCACCATCCAATTGGGATGGTTTGATGGGGGTCGGTACGGCTCCGACACGATCGCCAGTCCTATACCACGCTCGGCGATAGTCTGCAGGAGTAAGTCCTGCGCCCGCCGAGCGTGGTTGATATTCGCTTGCAAGAATTTATGAGCCCTCATTGACGTCGGTTAAAAAGGCCTCCGTCGTTTTAGACCCCGCGCCACGTGGCCGTGGAAGGAGGGCTCCGACCGCGATCGATGGCGCATTGCCCACGGGCTCAATTGCGCCCGGGGCAAGGGTGTCTCCTTTCACGTTAGGGTCCTTAGGGTCTAAGCGTGGCTTCCTTTGGAGCTTGGGGGAGTCGGAGCAACGCTCTTTGCCCCCCGCACCCTCCTCGTTTCCTTCCCTGACCGAGTCCGCGCGCCGCTTTCGACACTCCGATGTGTCCATCGGCGCGGGCGCGGGCTCGGCTGGGGCCGTTTGGTTCGTTTGTGGGGTTTCCCCCACAACGACCTCCATCAGGGACGGAATTGGGTTCTTATCTTCGATTCCCCCTTTCTCCCCTCCTACCGACGGGGTGGGTTTTTTGGAAGGGGGAATCGACTTGGCCTTTTTTTTGGATTTTTTCGGGGGGTGGCAGTTTATACCCCCCATCCTGTGCCCCGCGGGTGCCCCCAGGTCAGCACAGAGTGCGCAGTGCACTCTTTGTTCCGTGCAAGAGTTGGCCTTGTGGCCCTCTGTACCGCAGCGGAAGCACGTGTTGGCGCAGGATCGATCGCTGCCGCACTGCTGCTGCACATGCCCCTCCTCCATGCATTTAAAGCATCGGAGGGGGAGCCGCGGCAACAGCTCGATGGGCAATTTGTACCATGATATCGGTACCTTGCCCATCTGTGCTAGTTTGTTGGCAGCGTCTATCGGACACTGCACCAACACCGTGTTGAGGCCTGTGCGGGGGGCCTTCACGAACGTGCCCACCTTCACGTCCGAGAACCCGCACTTGCCCTCCCCGGAGATTGCGGCAACAATCTCCGCCCGGGTGACGGAGTCCTCCAGTCCCCGAATGCGGAGGTCGGCCATCTTCTGGGGACAGGTGACTCGCACCCCTTCGCTGTCCCCGGTCACCTCTCTGACCCGTTCGGCGAGTTGTCCCGCCTTGCGTGCCCTCTCCTCACCGGAGATCTCGAGGATTAAGGCTCCGGTGAGGCCTTTTCTTATTCTGAGGCTTCCCTCCTCGATCCCCAGTTGGTCCAGTTTGACCTCCTTCCTAATGGCGGCCATGTTTTCACCGTATTTCCCTTCTGGGCAGGTGATCATGACCGCCGAGGTTTTGGGGGCCTTCCTCTTACCGGGTTTCTCTCCTTTTCGTTATCTGCCCCCGCTTCCGTTTGCCCTGTTCCCTGGGCGGTGACCGGGCCGCAGCAACGGGTGCAGCTTTGGAGGGGAGGGGAGTCTGTCCTGCTTTCCTCTTTCCCTTGCGCCCGACCACCACGCTCCACGGAGTTTCGGTGGTCGGAGAGGGGCCATATGTCCCGGGGTTTGTCGACTTCTTGTCGAAGGGCCCCGGGCCTAATGGTCCTCCGTCAGAGGATGGAGCCTTAGAGGGTTCCGCCTCCTGGCGGGATTTCCCTTTAGGTTTCTCGGGTAGGAAAGGGGGGGAAGAGGGAGAGGGAGAGATCTTGGTGTTAGCCCGGACCTGGCTTTCTCCCTTCTTTTTCCCCTTCTTAGCCGCTTTCTTCTTCTCTTGACCGCTTTTGGCTGGAGCGGTCACTTGTGACTTGGGCTGAGTTGGCGAGGACTTCTCAGCCTCGGCCTCCTTTCCCCTTAGCGGTTGAGCCTGCACGTTCAGGGGAGCGGATTGGACCGCTTCCCCCTGTCCGTCCGTTGCTTTGAGGAATCGCAGCATCCTCTCCCTCAAGTCAACACCGATTTGTAGGTGTTGGTTGAGGGCTTCGTAAAGGACTGCGAATTCTCCCTGGGCTGGGGGGCGAGTAATTGGAGGAAGGGGTCGAGGGGATCCCCTCAAGAGAGGCCCCTGTGCCTCCGTCGCGCTCGCGGCCTGCGGTTCTACCTCCATGCCTGGGTCTCCAATCGGGCTTGGGGACACGCATGCCGGAGATAGTTTGCCCCTTCTCAAGGCGGTCTTCTTCGGGGAGACATTTTGTGGCGTCCTCAGCCTTAGAGAATGCCACTCCCCGCTGTCGGAATCTGACTCCCGGTCAGATTCGATGCGGTTCCGTCTTCTCAGGATCCTGCCTCCCTTCTCCTTTTCGCTCTTTGCGGCACTTCCCTCTTCGATCAGGCGGGTACTGAGCTGTTTCGTCAGCACCTCCACCTGATCGGCGAGTTCCGCCATCTGCTTTCGGAGCTCGCTCGTCTCCTTTTCCTTTTCGGCCTTGAGGAGCTCCAGTTGGTGCCGAAGTTCCTCCGCTTCAGCATTGCTCGGAGAGGACGATACAGCCCTGTCGTGAAGGACTGCTGTGGCAGCCATGATGGACGCCACAGCCTTCTTCATCTCCCCTTCTAGCGGGCCCTTTATGTTTTTGGAGACCTGCAGACTCTTGAAGATGGTCACACAGTTACCGATCGTGTCGGACACCACAGCCGGTGTCGGAGAGTGGCGGAACATCTCCCTCGCCACCCTTTGATTGTCCCGGCACCTCTCCCAGGCCTGTCCATCGGGCATTGAGGCACCCAGGGCCCACTCTGTGTCCCCTCTCTCTCTGGCCTCTTCCCTTGCTTTGGCCCTTGCCTCCCTCTTCTCCCTGGTCCCTTCACCCGTGGTGATGGGCCTTCCTCTGCCTCTTTTGGCGGGGGGGAGGTCCGACTGTTCGTCCTCCGAGCCGGCGTAATACGAGCCAGCGTGTGATCCTGCCTCGTACTCTTCGGGATCGCCCGCCACGCTACTGGCGCGTGATCCCGCTGGGAACGCCGAGTCCTCGTCGCTGGGAGCAGGAGTTATACCTGTATCGGTACCTTTCCTCCTTTTCCCGCTCGCGCGGCAGCTGTGACATATATGCCTCGCGTCGTGGGGGCATTTGCTTGTCTTTTTTGCCATTGGAAATTGGAGGTATCTCCTTTCCAAGGCCTCTTTCGCTGCCGTACCATCCTGAATGGCCGTGATGGTAGGCTTGCCGCTGGATGTCGACGGCCCTGGGTACGAAGGAATATCCTTCCCCACAGAGCCCTCGGGTTTTTTGGGGACCTTAAAGGTCTCCGTCGCTCGGTCCGCAGACAATTCTGCGGTGGGTTCCGCCTTGCTCTTCTTCGTTATTTTTTGACAATTCATTGTTTTGAATGATCCCGCTCCCCGCTGCGGCTCCGTCACCCAGGGTGTACCCTCACCTGCCGCAGAGTGTCCCGAAACATGACCGGCAACACTCCACGACAGGGCCCCAAGTTCCCCCGGGGGGGTGACATACGACACGGGCCGGGGGATATACATCCCCGGCACTGGTCCCCGGCCCCTTACTCACCCATGGAGGTTTTGACGCCTCCATGAGCTTTCGGGGGTTCCCGGCCTCCGACCTCCGGGATACCGCAGCGGGTGGTGCCACCCGGGGGGCCCCATGGACGGTTGGGACTGGGTCGCCGCTCCCCGGCCCAGTCTTCCCCGCCATGGCGACCAGCTTGCACGCGCCCTTGACGGAAGTTACCTCCCGCCAAAGGGCCCCGACGATGCACCGCTTCGGAAGGGAAACGGTCGCGATGCACCGTCGGGCTCCGTCCCGCCGTCGAACCCTGCCTCGGAATACGTCCGAGCGGCTCCGACGGCCGGGCCGACCCGGCGCCGTCGGGCTATGCCCGTGCGGCCCGCGCCGGCCCGCCTCCGCCTCCCCGACCCCGTCCTCGGAAAACGTCCGAGCGGCTCGGAAGAGGCCCGGCCCGATGGGTCCGGGAGTTCCGGAGATCCATCGGCCCGTCCGCTCCCCTCGCGGCGCGCACTCAGGGGCAGAACCCACTGAGCCGCCTGCACGCGAGATGGAGCCCCACGATTGTGGGACGCCGGCCCATGCCGGCACCCACATCCCCCCGAGGGACGCCGCGCGGCGGGAACACCCACACGCGCGGAAACCCTCATGTGCCAGGAGCACCCAGCGGTGTGTCACGGGCGGGGAGCAGTCCTCCCCCAACGGTGCCGTACCACCGGGCGATTGCACTCAGGGCCGCCTACCCCTACCAGCGATTGGGTCCGCGCTTTAGACCACCCCCAAGGGGGTGGGCGCAGTCCCTAAGGGAGTCGCTGGGCTCCCCTTGTACCCTTACTAAGGGTACGGTGCGCTCTTAGTTCCCCTTCCACCCCGGAGGTTCACCCAACTTGGCCGGAGCCGTGTGGATGTTCCATGGGGTTTCAGGGTTAAGCCTCCTCACCACGACAAGGTGGCGCACGACGAGGAGGAGGAGGAACCTAACCTAACCTAACCTAACCTAACCTAACCTAACCTAACCTAACCTAACCTAACCTAACCTAACCTAACCTAACCTAACCTAACCTAACCTTTTTTTTTTTTTTTTTTTTTTTTTTTTTTTTTTACCATGCGGAGGGAGGAGAGAATGCGTTTAGGCACACCCCCGGGTCCTCCCGGGGGTAGTGTTGGACTCACCCGGCCCGTCGGCGCAAGCGCCCGGCCGGTCCTACCAACTAAACTCTCCCCCCCGGGGGCGGGTGTTGAGACCCGCCCACTGCAGGTAAGTCCTGCTATCTTCTCCATGTGTCCGGGCCACGGGTACGCGCGAGCATTCTTCCGCGACCCGGACGGAAGCTAGGCTTATCCAGCCATCTCTGTGTTAGATACTTCTGTTTGATAATCCTGTTCTTCGACTGGAGGCCCTCCCTCGGGGACCGGGGATAACTTATTGGGGACCTGGGATGGCATGGGAGGTTCTATGTTCCAGTCCTTGGTATTATAACCCAGCGAACATATGGTTCTGCAGGTCCTTTATTTGTGAGGCGATGGTGCGTGAAGTTGGAAGCTGAAGTTTCCGTCAAGCCTTCGTCTCTTTCTATATCATGAACCTGCTAGAATAAAAACTAAGAATCTAGGGCACCGTTATTATTATTATTTTGTTACTATACACTCTGCTATTCATTCCATTCTAAGAATTTTTTTACTCTGTGGGCATCAGAAATGTCCTGTACTTTAAATGATTTAGAGTACTGCTGATGCCCATTGATTAACTTAACTCCAATTCTATTTTTAATTTTTTTTTTTTAATTCTAGCATTATCTTCGTTTAAATATTGGTAAGATGAATGGAAATTTTCCCATTAGTCTATTTCACTGTCCAGTTGGGCCATCTCCTCTTGAGTATCAGGCGGAAATGTGAGATACGGATCGGGCAGGATTCCCTCACGAGCACGTTCCTCCTCCTCCTTGATACACATCACGCTATTGGCGAAGGAAGAGACCGCGTTCCAGTCTCTCTCACCCCTCAGCATAGCATGCACAATCCCCCGAAGGGACAAATCAGGACCAACAATTTCCACAAGTTCTCTCCTGTTTATTTCCCAACGGGAACATATACGCCAGGTGTGATCCGCCGTGTCTAAGACTGCTCCGCCACAACTGGTACACCTAGGATTATCTAACTTCCTTATCTTATACAGGAACGCGGAAAAACAGCCGTGACCAGTAAGAAGTTGCGTTAGATGGAAAGAGACCCGGCCGTGGCCTCTGTCCAACCAACAGTCGAATTCGGGTATCACCGCTTCGATGGTTATCCGCCCCCAATTTCCCCTCCGACTGAGGTGGTCCAGCCATTCTTCTCTGAGCGTGAGCATCTCCTCCGTTCTAATGGCTCTGGTTCTTTGTGCTGTTAATTGTTTTTTTCTGCGCAACCTGGAGCTTTCGTCGTATATTCTACGTCTCGCGTCCGCCAGAAGAATTAACGGGGGAAGCCTAGCCAGTAGAAGAGCCGCGTCCAATGCTACCGTTTTATAGGCCGATATTACCCGGATCGCGATGCGTTTCCACGCTCGATTTAAATTCCTCTGGTGTTCTTTCGATCTTCTAAGAGCGCTACACCATATCGGAGCACCGTACATACCCACCGACGACAACACGTTCGCGTAGAGTTTGCGCTTATTTTCGTTTGGGCCCCTGAGGTTGGGCATCAATCTCCCCAACGCGCGCGACATTTTGGAGAGTTTTTGTTCGATGTAGGTGAAATGGGGATGAAAATTTAGCCTACTATCGATCATTACCCCTAAATATTTCATATGTTCTTGAATGGGTATATTCTCTCTTCCTATCCTAACCGATGGTAGTTTGTTAGGTTTCCCCCCTCGGGGGTAAAAGACCACCGCCTCGGTCTTATGTATCGCCACTGTCAGGCCCAACGCACGGATCCGACCAACCGTAATTTCCAGTTGGTGATTCGCCCGATCGACTGCCTCCGGTAAGGAATCCGCTTCCGCTAGAATGAGCGTGTCGTCCGCAAAACATATGATGAGACGTCCCTCCTCATCGCTTGGCTTCAAAACAGAGTCGAACCCAATGTTCCAGAGTGTGGGCCCGAGAACCGATCCCTGGGGAACTCCCGCGGCATTGGGACAATTTCGGTACCTCTTTCAGTCAAGAACTCAATAATTCTATCGGATAAATATCCGTCAATTATTCGCCGGATGTATCTTGAATATCGCTTTTTAATAAGAGCTCTTTTTATTACATGCCAAGGGATGGAGTTAAAAGCGTTTGTAATATCTAAACTAACGGCTATAACATAGCCGTTTCTTCCTGTTACCGATTTAATTGTCGTTTTTACCAGGTTAAGAGCGTCTGTTGTTGATCTTCCTTGCCTGAATCCGTACTGGTGTTTGGCTAATGCAGCAAATCCATTCGTCTCCTCCTCTTTCCTCATTCGGTTAATTATAAGGCGTTCGAATGCCTTTCCCAAGTCGTCAAGGAGGCAGATTGGTCGAGTTTTGGGGATGCTTCCAGGGGAGGATTCACCCTTAGGAATTAGCACTAATTTGGCTTTCTTCCAAATTCTAGGGAAGATGCCCTCTCTCAAACAATGTGTAAAGACTGATCGAATGCTTCTCACAAACTCGTCCGGACACTTTTTGAGGATTTTCGCGGGGACACCGTCGGGGCCCGGCGCAGAGCTCCTTACTGCCCTTTTTCTTAATATTTCATCTACCTCGCGGAAAGATACCTCATAGAATCTGTCCACGACCCCAGCGCTATCGTGCGTAGTGGGAGGTGTGGTTGGAGTGATGGCGCGCGGAAACAGACCGTTTACCATTTCAATCACTTCTTGATGTTTGATTAGTTCCGAAATGGAGGGTCCCACTTTTCTCAGTTTGTTCAGAACAAGCTTATAAGGAATGCCCCAAGGATCCTTGTCGATTGCATCAATCAGTTCCTGCCATGACCTTTCCTTGGCTCTTATAATCGCGTTTCGTAGTTCTCGTTTTTTCTTACGATATTCCAATTGGGCGCGCCTCAACAATCTATCGTGATCTGGGGCTTTATTTCTTCTGCGTAGTAGACGTTGCCAGGTTCTCCTAGATCTGGTGGTCCTGGTCCGTAGTTCCGCTACTTGATCGTTCCACCAGTAAACCCTGTCTCTTCCGCGTCGGCCGGTGTACCGAGGGGCACTTGCGTCGCAAGCATCCACGAGAGAGCGGGAGAGCCATTCGGCTGCTGTTTCCGGTCCATTCCCATCTTCCGGAGGTTCGTCTGCAGCGCTCCAGATCAGTGCTGCTTGAAATCTGTCGTCGTCCAATTTATCCCATTTCCATCTGTTATTTCTCTTCTCTTCAGGGTTCTGGTTGCGTACAGGTTGCTGGTGAATCGTAAAAAAGACATATTGATGATCCGAGAGTGACTCTATTTCTGAGCACACCCTCCAATTCTCTACTCGCCCCAGAAGTCCCGGTGTGACCCAAGTCAGATCTATAATGGATACACCCTGTGGGCGTACACACGTTGGTTCCGCCCCATTGTTCAGGATTCTTAGATCTAACTCAGCTGCAAGATCTTCTAATAAACCACCGCGATAGTTGGTGTAGAGAGAACCCCATAAGGGGGACTTAGCGTTGAAGTCCCCGCAGATGACCACTCTATTACCAAGTTGTCTAATGATAGCAGCGATTTCTTCCATTATCTTATTGGAGACTTCCCGATTGGAATTAGGAGATATATAACAAGATAGCAAATATAAGTCTCCCACGGAGACCACTACAAGTTGTTCCTTCCTGCTGACCAACCTACAGGAACCGAAAGATTTATCAGGCCGCCAAAGAATCGCGGAACGACCGTCCATACTCACAAACCAATTAGGTGGGTTCAGGTTTCGAGCCGGTTCAGATATGGCGCATATAGTCACGCCCATCTCAATCATGTGTTGTATTAATATATCGTAGGCCCGTCTGCTGTTGTTCAGATTGCACTGTAGCACTTTCATCAAGGTTTGGGAGCTTTGTTGCCAGTAGCAAGTTTCTTAGCGCCACACATGTAGTTCCCTGTACGGGTGACAATAATCTAATCCCTTTTGTTTACAAGGGAAACAACATGCAGGGTTCGGACAGTCAGTCACTTGATGTCCCCGTTCACCACACTTGAAACAACATCCCATTCTGTCATTAGTCGATCTACAATTAACCCTGGTGTGGCCAAATTCCCAGCACCTGTAGCATTGCATGGGTTTTGCCTCCAGAAGTTCAATTCGCGCTGTCGTCCATCCGATTCGGGTCCTTGTAGTTTTGGCTATTCTAATGGCCGTGGATAGAGAGCATTGTACCCAGGTCATAAATAATCCGATCTTCATAGGCCTAATTTCTCCGATTTTAAGATCAGGGACTTTGCAGTCTCCTAGCTCCGCTAATCTCTTTAGGATATCGTCCTTGTGGAGTGACCCATCGAATCCGCTCACTCTAATATCGCCCTTCACAACTGGTCTTGTGATTTTAGCTTCCATACCTATCACCTCAATTAGCTTGGCTTTAAGGTCCTCTGCCTTGTTCTTATTGTCTGGACCCGCTATTTCTATGATCCAGTTGCCATTAATGGACTGACGAATTCTTGATTTCTCGATTCCGAGCTCTTCCATCGAAATGTTTTGCCTTGCTTTCCTTATTGCATCAGCATATGAAAAGTCAGGATTATTCCCCTGGATTACTATTGCCGAAGTCGTAGGGGCTCTCCGTTTAGATTTTAGCTTTTCCAGCTCTTGAGTTCTCTTAGGAGGTTCAGAAGCTTCTTTCGTCTTAGGTGTTTCTTCCGAGTTCGTTCTTCTATTCCTGATAGGGTTCCTTCTATTTTTCCTTACTTTTGTCCATCCAGGCGAGTCGTTATTGGTGGGAGAAGCCCTTTCCATAAGGTGATCTTCTCGCATATCGGTACCTCTATGTGAGTCGATTATATCCTTCGGAGGTTTCAGCTGGATATTACTGATAATCCTAGGAGCCGCTGGTCTGTTTCTCGGTACCCTTTGTGGCTTGGGGGCCACGAAGTAATGTTCAGATTGCGAGGCACGTTCCTTGTTGGATACCTTTTTTTCTTCTTCCATAGCAGGAACGAGGGCTGGGAATTTCCTATTATATTCCGTTTCCTTGGGGTCCATAGGGATTGTTCTTATTTCCTTTATTGGGGAAGTACCCCTATCCGCCTGAATGACTTTTTTATAGGTCTGCTCTCTTGTGATTGTAGCCTGGAGGCTCTCCATGACTCTCTGCATGTCTGAGATGTCCTTTTTAAGACGGGCTATCTCCCTTTTATGATTTGCTACTGCAGTCGTCAACTCTAAATTTTTGCGTTTCAGGGTCGCTGGATCTCCTCTATCCTCCTCTCTTTCCGCTAACAAGGTGATTACTTCGCCAATTGTGAGCAGACGTTCTTTCATAAGTCTCTGGCAGGGACCATTCAAATTCCCGCATTCCTTCCTAATTATTTCGAGATCGTCGACCCATTTTTTCGCGTCGATTTTCAATTGCAAGGAAGAATGATCCTTGAGAACCTCCAAATCTAAGGGTACTTGTCTCATCCTCTCCTTAATGGTTTTTCCACCACCACTACCGTCACCGCGTCTGTTTTTCCTCCCTGTACTGATTCCAGGGTCAGTGCCCTCAGAGTCTGCGTAATGTGCAAGGCTAGACATAGAGTCTCGAGGACCCGTCAGGTCGATGACGTCACTTCTAGTTGTACGTTTCTTCTTTATTTCTTCCTCCTCTTCATCGTCAGATTCATCACTGATTATTGCTCGAGTCTTCCTTTTAGGTCTGCTTGGTACAGATTCTCTATTAGATGTGACATCCGTGTCACTGTCCAGGTCCTTAAAGAGATTTCTCTTAACATCATCAAAAGCAACCGAAGAGGGACCAGGTGATGGAGTTTCTTTTCCCCTCAGGAAACTCGTTCCTGGTGTAGAAAATACTTCGTCTGTTGGCGGTGGTAAGCCCTCAATCTCTTTGCAGACTAATGTGCTCATAGCTTCCTGGGTAGGTAAATCCTGCTCCTCCGTTAGCGTATCTTCCATAATTTGTTCTGTGGTTATGAAAGATATCTCCTCCTCCTCATTTTGTTTTTGTTTTGGTAATTTAATATTTAGCATACTTGTCCCACGAGTGATGTCGGAAATACGGTCGGCCTGGGCAGAGCCGCTTGCCCAGGTAAGCCTTTCTACACTGGGAGGGTCGGCCGGTACCCCCAGGAGTCGTTTGAGACTGCGCCTATTATGCTCGCCGCAGCCACGAGCCCCCGAGCACGCCCTCACACTACGGGCTACGAGCTAATCTTAACTAGGTTAAAATGCATGCAATTTAGGTAAGTATAATAACTATTAGGGTGCGAGTATCGCGATCAATAAAATATAAGGTAAGTATAATAATTCTTTAAAGTACGAGTATCGAATCAACAATATAACCAACACTTATAAAACAAATCTATCTATAAGGTATGTGTAAAACTGAATGGGGTACGAGTATCGCGATCAATAATATAAATGTATATAGAATAAGTATACTATCTATCTGTAAGGTAAGTATAATATTGTAATAACTAATATACAAAATAAGTATTGTAATTAGTAAAGTAACTATAATGTAAAATAAGTATAATATTGCAATCAGTAAGTAGCATAATTAATGTACGAATAAATGTTGTAATCAGCAATTAAATAAATAGCTATTATAAAGCTATAATAAAATCTAACTCATAGATAGTTATTCTTATTTACATTAGCGTTGATAAGGATTAATTATCTTAACGCACATCTGTTCCTGGTAGTCATAAGATACTGTACAGTATTTTTTTAGGTTGTAACCAGCTGAGGAGGTAAGGGGGAACGTCAGAAACATGGACCACCCGACGCGCATCCCCTCTTGTCAGTCAAAAGTTACTGCGCAGGGATATCCGTTTTTTATCCCCTGCAGGGGGTGGGGGACTTTCCAAGGATAACAAAACACCCGGCGCGCATCCCCCTAAATTTCTGTAAAGCTACTGCGCAGCTATTAAAAGTTGCACAGATGCTCTCTAAATTCTAGTTCTCCTCCAATTGGAGAACACCACTATTAAGTTCGTTTTGGTGTACGGCTTCTGGTTTGCTCAATAATAAGAGTGTCAGATCCTATATGCAAATCGCCATTCTATGTGTCATACTAGTGACTTCCCCTATGTGCCACGCGCCGCATGCGAACCCGCTCGTATTGTGAACGCGCCCGCTTGATTCAGCTAAGATGGCCGCCAAGACCGCGTGTAATACTTCGCGGTGTTAGTGTGCTATTCCGAGATATTTATTAAGATTTTCGTGTAATTATGTATGAGCTAGTGAGTGACCGCATATCATCGGGAACCTTCATCCGCGTGTTGTGCCTTGGTCTTCATATTGATCGTAAAATCTATTGCGTCGAACCGTATTCGCTTCGATGTGTAAGATATTCTGTCAATGTTATTCGTATCATCATCAATATTCTACGTTGTTTTTTAGATATGTCGATGAGAAGGATGCGACCGAGACGACGCCGTAGTCAGGAACAACAGGCAATCAGTAATCTTCGTGTCACTGCTACAAGGATAGTTTCTTTCCGCTAACTTTACTTAATTATTTATAAAATAATTATCATTATCATTTCATTTTCTGCACTCATTGTGATTAATAATACTTGTTCACAGGTGGACTATAGATGAGAACGTCTCATTCTTTAGGAAAATTACCACATTATATGAGACGTGTAGCGCAGGGTTGTTATTTATGCTCCCCTACCTTGTGTTGCGAGTCATGGACACTCGTTACGCCAAATCAGAATACCAGGGCTGAAAATGAACATCGTTGGGAAGAGCATGCTCTAACGCAGGTCTCACTCATTCACACCTGTCACTGGAGGGTGTCTAACCTCACAGGTAAGAACTTCCGCATCACTTATTTAACATTTTTAATTATTAATATGTATAGTTGTTGTTTTTCTCACTTAATGCTATATTAACGTCTCTATATATTATTAGTTAATTAGAGGGATTCTTTAGCGTCCTAAGTTTCACTCCATCTGTGGTTACTAATTATTTCAGGTTCGTCTATTGTTTTCTAATAAACGCCTATATTAGTTTCAGTTACAATAACCCTCAGCAGTCATTCTCATCATAACATACAGCCAGTATTTGATGTGTTTATCAGACATCGCCTAAGAAAATGGTTATGTACTTCGAAATATTGCTAATTACGTCAATACTTATCTCAGGTGAATGTTTCCTCTGAATTACAAAACCACTAAATAATACTAAGGTAATTATGTATAATTAGTTATTGCTTCCTTCGTTTTTTCCTTTTCTCTTTTATTTTGCTAACAAAAACTTAATGTATATGATTGCTTTCTAACCTACAACTGTCACTAGATAATATACTATTGCAATTACCGCTCTAAATTATCACAACCAGGCACTTAACCCCAGTTATATACATATATATATATATTAAGTTAATTAATTTAACTTAACTTAACTATGTGTAACGAATATAATTAGATGTATTCTTGTTGTAGAAAACCACTAAAGAACACTAAGTATACTAAGTATATTTGTATTTATGTTCATATTTATCTATTACTTTGTGCAATTTACTATTTAGTGCATGGACTAATGCAGTCTATTGTAACTTTTATGCAACTATATTATATATACGCGCATCCCTTATAATTTCTTATATTTTCTCGGTTTCAAGGTTGACAGGAGGAAGGAGATGTTCACAAAAGAAATAGTTGCCGCGATGACAGAGTATCCGGCCCTTGAAGAATCTTCGCGTGCTCATCGGATCATCATACAATTTCCAGGAGAAATGGAGGAGACCGGACGCAGGCGATCGCCCAAAAGGTAAGGTCTTTTGACGATTACAGGTCGTTCTGTCATACACAGTCGGCTGATGTTTGCCGATTTTAATTAAACTAGTTAGATCCTCTAATCACACCAATTCCCTCCTTCCGTAGGACAGGCAACCTCGCCGCAAAAACAGCGCTGCTATCTATCAGTCATTAAGTATCAAAGGTACAACATATAGTACTATTACAAGAAGAGTGGCAGATTCCCTAACCTAAATTCAAAATTATTTTTAGGTGGCTATTATAACTCTCCAAAGAACTCTGCTGATGCTTACATCACAAGGATATTTTCATTATTTATAAATAAAAATTATATATACGTTTGTTTTCATTAATTTTCCACGAGCTAACACAATGTATTTACATGGGTCATGGCACAGAGGCCCGATGCAATCATTTTTATTAACCACTGCACAATAACCTATGATCATCTATTCTTAACAATAAATAATATCCATTATAATATTGTCCACTGTAATATTGTTAACCTTTAGTTAATTTTAAAATCCTTAGATTACTAATCCATTTTATTTATTTGTACCATTAAGACATTCATCTTCTACCGTTGTTATGTCCGCCATTATGTGAACACGTTATAAAGGTGGTGTTATTTATTCATGATTACTCCTTGTGTCACCTCTTCCTCATTGGTTATCATCTGTTGCCAACTTAGATGGTGACGTAACGCATGATAACTAAGAGCACGCAATGCGTTACCACTACACCACACTTAATTTGAGTACTGTTCTCTAACATCACAACACTATTGTGCACTTATTGTTTAATTAACATTGTATACTAACTTAACTCAGTATATATCGTCACATTATATTTATAATATTATTATTCCTAAGCATCAATTTATATTGTTCACTATTGTCAATGTGTGTACCCTTCAATTTACATTTGCATCATATTCACATTCATATGAGATTAAATTTTTCCTGCTCATGTATACTAGAATCCATATAGAGCCATGCTCACCTAACCAGTTAGTGTATTAAAATAACACAGTCATTAATTAATTGTACCACTAAACACTGGCTATTTGCATCGGTGACTTGCACCTCATCCAGCATGTAGGAACTGGAACTACGTCACGAAGTGACGTCATCGCTTCATTCGCACGTCATTTTACACCAAATGCGCTAGCAAAATAAATGTTTTAAGCACAAGGCACCCACAATCATCTCTTCTTGCCTGATAATGTCCCCGTTATTGGCCGCGAGCACCAGCTAAACTCAAAACAACGGTACTTCACTGTTAAATGCGGTTGACGTGGACATGACGTAGGCAGTCTTCCACGTACGCGGCCGTCACTTTTCCGTGTAAAATTCACAGAACAGAACACTTTTCACGTACCAGACCGCGTCTCCTCGTTTTTAGTATTCCCCCGTGAGTTATAAAATAGTTTTTACTGTCTGGGAGCCGAGGATAAGCCATCTTTAGTCTTGATAGCAACCAGCGTGGCCGCAACGACACGTCACCATGAAGAGGCAGTTTTTCATTAATTTTAATTAATTAATTATCACCACCTTGACAAAAAATATATATTTATACACTACTCGTTGCCGCGAACAGCATCAAACACAATTCAAGGCGCGAAGTGCGCTTTTAACCGTCTATAGTAAGGTGCTTTGCCGGAGCGATGTCAGACACGTCCGTACTCAACGGCAGGCACCACCAAACTCCCCAACCTAACCTAACCTAACCTAACCTAACCTAACCTAACCTAACCTAACCTAACCTAACCTGACCTTTTTTTTTTTTTTTTTTTTTTTTTACCATGCGGAGGGAGGAGAGAATGCGTTTAGGCACACCCCCGGGTCCTCCCGGGGGTAGTGTTGGACTCACCCGGCCCGTCGGCGCAAGCGCCCGGCCGGTCCTACCAACTAAACTCTCCCCCCCGGGGGCGGGTGTTGAGACCCGCCCACTGCAGGTAAGTCCTGCTATCTTCTCCATGTGTCCGGGCCACGGGTACGCGCGAGCATTCTTCCGCGACCCGGACGGAAGCTAGGCTTATCCAGCCATCTCTGTGTTAGATACTTCTGTTTGATAATCCTGTTCTTCGACTGGAGGCCCTCCCTCGGGGACCGGGGATAACTTATTGGGGACCTGGGATGGCATGGGAGGTTCTATGTTCCAGTCCTTGGTATTATAACCCAGCGAACATATGGTTCTGCAGGTCCTTTATTTGTGAGGCGATGGTGCGTGAAGTTGGAAGCTGAAGTTTCCGTCAAGCCTTCGTCTCTTTCTATATCATGAACCTGCTAGAATAAAAACTAAGAATCTAGGGCACCGTTATTATTATTATTTTGTTACTATACACTCTGCTATTCATTCCATTCTAAGAATTTTTTTACTCTGTGGGCATCAGAAATGTCCTGTACTTTAAATGATTTAGAGTACTGCTGATGCCCATTGATTAACTTAACTCCAATTCTATTTTTAATTTTTTTTTTTTTAATTCTAGCATTATCTTCGTTTAAATATTGGTAAGATGAATGGAAATTTTCCCATTAGTCTATTTCACTGTCCAGTTGGGCCATCTCCTCTTGAGTATCAGGCGGAAATGTGAGATACGGATCGGGCAGGATTCCCTCACGAGCACGTTCCTCCTCCTCCTTGATACACATCACGCTATTGGCGAAGGAAGAGACCGCGTTCCAGTCTCTCTCACCCCTCAGCATAGCATGCACAATCCCCCGAAGGGACAAATCAGGACCAACAATTTCCACAAGTTCTCTCCTGTTTATTTCCCAACGGGAACATATACGCCAGGTGTGATCCGCCGTGTCTAAGACTGCTCCACCACAACTGGTACACCTAGGATTATCTAACTTCCTTATCTTATACAGGAACGCGGAAAAACAGCCGTGACCAGTAAGAAGTTGCGTTAGATGGAAAGAGACCCGGCCGTGGCCTCTGTCCAACCAACAGTCGAATTCGGGTATCACCGCTTCGATGGTTATCCGCCCCCAATTTCCCCTCCGACTGAGGTGGTCCAGCCATTCTTCTCTGAGCGTGAGCATCTCCTCCGTTCTAATGGCTCTGGTTCTTTGTGCTGTTAATTGTTTTTTTCTGCGCAACCTGGAGCTTTCGTCGTATATTCTACGTCTCGCGTCCGCCAGAAGAATTAACGGGGGAAGCCTAGCCAGTAGAAGAGCCGCGTCCAATGCTACCGTTTTATAGGCCGATATTACCCGGATCGCGATGCGTTTCCACGCTCGATTTAAATTCCTCTGGTGTTCTTTCGATCTTCTAAGAGCGCTACACCATATCGGAGCACCGTACATACCCACCGACGACAACACGTTCGCGTAGAGTTTGCGCTTATTTTCGTTTGGGCCCCTGAGGTTGGGCATCAATCTCCCCAACGCGCGCGACATTTTGGAGAGTTTTTGTTCGATGTAGGTGAAATGGGGATGAAAATTTAGCCTACTATCGATCATTACCCCTAAATATTTCATATGTTCTTGAATGGGTATATTCTCTCTTCCTATCCTAACCGATGGTAGTTTGTTAGGTTTCCCCCCTCGGGGGTAAAAGACCACCGCCTCGGTCTTATGTATCGCCACTGTCAGGCCCAACGCACGGATCCGACCAACCGTAATTTCCAGTTGGTGATTCGCCCGATCGACTGCCTCCGGTAAGGAATCCGCTTCCGCTAGAATGAGCGTGTCGTCCGCAAAACATATGATGAGACGTCCCTCCTCATCGCTTGGCTTCAAAACAGAGTCGAACCCAATGTTCCAGAGTGTGGGCCCGAGAACCGATCCCTGGGGAACTCCCGCGGTCATTGGGACAATTTCGGTACCTCTTTCAGTCAAGAACTCAATAATTCTATCGGATAAATATCCGTCAATTATTCGCCGGATGTATCTTGAATATCGCTTTTTAATAAGAGCTCTTTTTATTACATGCCAAGGGATGGAGTTAAAAGCGTTTGTAATATCTAAACTAACGGCTATAACATAGCCGTTTCTTCCTGTTACCGATTTAATTGTCGTTTTTACCAGGTTAAGAGCGTCTGTTGTTGATCTTCCTTGCCTGAATCCGTACTGGTGTTTGGCTAATGCAGCAAATCCATTCGTCTCCTCCTCTTTCCTCATTCGGTTAATTATAAGGCGTTCGAATGCCTTTCCCAAGTCGTCAAGGAGGCAGATTGGTCGAGTTTTGGGGATGCTTCCAGGGGAGGATTCACCCTTAGGAATTAGCACTAATTTGGCTTTCTTCCAAATTCTAGGGAAGATGCCCTCTCTCAAACAATGTGTAAAGACTGATCGAATGCTTCTCACAAACTCGTCCGGACACTTTTTGAGGATTTTCGCGGGGACACCGTCGGGGCCCGGCGCAGAGCTCCTTACTGCCCTTTTTCTTAATATTTCATCTACCTCGCGGAAAGATACCTCATAGAATCTGTCCACGACCCCAGCGCTATCGTGCGTAGTGGGAGGTGTGGTTGGAGTGATGGCGCGCGGAAACAGACCGTTTACCATTTCAATCACTTCTTGATGTTTGATTAGTTCCGAAATGGAGGGTCCCACTTTTCTCAGTTTGTTCAGAACAAGCTTATAAGGAATGCCCCAAGGATCCTTGTCGATTGCATCAATCAGTTCCTGCCATGACCTTTCCTTGGCTCTTATAATCGCGTTTCGTAGTTCTCGTTTTTTCTTACGATATTCCAATTGGGCGCGCCTCAACAATCTATCGTGATCTGGGGCTTTATTTCTTCTGCGTAGTAGACGTTGCCAGGTTCTCCTAGATCTGGTGGTCCTGGTCCGTAGTTCCGCTACTTGATCGTTCCACCAGTAAACCCTGTCTCTTCCGCGTCGGCCGGTGTACCGAGGGGCACTTGCGTCGCAAGCATCCACGAGAGAGCGGGAGAGCCATTCGGCTGCTGTTTCCGGTCCATTCCCATCTTCCGGAGGTTCGTCTGCAGCGCTCCAGATCAGTGCTGCTTGAAATCTGTCGTCGTCCAATTTATCCCATTTCCATCTGTTATTTCTCTTCTCTTCAGGGTTCTGGTTGCGTACAGGTTGCTGGTGAATCGTAAAAAAGACATATTGATGATCCGAGAGTGACTCTATTTCTGAGCACACCCTCCAATTCTCTACTCGCCCCAGAAGTCCCGGTGTGACCCAAGTCAGATCTATAATGGATACACCCTGTGGGCGTACACACGTTGGTTCCGCCCCATTGTTCAGGATTCTTAGATCTAACTCAGCTGCAAGATCTTCTAATAAACCACCGCGATAGTTGGTGTAGAGAGAACCCCATAAGGGGGACTTAGCGTTGAAGTCCCCGCAGATGACCACTCTATTACCAAGTTGTCTAATGATAGCAGCGATTTCTTCCATTATCTTATTGGAGACTTCCCGATTGGAATTAGGAGATATATAACAAGATAGCAAATATAAGTCTCCCACGGAGACCACTACAAGTTGTTCCTTCCTGCTGACCAACCTACAGGAACCGAAAGATTTATCAGGCCGCCAAAGAATCGCGGAACGACCGTCCATACTCACAAACCAATTAGGTGGGTTCAGGTTTCGAGCCGGTTCAGATATGGCGCATATAGTCACGCCCATCTCAATCATGTGTTGTATTAATATATCGTAGGCCCGTCTGCTGTTGTTCAGATTGCACTGTAGCACTTTCATCAAGGTTTGGGAGCTTTGTTGCCAGTAGCAAGTTTCTTAGCGCCACACATGTAGTTCCCTGTACGGTGACAATAATCTAATCCCTTTTGTTTACAAGGGAAACAACATGCAGGGTTCGGACAGTCAGTCACTTGATGTCCCCGTTCACCACACTTGAAACAACATCCCATTCTGTCATTAGTCGATCTACAATTAACCCTGGTGTGGCCAAATTCCCAGCACCTGTAGCATTGCATGGGTTTTGCCTCCAGAAGTTCAATTCGCGCTGTCGTCCATCCGATTCGGGTCCTTGTAGTTTTGGCTATTCTAATGGCCGTGGATAGAGAGCATTGTACCCAGGTCATAAATAATCCGATCTTCATAGGCCTAATTTCTCCGATTTTAAGATCAGGGACTTTGCAGTCTCCTAGCTCCGCTAATCTCTTTAGGATATCGTCCTTGTGGAGTGACCCATCGAATCCGCTCACTCTAATATCGCCCTTCACAACTGGTCTTGTGATTTTAGCTTCCATACCTATCACCTCAATTAGCTTGGCTTTAAGGTCCTCTGCCTTGTTCTTATTGTCTGGACCCGCTATTTCTATGATCCAGTTGCCATTAATGGACTGACGAATTCTTGATTTCTCGATTCCGAGCTCTTCCATCGAAATGTTTTGCCTTGCTTTCCTTATTGCATCAGCATATGAAAAGTCAGGATTATTCCCCTGGATTACTATTGCCGAAGTCGTAGGGGCTCTCCGTTTAGATTTTAGCTTTTCCAGCTCTTGAGTTCTCTTAGGAGGTTCAGAAGCTTCTTTCGTCTTAGGTGTTTCTTCCGAGTTCGTTCTTCTATTCCTGATAGGGTTCCTTCTATTTTTCCTTACTTTTGTCCATCCAGGCGAGTCGTTATTGGTGGGAGAAGCCCTTTCCATAAGGTGATCTTCTCGCATATCGGTACCTCTATGTGAGTCGATTATATCCTTCGGAGGTTTCAGCTGGATATTACTGATAATCCTAGGAGCCGCTGGTCTGTTTCTCGGTACCCTTTGTGGCTTGGGGGCCACGAAGTAATGTTCAGATTGCGAGGCACGTTCCTTGTTGGATACCTTTTTTTCTTCTTCCATAGCAGGAACGAGGGCTGGGAATTTCCTATTATATTCCGTTTCCTTGGGGTCCATAGGGATTGTTCTTATTTCCTTTATTGGGGAAGTACCCCTATCCGCCTGAATGACTTTTTTATAGGTCTGCTCTCTTGTGATTGTAGCCTGGAGGCTCTCCATGACTCTCTGCATGTCTGAGATGTCCTTTTTAAGACGGGCTATCTCCCTTTTATGATTTGCTACTGCAGTCGTCAACTCTAAATTTTTGCGTTTCAGGGTCGCTGGATCTCCTCTATCCTCCTCTCTTTCCGCTAACAAGGTGATTACTTCGCCAATTGTGAGCAGACGTTCTTTCATAAGTCTCTGGCAGGGACCATTCAAATTCCCGCATTCCTTCCTAATTATTTCGAGATCGTCGACCCATTTTTTCGCGTCGATTTTCAATTGCAAGGAAGAATGATCCTTGAGAACCTCCAAATCTAAGGGTACTTGTCTCATCCTCTCCTTAATGGTTTTTCCACCACCACTACCGTCACCGCGTCTGTTTTTCCTCCCTGTACTGATTCCAGGGTCAGTGCCCTCAGAGTCTGCGTAATGTGCAAGGCTAGACATAGAGTCTCGAGGACCCGTCAGGTCGATGACGTCACTTCTAGTTGTACGTTTCTTCTTTATTTCTTCCTCCTCTTCATCGTCAGATTCATCACTGATTATTGCTCGAGTCTTCCTTTTAGGTCTGCTTGGTACAGATTCTCTATTAGATGTGACATCCGTGTCACTGTCCAGGTCCTTAAAGAGATTTCTCTTAACATCATCAAAAGCAACCGGAGAGGGACCAGGTGATGGAGTTTCTTTTCCCCTCAGGAAACTCGTTCCTGGTGTAGAAAATACTTCGTCTGTTGGCGGTGGTAAGCCCTCAATCTCTTTGCAGACTAATGTGCTCATAGCTTCCTGGGTAGGTAAATCCTGCTCCTCCGTTAGCGTATCTTCCATAATTTGTTCTGTGGTTATGAAAGATATCTCCTCCTCCTCATTTTGTTTTTGTTTTGGTAATTTAATATTTAGCATACTTGTCCCACGAGTGATGTCGGAAATACGGTCGGCCTGGGCAGAGCCGCTTGCCCAGGTAAGCCTTTCTACACTGGGAGGGTCGGCCGGTACCCCCAGGAGTCGTTTGAGACTGCGCCTATTATGCTCGCCGCAGCCACGAGCCCCCGAGCACGCCCTCACACTACGGGCTACGAGCTAATCTTAACTAGGTTAAAATGCATGCAATTTAGGTAAGTATAATAACTATTAGGGTGCGAGTATCGCGATCAATAAAATATAAGGTAAGTATAATAATTCTTTAAAGTACGAGTATCGAATCAACAATATAACCAACACTTATAAAACAAATCTATCTATAAGGTATGTGTAAAACTGAATGGGGTACGAGTATCGCGATCAATAATATAAATGTATATAGAATAAGTATACTATCTATCTGTAAGGTAAGTATAATATTGTAATAACTAATATACAAAATAAGTATTGTAATTAGTAAAGTAACTATAATGTAAAATAAGTATAATATTGCAATCAGTAAGTAGCATAATTAATGTACGAATAAATGTTGTAATCAGCAATTAAATAAATAGCTATTATAAAGCTATAATAAAATCTAACTCATAGATAGTTATTCTTATTTACATTAGCGTTGATAAGGATTAATTATCTTAACGCACATCTGTTCCTGGTAGTCATAAGATACTGTACAGTATTTTTTTAGGTTGTAACCAGCTGAGGAGGTAAGGGGGAACGTCAGAAACATGGACCACCCGACGCGCATCCCCTCTTGTCAGTCAAAAGTTACTGCGCAGGGATATCCGTTTTTTATCCCCTGCAGGGGGTGGGGGACTTTCCAAGGATAACAAAACACCCGGCGCGCATCCCCCTAAATTTCTGTAAAGCTACTGCGCAGCTATTAAAAGTTGCACAGATGCTCTCTAAATTCTAGTTCTCCTCCAATTGGAGAACACCACTATTAAGTTCGTTTTGGTGTACGGCTTCTGGTTTGCTCAATAATAAGAGTGTCAGATCCTATATGCAAATCGCCATTCTATGTGTCATACTAGTGACTTCCCCTATGTGCCACGCGCCGCATGCGAACCCGCTCGTATTGTGAACGCGCCCGCTTGATTCAGCTAAGATGGCCGCCAAGACCGCGTGTAATACTTCGCGGTGTTAGTGTGCTATTCCGAGATATTTATTAAGATTTTCGTGTAATTATGTATGAGCTAGTGAGTGACCGCATATCATCGGGAACCTTCATCCGCGTGTTGTGCCTTGGTCTTCATATTGATCGTAAAATCTATTGCGTCGAACCGTATTCGCTTCGATGTGTAAGATATTCTGTCAATGTTATTCGTATCATCATCAATATTCTACGTTGTTTTTTAGATATGTCGATGAGAAGGATGCGACCGAGACGACGCCGTAGTCAGGAACAACAGGCAATCAGTAATCTTCGTGTCACTGCTACAAGGATAGTTTCTTTCCGCTAACTTTACTTAATTATTTATAAAATAATTATCATTATCATTTCATTTTCTGCACTCATTGTGATTAATAATACTTGTTCACAGGTGGACTATAGATGAGAACGTCTCATTCTTTAGGAAAATTACCACATTATATGAGACGTGTAGCGCAGGGTTGTTATTTATGCTCCCCTACCTTGTGTTGCGAGTCATGGACACTCGTTACGCCAAATCAGAATACCAGGGCTGAAAATGAACATCGTTGGGAAGAGCATGCTCTAACGCAGGTCTCACTCATTCACACCTGTCACTGGAGGGTGTCTAACCTCACAGGTAAGAACTTCCGCATCACTTATTTAACATTTTTAATTATTAATATGTATAGTTGTTGTTTTTCTCACTTAATGCTATATTAACGTCTCTATATATTATTAGTTAATTAGAGGGATTCTTTAGCGTCCTAAGTTTCACTCCATCTGTGGTTACTAATTATTTCAGGTTCGTCTATTGTTTTCTAATAAACGCCTATATTAGTTTCAGTTACAATAACCCTCAGCAGTCATTCTCATCATAACATACAGCCAGTATTTGATGTGTTTATCAGACATCGCCTAAGAAAATGGTTATGTACTTCGAAATATTGCTAATTACGTCAATACTTATCTCAGGTGAATGTTTCCTCTGAATTACAAAACCACTAAATAATACTAAGGTAATTATGTATAATTAGTTATTGCTTCCTTCGTTTTTTCCTTTTCTCTTTTATTTTGCTAACAAAAACTTAATGTATATGATTGCTTTCTAACCTACAACTGTCACTAGATAATATACTATTGCAATTACCGCTCTAAATTATCACAACCAGGCACTTAACCCCAGTTATATACATATATATATATATTAAGTTAATTAATTTAACTTAACTTAACTATGTGTAACGAATATAATTAGATGTATTCTTGTTGTAGAAAACCACTAAAGAACACTAAGTATACTAAGTATATTTGTATTTATGTTCATATTTATCTATTACTTTGTGCAATTTACTATTTAGTGCATGGACTAATGCAGTCTATTGTAACTTTTATGCAACTATATTATATATACGCGCATCCCTTATAATTTCTTATATTTTCTCGGTTTCAAGGTTGACAGGAGGAAGGAGATGTTCACAAAAGAAATAGTTGCCGCGATGACAGAGTATCCGGCCCTTGAAGAATCTTCGCGTGCTCATCGGATCATCATACAATTTCCAGGAGAAATGGAGGAGACCGGACGCAGGCGATCGCCCAAAAGGTAAGGTCTTTTGACGATTACAGGTCGTTCTGTCATACACAGTCGGCTGATGTTTGCCGATTTTAATTAAACTAGTTAGATCCTCTAATCACACCAATTCCCTCCTTCCGTAGGACAGGCAACCTCGCCGCAAAAACAGCGCTGCTATCTATCAGTCATTAAGTATCAAAGGTACAACATATAGTACTATTACAAGAAGAGTGGCAGATTCCCTAACCTAAATTCAAAATTATTTTTAGGTGGCTATTATAACTCTCCAAAGAACTCTGCTGATGCTTACATCACAAGGATATTTTCATTATTTATAAATAAAAATTATATATACGTTTGTTTTCATTAATTTTCCACGAGCTAACACAATGTATTTACATGGGTCATGGCACAGAGGCCCGATGCAATCATTTTTATTAACCACTGCACAATAACCTATGATCATCTATTCTTAACAATAAATAATATCCATTATAATATTGTCCACTGTAATATTGTTAACCTTTAGTTAATTTTAAAATCCTTAGATTACTAATCCATTTTATTTATTTGTACCATTAAGACATTCATCTTCTACCGTTGTTATGTCCGCCATTATGTGAACACGTTATAAAGGTGGTGTTATTTATTCATGATTACTCCTTGTGTCACCTCTTCCTCATTGGTTATCATCTGTTGCCAACTTAGATGGTGACGTAACGCATGATAACTAAGAGCACGCAATGCGTTACCACTACACCACACTTAATTTGAGTACTGTTCTCTAACATCACAACACTATTGTGCACTTATTGTTTAATTAACATTGTATACTAACTTAACTCAGTATATATCGTCACATTATATTTATAATATTATTATTCCTAAGCATCAATTTATATTGTTCACTATTGTCAATGTGTGTACCCTTCAATTTACATTTGCATCATATTCACATTCATATGAGATTAAATTTTTCCTGCTCATGTATACTAGAATCCATATAGAGCCATGCTCACCTAACCAGTTAGTGTATTAAAATAACACAGTCATTAATTAATTGTACCACTAAACACTGGCTATTTGCATCGGTGACTTGCACCTCATCCAGCATGTAGGAACTGGAACTACGTCACGAAGTGACGTCATCGCTTCATTCGCACGTCATTTTACACCAAATGCGCTAGCAAAATAAATGTTTTAAGCACAAGGCACCCACAATCATCTCTTCTTGCCTGATAATGTCCCCGTTATTGGCCGCGAGCACCAGCTAAACTCAAAACAACGGTACTTCACTGTTAAATGCGGTTGACGTGGACATGACGTAGGCAGTCTTCCACGTACGCGGCCGTCACTTTTCCGTGTAAAATTCACAGAACAGAACACTTTTCACGTACCAGACCGCGTCTCCTCGTTTTTAGTATTCCCCCGTGAGTTATAAAATAGTTTTTACTGTCTGGGAGCCGAGGATAAGCCATCTTTAGTCTTGATAGCAACCAGCGTGGCCGCAACGACACGTCACCATGAAGAGGCAGTTTTTCATTAATTTTAATTAATTAATTATCACCACCTTGACAAAAAATATATATTTATACACTACTCGTTGCCGCGAACAGCATCAAACACAATTCAAGGCGCGAAGTGCGCTTTTAACCGTCTATAGTAAGGTGCTTTGCCGGAGCGATGTCAGACACGTCCGTACTCAACGGCAGGCACCACCAAACTCCCAACCTAACCTGACCTGACCTGACCTGACCTGACCTGACCTGACCTGACCTGACCTGACCTGACCTAGGCTTCCCATTTTCTTTACTTTCACGACTTGTCTCTCTTTCCATCCACCCCAACCCTTCGGAAAAAAAAAAAAAAAAAAAAAAAAAAAAAAAAAAAGAAAAGTCAGGTCGGCAAAATGTCTGATAATCGCCAAAGTGCCAGAAATGACCCGAGTTCGTGTCTAAGTCGCGATCCTGACCGGTCAGGACGGAAAATTGTTAAGTATAATTTTCCAAAAATGGTCCTCGAAAGTGGGGTCCAAAACGCGTTTCGGACCATTTGCAGTCGATTGGTATAATCGCTGGGGAGACCATTTTTGGGTTCCTTTGAAAGTCAGTGTGGGACGAAAAAAAAAAAAAAAAAAAAAATGTCAATTCTCCAAAAAATGGTTCTCGAAAGTAGGGTCTAAAGCGCGTTTCGGACCATTTGCAATCGATTGGTATAGTCGCTGGGCAGATCATTTTTGGGTTCTTTTGAACCGGCGTGGGACAAAATATTTTCGACTTTCACTCCTAGTATACGGAGACTAAACGGCTAGGTAGGGGGTTGGTTCTTGCGGCAGGTAATAGCTAGTCCAAAACCCAATCTTTGTTTCTCAGACCTCAACCCTCCACCTTCTACTCCTTGCGAGTTATAAGCGAAAAACCTAAAGGGGCGCTTTGGACGCTTGTATCACGGTGAAGGCAGGTCCGGGGACGGGTCAAACTTGGTCCGAAATGTATTTTGGGTAGCCAATTTTTGAAAAATACAATAAAAAAATTTCAAACTGGCGGAAGCCCATAACCTAACCTGGCCTGGCCTGAGAAAGAAATAAAATTACATTATTTTGACGTCAGGTATGGCTTATATTACTCGCCTTTTACAGTTACATAAATTAGGTCTTATACATTTCTTTGAAACACTTACCGTTCTCAAGTTACGAAATATGATTCTATCATCGTACTTTAAATTGCGGTCAGGTTAATTGTTCTTTATTCATCTTTATAAACCTTATTATGCGAGCCAAACCTGACTCCGGTAAAATAAATATTTGAATAATTTATTCATATAACATTTTTACAATTTTATATTTTGCGGTCAGGTCAATTGTACTTTTTTCATCTTTATAAACCTTATTATGCGAGCCAAACCTGACTCCGGTTAAATAAATATTTGAATAATTTATTTATGTAACATTTCTACAACTTTGTATTTTGCTGTCAGGTTAATAGTGCTTTATTTATCTTTATAAACCTTATTATTGAGCTGAACTTGACTCACGTGAGGTAAATATTTAAATAATTTATCTATGTAGTATTTCTACAAATTTGTATTTTGCGGTCAGGTTAACTGTGCTTTATTTATCTTTACAAACCTTATTATAGGAGCCGAACATGACTGACGTTAGGAATTTAAATTATTTATTTATGTAATATTTCTACATCTTTGTATTACTACATAACTCCAAAACTGTGAATCGTACAGAGACGTACTTGGGAGAGAATATAGGTTTTATATAGCCCTTAAGATCGCGTATAATTAAAACTCTTAATCTCAAGAAACGATATTTAAAATTATCAATATACGATGAATCTTTGAAAATTCATAACCTCGAAACTATGAATCATACAGAGACATACTTGTGGGAGAATATAGGTCCTTTAAAGCCCTAAAAATCGCGATCAATTAGAACTCTTAATCTCAAGAAACAATAATCAAAATTACTAATAAACGAAAAATATTTGAAAATTCATAACTCCAAAACTGTAGGTCGTACATACACGTACTTGGTGGAAAATATAAGTCCCGAAGAGCCCTAAAGATTGCGTCTAATTAGAACTTAATCTGTAGAAACGATAATTATATTTCGAAACTTTTCCAAAAAAAAAAAAAAACGTTTCGGACCATTTACGGTCGATTGGTATAGTAATTGGAGAAATTATTTTTGAATTTTTTTTTTTTTTTTTTTTTTTGAACCGGCGTTATACTTAAAGCGTTTTTTTACCCGTCGGTCTAAGTATACAGAGCCTAAATGAGAGGTGGTAGAACGATAATTCTTGCGACGTTAGAAGCGTTTCCGCGCCCCTTGCAAACCCCCTGAAGAACGCAACTTTCTAGCACTAACCGTTTCAAAGTTATATTACCGAAAAGCTCAAGGAAACGCTTCAAACTCGAATAACTCGAGGACTGAACGAGATATCGACCTCTAACTTGAACCAAAACTCGAATCGTGAAGAAATGCAACGAATGTGTTTGATTTAGTTGTAGTTTATTTTGGTTGAATTGCCGCGGTTTCATCTTGCGTCGGTAATGCATGAGCATTATAGTTTGTGGTTGATGGCGCTCATAATGAAATGAGAAAAATGATTTTAAGGTCGCCGGCCGTTAGATTTCCGTGCGTGCTCGAACAAGAAACAATATAGTTCTGTTCTTTGTAAAGACGATTTGAGCAAATACAAGTCAATAAACGATTCTTTATTGAGTTATTACGAGAGTATTAAGTATACCACCTTTCCAGTCACATTTGTATTACAGTCAACAAAATAAATAATTTCAGGATGAAACCATCATAAAAATTTTGTTTTTTTTCAAAATTTTCTTTCGACAGAATCACTTTATACTCTACCATTTGCCATCCCATGAGCCCCTCTACCCGAAACCATACTCGGTTGATAGTCGAAAATCCGGGGAAACTAACGGATGGTTCGCGAGTTATGGGACACCCTGTATATCAACGACGTTAACGATTATCTTTGAAAAATACAAATCTCTATATTATGGACATAAACTCGATTGTTACATCCGATATGGATTTCACAATTTTTTTTCTTTCATGAAATATTAATTATCAACGAATATCTGACAAGCAGAACAAATTTTTTAGAGACTATAATCAAGCCGCAAGAATAGCAGATGTTAAAAATTGCAACTGTAGAAGAACGAACGAATTAATGAACATTCATAGGCTTGCTAGCTTAAGAATTTTAAATAAAACATAACATCCTCAGAAATAAGAACTCTTACTAAGAATCAGAACAATAATCTAAAGATAAAGCACAAAATCTTTCATTCTTTCAAAATCACTTATACATACATCCATTTTTGTTAATTAATCGTTGCCTTTTTCTATTTCTTCTCAGTTTCTATTTCTCCCTTTCTTTCATCTCTTGCAACCACCCATGTATTTTGTGTTGAACCAGTATTTAATAAATATTACATTGCAGGATAGAATAATATGCAAAAAGAAAACATGTGACTTTTATATTATATATTTTAAATTTTGAAATATTCTACAAAAAATTAGTTACGTATTATATATATTTTTTTATATACAGTATTTTCAGTAGCTCTCTTTCTCTATACATATATATACAAGAGAGTATACATATATTGTATAAAATACAGTCTGAATCTTTCACTATAAATTCACTGCTTCTAAACAAAATTTTACACTGTGTTGCTTCCATTCTATTTACATTCTAAATCAGATAACCATTAGTTAAAGTAAAAAAAGTACAATAATATTTCCATTTTCGGCATATGACACATTAGAATAAATATAAAATTAAAGCGATTTACAGTAAAAAAAAATGCTTGATTGTTAATTTTAAAACAGAAGAAATCGACTGCTAAAAGTAAAAATCTTAATATAAAAAATTTTGTATTACAAATCGTGATGCTTTCTACTAAAGTCTATTATACACAGCTGCAACGAATATTCGATACTCGCTTCAACACACTCGCACTACTCACGTTAGTATAAACTAAAGAACACAATTATTTCATTCTCATACAGCACAGATAATGCAATAAATAGCTTCTTTTTCTAATAAAAACCTCGAATGTGTACTTTTTATTAAAGTAACCAGAAACATCCGAAATAGTATTACATAAAATATAGACATGAATTTTTATATTACATCTGACCTGCAGATCCACGTGTACGTTTAATATATCATAGTCTATATTATTATTATTTTTATTATTATTATTATTATTATTATTATACATACGTATATATGAAAAATTAATATAAAACTTTATTTGCTATTGTACAAAAAAAATCAAAAATGTAATATATACTTAGTACAATAAGTAAACTGATTAATAAGCTGATTTTCGATATATTCAAAATATTGCAAGAAATATAATATTCAGAAATCTTTACTTCAAATAAAATAAAGATAATTATTTTAGCATTTAATTTTAGCAAAATGTTTAATACCTGAAAATATTCATTTTATATCTATGCTGTATGGTTTCTGATTTATTCTCCATATATTATCTATAATCCCGATTAAATGCTATGATTGTCCATTCTGATTACATTGTGCACATAAAGTACAAAACAGATTGTAAATAATGTTTTATCATCAAGCAGTGAATCTCGGATAAATACGTTCAATGATTTCATAGCGAAAATTACTTTGTAACTTCGTGCATTGCATGCGCCAGGTATTCCACATTCTTTGACGTTACACCGGCCATAGAGATGCGACCGTCCTTGGTAAGATAAATGCTGAAATCTTTTGTGAGTTTCTCCACCTGTTGCAAAATTGAAAATAAACTTGGTAAACAAAGATTAATAATAATAGTCTTCTTTTCTTATATTTAGAAGAATATAAATCATTATTTATAAATATAAAAATGTAAATAAATATATATATATATATATATTTATTTACATTTTTATATATATATATATATTTATATACACATATATGTGCATATATGTATACATATATATATATATATATATATATATATATATATATATACAGGGTGGACCATTTTAATCCATCCAGTCGAATATCTCGAAAACCAAGCCCGCGAGAGAAAAATGTTTCAGACAAAAGTTGTATGGTTTCGAGGGGACCATAAGATGGTACCATTGGTTTGACCTTGAAAAGTCATTTGAAGGTCACTTTAAGTTTTTTAAATGGAACACCCTATATATTTTTACATATTCTTGTAGCTCATCTCGAGAGCTTTCCAAAACACTTATGACAAAGTATTTTTCATTAAGTATTTTTTGAGTTATAAGGCTTCAAAGTTGCAGTATTTTGACATAAAATACAAGATATCTCGTAAAATATTCATTTTTTGATTATCTTACTCTAATACTTTTATGCACAGAATAACGAGACGAATCAATTGGTGTAAAGAAAACACATAATTATGTTAAAGTAAAAATCTAAATTTGCAACTAACAGTTACACATTTTTACTTTAACATAATTATGTGTTTTAATTATACCAATTGATTCGTCTCGTTATTCTGTGCATAAAAGTATTAGAGTAAGATAATAAAAAAATGAATATTTTATGAGATATCTTGTATTTTATGTCAAAATACTGCAACTTTGAAGCCTTATAACTCAAAAAATACTTAATGAAAAATACTTTGTCATAAGTGTTTTGGAAAACTCTCGAGATGAGCTACAAGAATATGTAAAAATATATAGGGTGTTCGATTTAAAAAACTTGAAATGACCTTCAAGTGACCTTCAAATGACTTTTCAAGGTCAAACCAATGGTACCATTTTGTGGCCCCCTCGAAACCATACAACTTTTGTCTGAAACATTTTTCTCTCCCGGGCTTGGTTTTCGAGATATTCGACTGGATGGATTAAAATGATCCATCCTGTATATATAAATTATATCTTTTACACATCTCATATATTTAAGCATACTTAAATTTCAGACTTAAAATAGTATGAAGTTAATAGACATTTATAAATATATATATATATATTTTATGCTATTTCAAGTTTGAAATTAAAACACACTTAAATGTATGAGATAAGTGTAAAAGACATAATATTTTTAATAATTTTATTTAAAGTATATATTCAATTATAAATATACAAATTGTAATTTTAATGGAATAGAGACATTACCTCATTTGGTTTCAAACCAGTATAACAGAACATTCCGATCTGATCGGTAATATGGGACCAATTACGAGTGCTGCCATTTCTCTTTAGATTGTCACTAAGCTTCGTGCGAACGGAAATGATGCGATCAGCCATACTCTTAACATCGCCCAACCATTCCTTTCGCAATTCCAAATTTCCAAGAATTTCATTAACAATACGGGCTCCGTAGATTGGTGGATTCGAATACATTGGTCTAATCAGAATCTTCACTTGCGATAAAGTGCGTGCAGCTTCCTCCTTACTAGATGTTATCAAACTAAACGCTCCAACGCGTTCACCTGCAGAAATAAAAAACACTTTCTCAAAAGTTTGTTTTTTCATTTATATATTATATACTAACCAAATATCAGATAAAAAAAAAAATATATATATATATATATATATATATATATATATATATATATATATGTACATACATATATAATTATTAAGCTTAGCATTTAATAATTAATCTTTTATATCAATATTTTTTGTATGTAATTTTATAAATTTCTTGTACATACCATAAAGACCCATATTTTTTGCGTAAGATTGAGCTAAAGCAATCTTGTGTCCCTCTTTAATGAACAATCTGACTGCATAGGCATCCCTTGTAAGATCCCCTGAAAAAAATTAATTAGAATAATGAAATAATTATTATAGAATGATAAAATAAAATATTAAGATATAGTAACTTTGATTTTCAAGTTATTTAAAAAAGTTTCACTATAAAGTTTTGTATTATAAATTTTATTTAAAAAATACTTTTAATTAATAAATATACATCTACATTTTATATATTAAATTACAAAAATTAGAAAATGATCTTCAAGTTCTAATATATAAAAAAAGAATTATTGAGTTACTTTTTATATATTATTTTGATGTAGATATTTATTTATGAAGAAATGGATAAAGAAAGAAAATGATCGGTAATTTTTAGTTTAAAAATACCTGAAGCAAAGCCTTGATATGCCATGTCGAAAAATGGAAACAGATTTTTTTTCTTAATCAGAGTGGACAATTGTGCCCATTGCTCTGGTTTGGGATCAACACCGGTAGGATTGTGAGCACATGCATGCAAAAGAATAATCGATCTTTCAGGAATACTCTGTTGATAGATACATCATATTAATGGTAAATAAAATATTAATTTCCTGAGAATTATTATAATGTTAACAATGCGATGTAAAACACTAATTTTACACGTGCAATATTTTTTTTTGTAAAATTCTCATTATCAATTATATACATTTACATTTATATATATTTATACATTTACTTAACGTATTATTAATATTTAAAATCTCTTCATATTAATAAACAAATATTAGTTATTTTAATTCTAATTAATGTATAAACTTCTTGGTGACTAATATTTTTTAAACATTCTCTGTTAATGCGAATGTTAACATTTAGAATAATATTTGGCTTGCTAGAAGTCTTGTATATATACTAACAGATATATCTTCCATTACTCCTTTAAAATCCAAACCACAAGTTTTCGGATCATAGTAACGATAAGACTTGACTGTAAGTCCAGCAAGCCTGAATAGAGGACTATGATTTCCCCATGAAGGAGTTGGAAGATAAATTTCTTTATTACCAGGAAAATGATGAGATAGAAATTGTGCTCCGACAAACAGGGAGCCAGTACCAGAAATTCCTTGAACCGTTGCATTCTAAAAAGAAAATTCTTGTTAAAAGAAAGCTTTATATTATTTTTATTGTACTGTTATTGTATTCACCAATCCATTTGTAACAACTTCATTTCCATTGCCAAGAGCCAGATTAATACTGTGTTCACAAAATTCAGCGTTGCCAGAGATTGCAGAATATTCCTTGTCCATTTCTTTAATTCGAATTTTTTCTTCTGCCTATCATAAAGAATAAAGAATATATCTTATTATATTTTATTGTAAATATTCTATCATTATATTTACAATATAACAAAAAATAGACGATTAAATTTTATTCTGTAACCTTATATATGTCTATGTTTGCGTATGCATGCATACATACATACATATACATATATATATATATATATATATATACATATATATACACACATATGTATAGGTATACAATTTTTCTTCTCAAAATTTGTACATTATTTATAACTAACCTTACGAACACTAGGAAGAACATATGGTTTACCATTGTCATCTCTGTATGCACCGGCACCTAAGTTAATTTTTTTTGGATTTTGATCCCTTTTGAATGCCTCGGTGACTCCCAAAATGGCATCCGGTGGTCCCATTTCGACATGGGACCACCATGAACTGTAACATAAACAAAATTATTTCTCATAATCTATTCTCTCTCTTTATCTCTCAATATATAGTATATATCAAATTATATGATAAATTTAAAGATTGTATAATGAAAATAATAAAAATATAAAATAAAATTATAAAAATTTAAACTTAAATTAAATTTTAACTAAATTTATACTTCTAAATAACACATAATAATCAACATACTTCCAATATATAATTTGCTAAGGGAAAAAAATTTAGAGAATGTATTCATATTGATTAGATTCTTCTTTTACTCTTTCACATATAAAATTACTTGTACACATATTTAGTTTAGTTATTTGAGAGGAGAAATAAAAGAAATGGAACAAGTACAAATGCATAGACTAACAATAAGACAAGTTGACAAAACAAACATCTTAATAATTAAATCTCTTTCTTTCATATTGTCAATAATATAATTAATTTAAATCATAAATAACAAATTTAATGATATTTTTATAGAAAACAGCAATTCAAAAACTAAGCAACCTTGAGAAGGTCGAAAGGTCATTCGTCTTTGTATGAGAATCTCTCTAAATGAGAATTTTACCTAGAAAATCTCATAGTCGTCCATAGAGAATTGCAACCGTTCTTGAGAAACTTGCTAGGCATTACGAGCAGTCTCGTGGTATGTGCCATTTCGAATAATTTTCACAATTCTGTTGAATCACAATTTTTTTGAATCTTAAGCACGATTCGACTACAAAGTCGGATATCGGATGCCAACTGGATTGAATTATATCTTTTATATCAGAGCTGTGTTGTGCAAAGTGTGGTAGAGTGTAGAGTCAATAGAGAGAAACATGTTACGATTTGATTATAAGATGTTACATGATTGGTTCGAAATGCAACAAAGTTTTCGCAGTCGCTTTATCAGTGCTATTATATTTTTTTGTAAACTTTATTCTGAGATATATGTAATAAAAAGTTAATGTGAAGTTTTACATGTATGTGATGTAATAAATGACGAAAGAAATTTAAATTATTTAATATTTATAATAAAACATATTTCGTTATGTGGAAAATACGGAACGTACGTATACAGTTTAACGTCATTTTTCTACAAAACCTAGGTGCCTAGGTGTTGAACTGCGCATGTGCAGTGTGTATATATGCTCTATTAAAGATAATTATTTTGTTATAATTAATAAATAATTCACCAACAATCAACCCTAAAGACATATACAGTCGGACCTCTTATCCTACGACATTTTCGGTCCGGAATCTTCCCCTTAAACCTCTGATCCTACGACAAAAATTTGAGAGTGGCTATAATTCCCCTTTCGCGATCGTAGCATGAAAGGATTTTTTGTCGTAGGATAAGAGGTTTCGTAGCATAAGAGGGTCGTAGGATAAGAGGTCCGACTGTAATTGGGAGCAACAATCGATTAGACAAAGACACAAATAAGGGCCTATTTGCAGCGCTTTCGGCTCCCTCGCGTATTTTCTACTTTCTACGTCAGCACCTACTCTTAAGGTCAGGTCTACAATAGATGTAGTAAGCCTTAAGCCGTAAGAAATTAACCAATTACAATTGACTTTAGAGAAGAATAATGAATATGATTGTTTCATTTCTTACGATTTAAGGCTTACTACAGCTATTGTAGACCCGGCATTACTCCTCAATGAACGGGATGCGATAGCGCACAATACTAATTAGCCAGTGAACATTAGGACCTTCTGATTGGCTAACTGTGTTGGTTACCCTAGGCATCGGTCAATATCTATGGTTGTGTGCTAACGGGACCCTCCTCACATTCGTTCTATGTTCTATATACTTTAATGTCTATGGTGCAGATTGCATTAATCTAACCTAGTCTAACCCTAATCTAATTTAAAAATTGCACTAGTTAAAAATTAACTTTGAGTAATCTTTTTTTTATGTAAAAAAACGATTGATAAATTGTGGAAAAGATGATAGAAACTTCAGACAAAAAATTACTTTATAATACCGTATTATCACAAACGTTTTCTCCCGATGGAAATTATCTTTTGGCTGGTAATATTTATGGAGATGTATCAATATTTGAGTAAGTATTTCTTTTATTATTTATATGTAACAATATATTATATATTAATATAAAAATGATAATATAATAATAAATTATATATATATATATATATATATATATATATACTAGTATATATATAATTTATGATTTGTGGAACATTATATATATATATATATATATATATAATCCACAAGTGGGACAAAATTTAATGAATGTTTCTTTGACGAATTTGGAGATGATTTTTTTTCTTAATAAAAATGTCGAATAAGATTATTATTTTTTGCCAACTTTCAATTTTTGCCATTTTTTGACTTTGTAACTAAAGTTTAAATTAAAATTTTATTAAACTAAACTCAACTTGAAATTAACTGAAGAATATAATTGTGTTAATGTTTTTTAACTCTACAAAATTTTTCGCTTACCTAAAATACTTGTCTTTCAATTGCTTATAATTGCAAGATTATATTGATGACTCAACATTTTCACTGATAAAATCTTCTCCAAATTAGCCAGAGAATCATTCCTTAAATTTTGTCTCTGTTGTTAAATATCCTGTATATGTTTCATTCTTATTTTTATAAAATTAAATGTAACAATTTTGTATTTGATCTACAAAAACTTAATTTTTTAGTTTATCAAAGACCTTGGGACCTAACAAAATAGAGGAGAATGAATTGCAAGGACCTAATTATCGTTTTACTGCTCATCCAGAACAAGAAGTTGCGTGCATGCTTTCCATTGAAAATTTTCTTGTAACAGGAACACGTGGTGAAATATCAGGATGGGATTGGAAGACATTGAATAAAGCTCCTAAAAATAAAGCTTCTTGGAACATACAAATTCCCGCTAATAAGTAAGTAGAAATGAAAGAATATAACTAAAATGAAACATATTGTATATAAATTATTAGTGTTATATAAATTAAAATTTTAAATAGTAATTAAAAATTATTTTAAAAATGTGTGTTGTTCTATTATTATTATTAGGATTATATAAGAAGCAGAAATTATAAATTATAGTTAATAATACATGATAAATTATTGTCAACTACTATTATTAGAAAATTCTTGTTCAATTATTGTATAATTAGTTACTAATGTGTATACATACATGTACACACACACATACACACACATACACATATATATATATACATATACATAAATTTGTTTTTTTTTTTTTTTTTTTTTTTTTTTTTTTTTTTTTTTAAAGCATTAAATTATCAAATACATGGGTCATAAACATATTATATATAGACTGCACATACCCTATATCTTTAATTATCAAGATGCATGAGAAAACAAAAAAGAGAGAACATTGAATCATTTTTTTTTAATGTTATTGTCAGATAGAACAGTTTTCGTCATACCAACGGAAATCCAAGCATGTTCACTTTGTTCAATTTTTACAGTGTGTATATATATATATATATATATATATATATATATATATATTATACGTCTATGACATGGACCTAGAATATGTCCATGATCAAATACAAATTATATTAATAAAAATTAGATAATTAGAATTATAAATTATTAAATCATTACACACACATATATACATATATATATTTATAATTGTACATTTTATGTAATATTTATGTGTAAAATAATTATTTATTTTTATTATCTTTTTTTTAGAGACAGTTATGATAAGCCGGACATAAATTACATGACATACTCGAAAGCAAATCATATACTGTACGCTGGTTGTGGTGATAATAACATATATATCATAAACTTAGAGGATGGAAAAAATTTCAGAACCATGCAGGGCCATACCGATTATATACACTGCCTTGCTATAATGTATTTATATAATCATCATTTATTTATACTTAATTAAAGTTGTAGAAAAGTATATATACTGGATTTTAAAATAATTTTAAATAATTTAGAAGAATTTTGTCAATTTCAGGGATAATCAGCTTGCATCCTGTAGTGAAGACGGTTCTGTGAGATTATGGGATTTGCGTACGAGAGAGAATACTAATGTATTAACGCCTCATTTAGTAGACAAAGTTGCTCGACCGCGACTTGGAAAGTGGATCGGTGCCGTTGATTTTACGGAAGATTGGTTGGTATGTAATACAAAAAAATATAAATATATATATATATATATATATATATATATTTAACATTTAATAGGTTAAATTGCACATTTATGTAATACATTTAACGTTTAATAGGTTAAATTGCACATTTATGTAATACAAAAATTTAATCTCTAATTGTAAAAATATTTAATATTCTTAATTGAAAAATTGCAAAGTATAAATATAATTATAAAATAAATATATAATTGATAGAAAACCAAAATAACTCTATAATTGATGGTAAATACTTATTTAAAAAAAGATTAATATCATTATGGAATAAATAAAGATAAAGTTAAAATAAAAAAGATAAAAAACAAGATTACATTAAATTTAATTAAAAAGATAAACTGTAATCATTGTTATATTCTTTGTGATACTCTGCATGTACGATTGGAAATTTTAATTTGGATATTAATTAGTCATTTAATTCTAGCTATGTGGCGGTGGGCCCAGTTTATCGTTATGGCACATGCGGACGATGGAGGCTGCGACAATCTTTGATCTGGCTGATCAGGGAATACATGTAGCAGAGGTCTACGAAGAACGCGTGATTGCTGGTGGTGCGGCCGCTCATGTTTATCATATGACGTACCAGGGTGAGATCCTGGCCAAAGTACCAACCTCCAGTCTTACTGTATATAGTATAGTACATCAAGAAACACCACATAAGGTGCTCTGTGCAGCTGGTTCTTCGAATTGTATCGATATTAGTACAAATTTCAATTATCGCGAAATGACGCTTAAATTTGCATAATATTTAGAATACTATAAAATGAATATTACATAAGTATTTTAATTTCTTATCGATTAAGTGCACAGGACAACGGATGTGATTAATGTTAGAAATGCGTTTTTCTTTTTTTTTTTTTTGCATATGCTATGGTTTTTTCATAATAAATATATTAATAAAATATACATATTTTTATGTTATACAATTCTTTTGTACAAATACTATACTATTTGCACGATTTCTCTCTCCGCGGCAAAGTTAATTTATTAATGCATTTATTTCTTTAATAATGCTTTTTACATTTTTTTCTCTGCTATCTTAAAATCTAGAGTATATCTATTTAATTTTGACTTTTTTTCATTTAAATATATATTGTAAAAAAACGTTCAAAGAAAACTGTAACTGATGAAATAAAAAAGTGAAATCCGATAATGTGAATAAGTGTTTAAAGTCTTGAAATGTAACAATATAACAATAATTTAAGAATATTGATTTCCGAATGTATAAGAGCAGTAATTTGATTAAATTTTTGTAAGTATTAATTTAAACGCACATAATTTTGTTTAAATTTGCATAATTAATTTTAATGACAAATCATCTCGTTTAACAGTAGTTTAAACAATTCTAAATATAAAATAAATCATTTTTAATTGTGAATGAAATTTAATTCTCTGAAAAAACATTTTGCTTCGTTATAATATACATATATCACAAATATATATTAGAGAAAGAGAGAAATTAGATTATATAAATATTTATACAATGTTACGTCCTTGTATTTCTCGTGTTCCGTATCCTGCTATTAAAGTTTTTGCGTTTTCTAATAAGTGTTTACTTACTTATTCATTTTGCGGTTCGCAAGTGTTGATTGCGTTGCACGTTCGATATATTTTGAGATTAACCCAGATATAACAATACATTTACAGAACTCGAACTATTGTATATTACACACGAATATTGCATTTTACATCTTCGAAATAATATCTTCATTATTTTCAAAAATTTATTTCAACGATAAATTTATTTCAACGATGATTGATTTTTTGAAATATTTTTTTTCATAACTGAAGTACGAAACAAATTAATTTTCATTTTTACCTTTTTATTGAAGCACAACTCATATTTATATTGCTAAAATTAAAGATTAATTAGATTAGATTAAATTAAAAATTAAATAAATAAAATTAAAGATTAAATAGAGCAGAAAATCAAGAATTGAAAATATAAATTTAACAATGAAAATAATGTTGACAATGAATAATATCACTCTAGATTATTGTGTGTACAAAACTTTATTTTATGCATGCATAATCATGCGATAAATGTGATATGTTGTGAATGTGATAAAGTAGTGTGAAAGAAGTAATAAACAAAACTATGAAAAAAAAAACATATATACAGTAAATAAAAAAATTTAAGAATTTATAAATATATTTAACAAACAGTTTTGATAACACTTTTCTTAAAAGGCTCAGTTTAAGGAGCCTATGATTTTAGCGTTATGAACGTGCTCTGTCATTGTTCAACTTTCAATAACAAAGATGATAGAACGACTTTTAACATATCCTGAATTGTCACATATGTGATCTTTATAAAACAGTTAATAATAATTCTATATGTAATAAATATAATAAAGGAATATTTCATAATTAATGTAAGAAAGAATTATAATATATTTTTTCTATTAAACAATATTTTTTCAATACACATACACATTATATTAAATTAAATTATTGTAGAATCTTGTTTTAAAATTAAATTTAACAATTAAAAATATACAAGATATTAAAAATTTATTTATTACTAAATTACAATTATACATATATTCCAAAATTAACTAAAACGGACTAAAATTCTTTATATTACATATTATGTATTATATATTACATTATTATGTTATATGTACACGAATGATTTATTAATAGATAATAATTTGGCAATTGGTATTAATATATGTATATATGTACTATTTCAAGAATACGATATATGTATATGTACACGCAATCTTTTTGTAAATTTCATGAACAAAGACTGTTCGCCACCTTTAAATAAATTTTTGACAAAAAATAGTCAGAGAAAGCCATGACCAGCGACAACAGCAGGGATGAATCCCTCCCTACCGTCTCTAGAGCGTACCCAAAACCAGTCGCTTATATGATCGCTCAACAAGGCGACTACGTCGCCCTTGGAGACAGTCAAAGCATTCGCGGATCCTGCCTCGTAATCGCTTCTGATCACTAGCAGCGTGTGCCGAGAACCCTTGGTGCGTGCATTTGCTGCCGCCCTCAAATATAACCGATCGACACTGCGCTCACCGCACGCCGACACTGCATCTCTCGTACATCGTCTAATTCTGCTGCTCTGACGCTCACGACTTGCTCCGTATTCCGATCTGGTGTCTCGCAGCTTCTCTGTATCCGTCATACCTAAAAAACAGAAGTTAGAGAAATTAAAAAATTAACAAAAAAAAGTTATATTGGATTTAAAAAAGATATTGACCAAAATGTGTATGTGACTAAAAATTTAATAGCTTACGAGATTTTTCATACTTTAATTTTACATAATAATAATAATTGTATTATAATAATTATTATTATATAACGTAATTTAACATTATACTCTGATAACTTTTTACACAGAATATTGAGGAGGAATTGATTTGTATAAAAAAATTAGAATAATTCCATATAAAAAAAACAGATTGACCTCAACACATGAACTTATTTGACACATATTAAGCAAGTCAAATAATGGTACCATCTTATATTCACAAAGCTTTTGTGTGAAACATTTCTTCCTAAAAACAATATTTTTAAAGATAATAATTCGTGACGCTTTATTTTGTTCACCTCGTATAGATGTATACATATGTATATGTCATGTATGTATGGCGTGTGCGTGTGCGTGTGCGTGTGCGTGTGCGTGTGCGTGTGCGTGTGCGTGTGCGTGTGCGTGTGCGTGTGCGTGTGCGTGTGCGTGTGCGTGTGCGTGTGCGTGTGCGTGTGCGTGTGCGTGTGCGTGTGCGTGTGCGTGTGCGTGTGCGTGTGCGTGTGCGTGTGCGTGTGCGTGTGCGTGTGCGTGTGCGTGTGCGTGTGCGTGTGCGTGTGCGTGTGCGTGTGCGTGTGCGTGTGCGTGTGCGTGTGCGTGTGCGTGTGCGTGTGCGTGTGCGTGTGCGTGTGCGTGTGCGTGTGCGTGTGCGTGTGCGTGTGCGTGTGCGTGTGCGTGTGCGTGTGCGTGTGCGTGTGCGTGTGCGTGTGCGTGTGCGTGTGCGTGTGCGTGAGCGTGTGCGTGTGTAATTTAATAATAACGAAAGAATGTATTAAACATAAATTACATAGATTTAAAACATATAATAATACATATAAAATTATAACATATTAAAAATTAGAAAATTAGAATGTACTCAATTGGTAGTAAAATGAATTGGTTGAATGTAATTAATTAATAAATGAATGACTTCCCTTTATACTGTTAAAGTTTCTTTTATTTTTTTGAGTCTTAAAAGGGAAATTTTGCTCACCGAGAGGTCGGGGAAAGATATCAGTAGAATCCTCCCAACAGGGTCCTCGCGTGGGATGCGGTAAGATTCCCAGAGGTAAACAGGCGGCATAACCAACATAGCCTTCCTGGCCGTGAGGTGTTTGAACGTACAACCAGGACTGATTCTTAAAAATAGCATTTACGACTGTACCCAGAGGAAGAGCCATTTCATCTTGAATACCGCCCTGAGTCTGATATAATACCGATGGAAAAGATAGGACGACTGGGATGTTCGCCGGTCTTTCTATGGATGCCTAAGATTATGAGATTTTATAAATTGTATATTCTTCTTATATCTTACATCTTATATCTTATTGTAAGAAATATCCTAAAAGTAGAAACTAAAAAGATATTTTTTTAAAGGAAACTGAATTATTCTGTTATTATTATAAAATAGAGAAACAATTATACAGGTTGTCCCATTTTAATTTATCCCTCCCGCCAAAAACTTTTTTATTTCTAATTATAGAAAAAAATGCTTCGGATAAAAGTTGTTTGATTAGAAAAGGGACATAAGGCGGTACCATTGATTTAACCTTGGGTGTACATGTCAGAATTATATGGAGAAATCAATCTTGTTTTTTTTTTTTTTTAATGGAACTCTAATTTCTTTTTATTTCTTTTTATTTTTAAGAATATGTTTTTAAAAATATGAATTTTTAAGAATATGTTTTTAAAAATATGAATTTGCAACAAGCAGTTACGTATTTTTTCTTCAAATCAATATTTTACGAGATATTTCATAGTTTGTAAAGTATGTCAAATTAAAGTATGAAAATATTCGTAAACTATTGTATTTTGAGTCATCATATCCTTATAACTTTTTACGCAGAATATACTACAAGGAATCGATATAAAATTAAGATGGTTTCATTTAAAGAAACAAGAGTGGCTTTTATACGACTTGAATTTCTTTTTCGTTTAATTTTTACGATTTTGTAGATTTTACTTCATCAAAAAACATTTTAATTTAATCTTTATTAATTTCTAAAATATGATGCTAAAAACACGAACATGTCGATTATATATTTTTACAATATTTTTGTTGAAAAATGAGCTTTATTAAATTTGTTTTCAAAATTTGATAAAATGAATATATTAAAAAAAAAAAAAATATATATATATATATGTGTATATATATTTTTCCCACATATATGCTAAATTTATTAATATTTATTAGGCATATATGTATATAAACAATATTGTATATATAAAACATGACTATATTAAAGGAATAAGAGTTAGAGTTAAAATACATCATAAACACCTTAGTTAAAAACAAATCCAGATCGGCGATCTCGTAACCAAATCTACTGGGTAATCTAGGCTTGTACGAACGTTTAGTGCGTCTATGCCGTTGCTTCTCTCGTCCATAGGATGTTGACATCGACTCGTGAGATACTAGAGAAGGTTCAGATATAGCTCTCTTTACTTTTTCCTTCTCCTTTATATCTCTTAGACCGATAAATTCTTTATCAAAATGTTTTTCCAATATACTATCTAATCGTCTTTCGCCGATCGGTTCTTTGCCGATAGTCTTGAAAAGAAATATTAAAAAAAATAATTAATAGTAAATAAGTCATTCTTAGATTCGCAAATAATAAAATGACGATAATGGAAATGTGATAACATTATAATAAATATTCAGTCAAATAGAAAATTTTTATTTATATAATAGATATTTAATACAAGCAATACAATTATACACTGACAAACACACAACGCACCCACCCACTCACACACGCGCGCACGCATGCACGCACGCACATACATTTGCACAAATACACCCACACATTACTATTAAATACAATTTCTAGATATAAAATTTGTTAAACTGCTAAATTTATTACAATTTGCCAGAATTCATTATCAACCTTACAAAAAAAATAAAATTTGTTAATTTTGATATTTTAAATACTTATTTTGAGTATTTTAGTGTAGAGAAAGGGGGGAGAGGGGGGAGAGAGGGAGAGGGAAGGAGGAGAGAGAGAGAGAGAGAGAGAGAGAGAGAGAGAGAGAGAGAGAGAGAGAGAGAGATTCAATACTTAAAAACATTGCTTCAAAAAAATTATTTCATATATAATTTTCAGGATAAATAATATTAAAATATAAAACACCTTGGTAAAATTATATAATAATTAAATGATAATAAAAATTCTTGTGTAAAGAGAAATAAAATGTTTATTTTAAAAAACAACTTTACACAAATTACTTGATATATGTACAACTTTCGAAAGAAATAATGTAATATGTAATATATTAAAAACTAGAATAATTTTTTTAAAGTAGGAGAAATAATTATCGAATTATTGAAATCGCACCGAACACTTGAAAATTTGCCGCAAGGACAAATTACTTATATATTAAAGAAAAATTTATTCAAATTGAAATTATATATACGATTACCTTTTCGATTCTTTCGAGTCTGTGGAGAATTTTCTTTTCGCGCTTCTCAACGCTCTTCCTATTCTCGATATTTTCTTTGTCAGCAGCAGCCTTCTCCTTGAAGCATTTGACGCTCCTTCTCGAGGACCTTTCCTTACTGCCGCACGATAAAAGATCTCGATCACTGTGCGCATCTTCAGTATAGGAATTTACATAATTTTATTATTAATATGGTACAATATTGTAAAAGACAGCATTTCTGTGATGAAAAATTTTTACAAATTGTTCAATTTGAGCTTCCTTCTTAAAAATTATTAATATTGTTAAAATTATAATTTTAATATGTAATAATTTGTAGTTGTGTGTGTGTGTGCGTGCGTGCGTGCGTGCGTGCGTGCGTGCGTGCGTGCGTGCGTGCGTGCGTGCGTGCGTGCGTGCGTGCGTGCGTGCGTGCGTGCGTGCGTGCGTGCGTGCGTGCGTGCGTGCGTGCGTGCGTGCGTGCGTGCGTGCGTGCGTGCGTGCGTGCGTGCGTGTGTGCGTGTGTGTGTGTGTGTGTGTGTGTGTGTGTGTGTGTGTGTGTGTGTGTGTGTGTGTGTGTGTGTGTGTGTGTGTGAGTGTACAAAATGCATCCTCTTCACTTTTCCTTCAACAAAATCCAATAACAAAGTAAAATAAAAAAAACTTAAACTTATATAAAAAAAACCGTGAATAAAGAAAGAAGAGAATAAAGAAATGGAATAAACTTTACTTCCGTTGTTACTAGGATAAGCACCATTGGGCTCAGATTGTTGTTGGCCACGTAAGGCCCAGGTCAACGAGATCTTCGGGCGCAATAAGGCGCTCGGTCGTTGCCCCATGCTCGTCGCCGACGCGACAAACGTTGAAGACGGCAAGAGCGTGAACGACTTGGAGAATGAAGGCGATCTCGAGCTACCTGTCACAATTTGCGATGGACAGTCCGCCACCAAGTCCACCATCTGCAACGAACGGCCATGTTCCTAGAAAATATATTTTATCAGCTAAAATTGATAAGAGATTGAGAGATTAAAAAATACATATACCATATTAAAGATATAAAACTTATCTATATTAACTAGAAATTTTTTCCATCAAAGTTTGTACTATCTATACACTATACACATATATGTGCTTGTAAAAAATTGTCAATATTAAATTCAAAGAATATAAAACAAATATTGAAGGCACACACACATAAGCATGAAATATATATATATACAGAATGTTTTGTGAAGATTGGACTGGTTGTGTGTACAAAATCATCTTCTTCTCATCAAGATAAGTATAAAAATGTTCTTATAAAACACGTTTCTAAAATGCTTCGTTAAAAAATCCACAAGACAGTCTTCCATGTGATGCAAAGACTCCAGAATTTGCATTGCTTCACGTGGTGGACATTTTAATTATCCTCTTTGAGTTTTGTTGCTTTTTGTAATTTTTTAAATTCTTTAACATTAACATTAACGTCAAAATTGATTCTTTTCTTTAGTACTACAATACTATAGTACATTATCTTAACTAGACATTAACTTTTTTGTTTATCTTAATGAGAAGAATCACTACATACATCACTAACCAGCTTTTACGAAGCACTCTGTATACCTATATAAACAATGAATAATAATAAGATATAAAAGATATTAAGATAATCTTCAAGGAATAGATTTTGAAGAAACAGAAAAAAAGAAAAGAAGAGAAAGAGAGAGGAGACAGGGGGAGACAGGGAAGAAGGGGGGAGGGGGAGGGGGAAGGAGGGGGAGGGAGAGAGAGAGAGAGAGAGAGAGAGAGAGAGAGAGAGATATCATATGTATAAAACTGTAATTAAAATAGCTGGATTGTATTACTAAAAGTGATATAACGCGTTACTTCTATTTTCCGATTATATGGTGATTTAACTTGGAATTAACTGTAATTTTATAAAAACGAAAGTGAATGGATGGAATGTTTTAACAATTCGCCGACAATGATAGTGGAAAAAAAGTGAAATGAAATAAAGCAAGAGCTAATGAATTATTTTGACTTTCGATATCAGATAGAGCGAAGAAAGAGCGAAGAATAACGCGCAGTCTTATGAGTGAAGCAAAATATCGATTATATAATATTGTACAATATTGTACATCATTGTGCATTGCACTCGCGCGCACACTCTAAAACAGTTTCCCTCTGTCTGTCTCTCAATTGACGAAAATTTTACTTTTTTCAACTTTTATTTTGTATTTAACAACTAGCAGATATTATTTCGTAATTTCGTTAAACTTGTTAATGCACGCTTGTTATACGTTTCAAACGCTCATTAGAATGGTAATTTTTTTTTCAGATACCATATTTTTGATTCAGATAAAATAAATAATTATATCAAATGGGAAAATGCAGCATTCATGCTTGTGCATTGCGCATATAAAGAAAAATTTAGCAAAGAGAAGAATCAATTTTTAATTTGAGCAATCAAAGAAGCGAATAAAAAAAAAAATAAATAAAAATCAGTAGAAAGCAAATATTCCTCTTACAAGCTACAATCCAATTCAACTAATTGTAAATAAAATTGACCAAAAGACAGAGCGCGCTAAGTATATTAAATAAAATAATAAATAAAATAATAAAAATAATACAAAGATACAAATATGAATTAAATGTATATGTGACATAAATATTTTTACGCAATAATTTTGTCATGACAATATCAAATTCATTTATCTGATTCGAACCCAAGAAAAAAAATGTTACATATATATATTGTATATACATACATGTATGTTGCACGCACGCACGCACATGTATTCAGGATTTATATAAAAATAATATGTTTCTAAGTTTTCTCGGAGTTTAACCACGAAATGGTGAAGTTTCTCCCCACGGAATATTTAACCCTATTGACCCCGAGTACAGCCTTGCCTGCCACTTCTTTTACGTACTCTTCCTCCTCGTAGCAAAACGTCTCGAGAAGCAGTCTTAAGTCTTAACCTACCTCTCATTCCCTTTGTATTATCTTCCATTTCATTGCATTATCAGCTTTTATCTACTTTCCTTTCTTTCACTTCGTCTTATTGTCGTTCTTCCTTCACTTCTGCTTTACGTGTGTCGCGCGTCGCGCCGTTAATATTGAGACATCTCGGCTCTGTCGAATTATCATGTCATTATTTGTTTGCCCCGTCAGTTTTATCTTCTTCACGAGAAACTCTTTCGATTTTTTTTTTTTTTTTTTCAACAATCAAAGGCCGTTTTGATCTTGGAGTACGCGATACTTTATACTGCTATACTTTTTCTACTTTTTCTACTTTTTTGCATTTTTTTCTCTCTAATTGTCTCTAAAGAAAAATCTGCGCCATTTATCCGTTACAAATATATATAACGTGAACGAATTATTATTCATTATTTATTTATGAAAAATGTGTATATGTATAGTATAATTTATAATAATTATATTATACAGGGTTATGCTCGGGACGCAAAAAGAAGGAAAAAAAGCTATTATATAAACACAGATCCGAAAATAAGTCGTTTTCGAGTTATAGACACTTTTATGTTAAAAACATCGTAATTTATTTTTCATAATCATAATATATAATCATAATTTATTTCATTGTGTTGAAAACATAAATAGCTTCATTTCGGACTATTTTAGCGTTACCAGGTACAAGGATGCACCACGTCGAGGAATAGTCCGCTTGGCAAAAATTTTTTAAAATTGAAAAAGAGGAATGCCATCTCGCAAACGACTTATTTCCGGGCCTATTGTTTATATAGCTCTCTTTTTCCTTTTTTTACGTCCCGAATCACTTCCCGAAATACTGTAGGCGATTTTCCAGACACTCTGTATAATTTTCATTTTGAATATACATATACATATTTATATAACCACAATTTGAATTTTTTTATTTTCTTGTAGAAAGTATAATTTGTTTCTCTAATTAAGTCGTATATTGTATACGGGTACATGTACGATATATGTATAGAGGTATCTTGATATGAGTGATCTAACGTAATAATGTTATTAATTATTGTTAACTAAGGACATAGGACCAAGAAAATTGATGAAGAAAATCCGAGTGACAATGAGATAAATCAATAAAGCACTTAGACATTTAATAAGAATTTGCACTAAAAAAATAAGGAAAAGAGATGAAACGAAAGAGATGAAGAGAGGAAGAATGCTTTTAATTTAGAAGCGTTCCTTTTTCCAGTTATCTTTTTATCTTATTTTATGAAAAATGCATCTAAAAAAACAAGTTATATTCGTACAATTGCTTCTATTTCTTGCTTGCGCTTCTTCTTACGATGTATTCTTACTTTGAGAGATTATACACAACGTTGTACGAACATTTAAATGTTTAAATGTTTATGCCCGTTTACTTCTTTCTTTCATTAGTTAACAATAATATTTCATGTCAAATAACAGAGTGATATTCGATTTCTCATTACAACACAATTGTTAGAGCAGTAATAATTCTCGAGATAATACTCGAATAATCGCACGGCGCAACAATTTACGTTACACGTATTAATATTACATTCATTATCAAAAAATATGCTTGTCTAAACGAAAAATCTATTATGTGTTGTGACAATATATTTTCACGTTTTCTAGAATGAAAAATCTGAAGAGAAGACTCTGTTATTATATACGTTAATATACGAGTACGCTGTTATAATATATTAATAAGAGGATACGCTAATAAAGGGATATATAGGGTAAATTAAAGGAACCTGACGACGAATTTCAAAATGAAATATAATTTAAATATTTATTTCTTGTTACATAACAATATGTACATACAAAGTGCTCCCGAGCCAAACTTGAAATATGCATATGCAAAACCTCAAAACAAACAAGATTTCCTCTGGAAGTACGCTCGCAAATGCTTCATTCAAGAGATATTGACTCTTTACATAACTACAGGAATAAATAATATCGAAATAATTTAGATGCATCCTCTTATTACTTTACATTACACAGTAATCAAATACAAGCCTATCGATAACTTTCGATCGTGAAAACAAACAAAAAAAAGAAACATTTTGATATTATTCATTTCTATAGCTCTGTAATTTAAAAAAAAATCAATGTATCTCTTGAACGTCAAAATAATTTAGATTTATCTTCTTTATTGCTTTACAGTAATCAAACACAAGTCTATTAATAATCTTCGGTCTTCAAAGTAAAAAAAAAAGAAGACATTTTGACATCATTCATTCTTATAGTTCTGTGACTTAATAAAGTCAATAGGTATCTTTCGAATAAAGCGTTTGTAAGCAAATTTCTATAGGATTTTTTTGTTTTAAAATCCTAAATATATGTATATTTCAAGTTTGGCCACTTAATCTGAAAGTACTCTGTATAATGCCATTTGAATATATCATCCATTATTTATTATTATTCATGTAACTCATTTTTTAAAGCACATTTGTCCTCTACTCATATTAAACTGTTCTACTGCACCGTATTGTCTGATATGGCTATAATTTTTTTCAAAATACAGGAAAAATACAAGCTAATAATATAAAAAAAAATTACACCTGTAACAGATATCGTGCAAACAACGATGCGAAACCTAACCTACCTGATAGACTAAAGCAATGTCGGATAAATGGACGACATTTGTGCCGTTTAAAAAAAATAAGTAAAATAATAATAAATAATAGATGATGTATTCAAATGGCATATTATATGTATATTCTGTTATTATATGTAACAAGACATAAATTATTTTAATTATATTTCATTTCTTTATTTTATTTTGAAAATTGTCAAGTCCCTTATATTATGAAGGTTCATCCTACATAATATATTAATAAGGAGATTATGTTGAGAGAGAAAGGGAAGGAGGGAGAGAGAGAGAGAGAGAGAGAGAGAGAGAGAGAGACAGAAGAAAGAAAGAGGAAATTATTTTATATAATAATAGGATCTTTCTAGGATATAATAATAATGTACAATAATAATTCTCGAGACAAAATACTACAAGTTATAATATTTATGTGATTCTGACATGTTTGCGTAAAATCCCTCAAATTATTTAAAAGTGTGAAAGAATTATTAAAAAAAAATTTTTTTAATAAAAAAAAAAAATGTTCTAAAAATTCATAGAAAAAAACCTCACGAAAAAAGTAAAACCAGAAAAACAGTGATGAGTCGTAAAATTTGTTCTCGCGCGATCAGTCTATTCGCGTCCTTGGTAGAATCTTTTATAACTACTCCACGAGAAGTATAATCGCATCATATCCATTTACGATACGCGCGAGTCATCCAGACAAAAGAGAATGAACAGTCGTACACGCTTATTACGTGGATTAAAAATACGATACAGGCATTTCTTCTTATGATTTTTGCTCTCCCCCCCCCTCTCTCTCTCTCTCTCTCTCTCTCTCTCTCTCTCTCTCTCTCTCTCTCTCTCTCTCTCTCTCTATATCTACTTTCTCTTTCTGTATCTACTTTCTTTTTTCAACACACTCTTGTCCCAAAATAAAATAAAACAACTATAAATCTCTTGAGCGTGAAATTAAAAGAATAAAAGAAAAATGAGGAGAAAGAGGAAAACTATGTATGGAATGCTTTGCATTCGATGTGCTTGGAGTGAAAATGTAAATTTCGGAAGCAAAGATGTTGAAGAGACACTTAAAAAAAAAGATTTTAAACAAATATTAGGGATAATATTATTTGTCAGATAAATAGGAATATATTATGCTCAATGTAAGTATATAAAGTTTCAGCATTATCTATTGACCAGTATTGAGATGTGTATTGACACACATGCGCGCGCATGCACATTATATGACATACAAAGAAAGAATGTTAGCAACATTTATCACAAAATATTATAAACAACAATAGTATTATGATTAATAATACAAATAAAAAAATAAATTTTAATATTTTTATATTAAACATATAAAAGTCAAATTTTCTATTAAGTAGCTAATATTTTAAAAAATATTCATTGTATATTGTGTATGTGTTCAAGCATGTATTGTATATTAGTATAACATTTCTTTTATTTTTAATATATTAAATAAAAGATTAACTTTACGTCAAGTTGTACAAATATCTAACAAATCTCTTGCATAATTGTGAAACTTTGTAAAATGTCGGAGACATTGACAGATACACGTCGAAATGTCTTTGTAATTGCAACTATGCCGGTTATAACAATAATTTTGTTAAAAACCAAAAAGGCAACAGCTGCAGAGCTGACAATCAGACCCTTTATGATCGTCAGTGCACTTGTCTAGCTGCAATAATATAATAAAAGAAGATGCATTCGTTACATAGCGCAAGTAATTATCTGTCAGTAAGTGAAATGTAATTTCTAGTAATGCAGTTAAATGTCGAAAAAGACTCGTAAAGAGTTAATCCTTTTTCCAAAAAGGTGCAGTTTCAAATTTAAAATTGTTTTCTAAAACTTGCGTCAATTACGATATTATAATTTTCGATAAAAGATATAATAGATAATAATTATGTAATAATGTAATGTAATGAAAAATAAAAAATTGCAAGTATATATTAAATTATCACAGATAAAAGGAAATGTGAAAATTTCTAAAAAAAAATTGAATATTTTTCATATATAAAATATTTGATATAATTAATCTGTTCTATTATTTCTTTAATTAATTGTAGGTGTGTGTAAATTTCTGTCTCATTACATCCTTGAGTTTTATTCTCTTTATTCCATTCTAAGAGAAAAATATAATAATTATTTTTTTTCTTATATTCGTAAAATTGTTTAAAGAGAAATTACCAAAAGAACAGGAGCGATTACACTGTCCGACACCATTTTTGTAACAGTGTGTGAATAGTCATTTCGGACGTATTTTTGTATTACACACTCATGTTACAAAAGAAGTGAAAAGTAAATTTTGTCGGACAGTGTTATATGAAAAATTCAATATGATACCTTGTAGGAGATACTGTTGTCTTTTAAGGAAGCTAGGGATGCAAGATCTTCTCCTGAGATATTTACAACTACTTCCGTCCCCGCTAGATGATCAATTTCACTGCTCCAAGAGTGCCGCTTTTTCGGGTGCTCCCCTAAAAGAAAAAATGGTAGATTTGAAATAAATTAAAAAAAAAAAAAAAAAAAGAGAGAGAGAATAGATTTTTAGAGAAACTTAAATAATTAAATAAATTCTCAGACACACACATATACAAAATAAAGAATACTGGTTTCATAATTTCTCTCTTACATGTATATGTATAGGATGAAGCGTGGAAACCTGACGATTTTTAAAATCAAAGAAATGAAATATAAATTAAATATTTATTTCTTATTATATAAAAATAAGCTGTAGAATGTTATTTAAGTATATATATATATATATTATTACAATACTTTATCTTTCATCTTATCATTTTTTAAACAGCACATTTGTCAAAGTCATCATTTATCCTACACTGCTCTAGACTGTTCCGCAGATTTCGTTGTTTACATCATGTTATCTGGTATGGTAGGCAATTTTTTCTGTATATTGGTCTTGAATTAGTTAATATACAAGAAAAATTACAGTCATATAAACAGCGAGTGTAAATAGCAGTGCAAAACCTGCGTGATAAACTAATGTAGAATAAATGGTGAACATTTTTTTATAAATGTATGTTTAAAAAATGAGTAAGATAAAGTAATACATTCAAATAATTTTCTCCTATTGTTATATAACAAGAAATAAATATTTAAAATATATTTTATATTTTGTTTATTTCATTTTGAAAATCGTCTTTCGTAATGCTATATAATAATTATTAAATTAAACAATAAATAAAATAAAAGAATGTAGAAGTAAAATGATATAATCAAATATTAAATAAATTGCTATTATTTCTAAACTTTCATTAAATGAATCATAATGAAAAAGTTTTTGAGAGTGTATCATATAAAAATATAATAAAATGTAAATAAAATACAATATAAAATGCGTAATTCACATATCAATAAAAAAATACTGCAAAATAATCACAAATAAAATAAACATTATTATATAAACATAATTAGCTAATAACTAATAGAGTTAATTAATTTTAAAACGTTTGGATTTCCCCTCCTTTTAAAAGATATAAGAACGAGAAAGAAAAAGAAAAATGTAATAATTAAAAATATATAAAATCGATTGTCAACCATAGAAAAATTTACGATTTATATTCCACCTTATCCTCTCTTCCGGTTCCGATCCCGGCAGTATTGTTCGCGAAGATGAAGATGTCACGTGCTAATCTCCCAATTATTGAGCTCCAGCAATGTATTTAAATTACGTAGTTAAAATTGTCATTTAACATCGATCGATCTGTTATATTAATAGCTAAGCCATTAATTTTATCATCGATTTCCACAATGCTTCATTACGTTAATTGATTTTCACGTAGATTACTCGTAGTATTACTCGTTCGATGCACGAATTTATGCAATATGTCATTTCGCGTCAATAGCATCACGTTTTCTTCGTGCTTGAAATGTTTCAGTTTACACTTCCGGCTAACAAGCGCGCAATAAATTTGAAGAAATTTGAGAAAATATTGCATTGTAAGTTGTAATATATTGCTTTACAATATAGAAAAATTGAAAATGACGCAAAAAAATGGCCTGTAACTTTCAAATCGAGGAATTTCGAAATAATAATTTATTTTGGCGCAAATAACGTATATTCGCGAAACATAATAAATTTGAAAACTACGATATATAAAAAAAATGTATTTTACAGTTTAATTATTTAATATAATATTAAATTTTGTAATGTATATATGAAATATATACGTCAATATAAAATAACGTTTAAAATAAAATGCACTCTCATTTACACGCGTATACATACGTAAATAATATAATAATATAATATTAATCCCCCTAGCATATTTTTAATAAATATTAATATTAATATCAAATTAATATTGAATGTGGAGACAACATCATATATACATACATACACAAATTAATTTTTACAAAAATATTTATCTTATCGAGAAGTTTTATTAACAAGATTCAGATATTACTCATTGTCAGATATTGTACACATTTTAGATGCATTTATTATAGTATAGTATTATATGTATGCATAAAAGTATTAAGATAAAATAATTGAAAAATAGAAGTTTTATTAACAAGATTCAGATATTACTCATTGTCAGATATTGTACACATTTTAGATGCATTTATTATAGTATAGTATTATATGTATGCATATATAAAAGTATTAAGATAAAATAATTGAAAAATAGAATTAAAGTATAAGATGCACATTCCATAAATTACTAAATTTTTGGTCGTCATACTTTTATAACTTTTGACGCAAACTAATATATTGTGAGTAATCGATTTATTAAAAATAATTAGGGTGTTATTCTATTTAAAAAACTAGATTACCCTTTACTTCGGCACATATACCCAAAGTTAAACTAATACCTCTATCTTTTTTCTCGCTTCGAGACAAACTATATTGTCTGAAACATTTTTGTCTTAAATATAGAAACGGAAAATTTTCTAATGGATTGATTAAAATGCACTACCCTGTATGTCTATATATATGTATGTATACACACACACACGCACATATATATATATATATATATATATATATATATATATATATATATATGTATGTATATGTACAAGCATTCGAACGGTATAATATTTAAATAATTGGACAGGATAATCAATTTGCATGCATGCGATAATTACGTGCGCTGCCAAGTAGCAATATACACGTGCGATTTTTATAGCCTATCTGTATGAATATCTTTTGTATCAAAAACTTCTTACGTATAATATACTTTTTTTCTGGATGATATTTAAAAGTATAATTTTACAAATTAAAATGTTAAATGTGATAGACACAATATGTATTAATTTTTCAATATTTCAATATATAAGAATCTATATTTTATAAAAGAAGGGTTCTCAATTGAAAAAAAAAAAATTAATTTATAATTTATTAATTATTTACTAAATGTCTACGTAAGCATAATGTGCCTCACTTTACACATATATACACCTATTTACACTTATATTATCTTTCTCTCCGGTATGTTATTTTATTATAAAATATATGTATAAAAAAAAAATCCGTTGCAATATATTAAATAAATATTTTAGATAATATACATACATTTTGACGCGTGACGGATTGCTTGTCTTCAACTCGTCCTATCTCACCTGAATAGATTATGAAAGATCACCGAGAATTTTTTTACGGTCCGTAATGGACTCAGCATTCTCGGACACGATGTACAGACCGGATCTACTAGAAATTCTCATTTTCCCTGAACCCGTTGCCATCCGGCGAGCTCTTATCGAGTTTCTTAAATACGGCAAAAGATACGAGAGCAACTCTTCATCTCTCTCGTGAATGTCAGTTGACAGATGATGTCTGTATATCGGTCGCAAGAGAAAAATAAAGTTACCGAGAGAAATAGGAATTACCTGCACTATGCGACGGATTCCACTTTTTCGACTCTCTGACAATAGCGGAAACTCATTAACATTTAGTGCTAATCATTATGAGATTAACCACATTCTCGCTCATTCAAATTACTTCTTGATACTTTGACGTTAATATTATCCTCGCTGATTCATGACCACAATACAGTTATAACACTGTCAATAAATATATAGCTTTTACATCACGTAACTTTGTTATTATACATATAATATAAACCGGTTTTTCTGATAACATTATTTTTACTTTTATATATATATATATATATATATATATATATATATTTTTTTTTTTAGTATGTGTATACACATACGTACTCACATATATATTATATAACGACTTGCCTTGAGCAATGAATTTTTAATTGAGAAACACCGATAATATATATATATATATATAAAATTTATATTTTAGAGATTTTCTCAAGCAATTATTGTATGTGTATATATATTTGTATATAAATTATGGAAAAAATTAAATATATAAATATAATATATAATATTGTATATGTTAAATATATGTAATAAATTTTATATATATATATATATATATATATATATATATATATATATATATATATAAAATTTATATTTTGGATTTATCTTCACCAATTATTATACGTGTATGTAATTATATAAATTATTGAAAAATTTTAGGAAACTTGTTACATTCATTATAATCAACGACACTTATACGCTTATGTCACAAAAATTACGTAACATTTTTTACGTTAAGTGTTTAATATAATTATTATTATTTATAAAAAGATATTAGACACAAATACATTTGGTAAAGTGACAGTCTATCGGTATATATATCGGTGTTTCTCTATTGAAAATTTACTGCTCAATGAGCAAGGCAAGTCAATATTACAATTAAAGTGACTTTTTTCATCTTTCAGAAACTGTTTTGAAATAATTCGTTGAGAACAAAAGTAGTTAAAAATAAAAATAGGAATGAGCGAGATACAATTTTATATAGTAATTTTAGCTTTCAACATTAGATATACCTGTATAAGGCTTAAGATTTGTTTACTCAAAAATAGTAGAATAATTGATGAATAATTACAATTACGTAGAGCAAAAAGTGATCTTGTAATCGAGAAACATTATGTTTCTCTACGATCAATTAAATCACATCACACATAATTCAATATAAGAATTCTTATGTTCAATAGATTTTCATATCATTTAATACAATCAACATTTTCAGCTTCTGAATCTTCCTGAATTTCTTGATTTCTTTACTTCTTTACTCCCTTGGTACTTGTAAAAATCTTTTAAAATTCTCTTCCCCTTTCCCTCCCCCAGGCGATTCTACACTCACACTGACTAGAAATCACTCTCTTCGAGTGAAAAAGATAAAATTGAGAGGACAATAATTCGAAAAAAATAAAAAAATAATATCGCACTGCTCCCACACTATTCATCGATCACAGAATACGGATGGCAAAATTGCAGGTGCGCTACAGATTCACCTACAGGTGCAGCTCTGACTAGACTAAACGTGCTCGTTGCAGGTTGCAGCATATCGAGTACTCTAGGAGAAGAGAAATCCGGAGAGAGAGAAAACGAGATGAAGAAAAAGAGAGAGAGAAGGTAATACCCAGTGCCTCGATTGGTCCATGTTTCCCGCGAAAACGAATCAGCCAATCGCCGTGATCATGTAATTGTCGGCTATCAGGCCTTGCAAAAACGACCCTGGCTTGAGTTCAAGTCTGACGAAGCCGCCCCTTCAACGATGCGTTCATCCGGTAAACGCGCATTTTTATGGGCCCAACGAAAATACTATTAATTGTCATTCCGATAAATTAGATCAATGAAAAATTGAGATCATAGTTTTTCATTTAGATTGAAATGAAATCTCGAATACTACAATAATAAGACCGATTTATAATTGGACTATCCTTATAAACAGTTAACATACAATTAAAAACATTAATAGAAACCTTATTTTTCGCTAAATTTAATATTAGAAGCATCATTCATATAATGTGACGTAATAATTAATGACGTAATAATTTAATTTATTATATTTTTTTCAATGAATAATATTTTGCTGTTTTTTTCTTTGTTCTCTCTCTTTTTCTCTCTTTCTCCCTCCTCCCCTTCCCCCCTCCCCCCCTCTCTCTCTCTCTCTCTCTCTCTCGCTCTTCCTATTTCTTTTTGTCAGTTTATTCTAGTATAATTTATAATTTCGCAATTTTTGCAAGGTTTGCCCTGACGTTTCTCATCATGTTTGAATAACTCTTTCGTGAAAGAGGAAAAAAGGGAGAAGATGGGCGGCTTGTAAGTGGCGGGTCGAAGAGCGGCGGGGTGAGGAATTGAGGCGGAGGAGGGCCCACCGACCTCTGACCTCCTTGGGAACCATGAAGAATCTGAGGGCCGCACGGCCGGGAAAGGGACTCGGGAATCCGGTCGAGACCCACCCGGCCGAAATACTTGCACGCCGGTTACATCGCTGTCGGCGCAACCACTACTGGCGGATCTCGATCGATCGTGAATTAATTCATCGCAAGAAACAATCGAGAGAAAATTAATGTATGTGTGCGCAGGCGTGCATATGTACGTAAACAAGATTTGAGACAAGAAAACAGTATTATTATAAATATGTAATAGAAAGTAACAGAAAAATAGAGCTTATTGTTAGTAATAAATAGTAGAACGAATATTTCTAGTTAAAAAAGATTTAAAAATAGAAAAATTAGAATGTAAAAATATATGAAATTATATAAAAAATGTATAAAAATAAGTTGTTACAGTTTTATATAGTTTCATATATTTTTACATTCTAATGTTTGTATTTTCAAATTTCTTTTAATGTTTTATGAATAATATTCGTAAGAGAAAAATTATACCGGATATCATAATACAATCAGAGCGATTATACAACTGCATTATAAGCATTATACATTATACTGAGTAAATATCAGTGAAATCTTTCTAAAGTATATATATATATATATATATATATATATATATATTGTAATATCTGAGTGAGGACATTTAAAACGCAGTTTATAAACACCGAAACACGTAGAAGTAAATAAGTCAGTTATGAAAATAATATATTGTACAAAATTGTTTATATCTTTGAAACTATTGAGTTTTTTCGACCTATTTATTAACAACAAGACTTTTTTTACTCATTATCAGTATTGTTTGTTATCTACCATATGAATGCTGACAATGAGTTTTTTTTAAACATCCTATATAATGGGATATTAGAGTCGAGAGTTAGACTTCCTTCATGTTGGGAATATTTTCTCTAGAAAGAAAAAGAGAGACAGAAAGATAAAAAGAGAAAGAGAGAGAGAGAGAGAGAGAGAGAGAGAGAGAGAGAGAGAGAGAAGACAAATACTAATACTATTCAAACACTGTTCCGGCTCGGTCGTGTAATAAAGTCAAAAAAACGTATGTGCAATATAAGAGCGAATTCTCTGATCAATTTGGAGACGATTTTTCCTGAGAAAAAATGTTGGTAATCAATAATTTTCAAGTTATAAGCGATTGAAAAAGAAGAGTTTTTGGCAAACTAAACTTCGTAGAGTTAAAAGATTAACATCATTATATTCTTCAGTTAATTTTAAGTGGAGTTTACTTTAATAAAATTTCAACTTAAGGTTTACAAAGATATATAATGATAAAAACTGGAAATTTATAAAAAACAATTATACCTGCTTGGATATTTTCGCTGAGGAAAAATCGTCTCCAAATTGGCCATAAAATTAAAAGGACATTCGATAATTGCGAAACACCCATAATATATACAGGGTGTGCCATTTTAATATATCACCTTTCTTATTTTCGCAGCGTAACGTCGAATCAAAAATATGTTCGGACAAAAATTATTTGGTTCAAAGGTTATAAAATGATGCTATGGATTTGACCTTGGATGTAAATATCATATGGCGGTCAATCTTGTTTTTTTTTTTTTTTTTTAATAGAATTACTTTTTTTATAAATCTTATTTTTTTATATAAATCGACTCCTTGCAATATTATATATAAAAGTTATGATAGTCAAAAATTGAATAGTTTGCGAAATATTTTATACTTAAATTGACACAATTTTACATAGACTATAAAATATTTCGTAAAATATACATTTTTTATTATCTTACCTCAATAATTTTACGCACAAAATAATGAGAGAAATCAATGGATGTAAAGAAAACAGATAGTTGTCTTAAAGAAGAAATAGGTAACTATATATTGCAAAGATATTTCATAGTTTATGCAAAATTATATCAAATTAAAATATGAAATATCTCATAAACTATACAATTTTTTATCACATCTTTATATTATAACTTTTTATGCCGAATATTGCGAAGGATTGATTTGTATAAAAAAATTATCGTGGTCTCATTAAAAAACAGCAGAGTATTGGCTCGTATATTCAAAATCAAATCAATGGCACTCCTTTTTTTCAAGAGTCAAACTTTTGTCTAACAGATTTTTTATTCAACTTTACCTTATAAAGATAAAAAGGATGATACATTAAAATTGGCCACCCTATATAAGGTGTATGTTATATAGATACGTCAAACGATAAATCTAAAATGAAAACAATGTTTAGTAGCAAAACTTGAAGCATTTTATCAATCCGAGTGTGAAAGGAGCGACAAATTTCGATTCTCACACATAATTCCGTGTCATGGTTAGCATGTATTTTCTGATTGGCATGTATTTTTTATCTTAATTCAGAGCAAGCAAGGATTTAAGAGAAACGAGTGACTGAGGTACAAAAAGTGCGTGAACATATAATGGTGATTGAATGCAGCTAATGGCCATTCCGTACAAGACTTGCCGTACAAACCCATCGAGATATACGTTATGACTGTGGCATAATATTTACCGGGTGGTAAACAGGCGCGTATAAATGTTCAGAGTGTTTGAGAGAAAGGGGGGAGGGAGAGAGATAGATAGATAGATAGATAGATAGATAGAGAGAGAGAGAGAGAGAGAGAGAGAGAGAGAGAGAGAGAGAGAGACAGAGAGCACATAAATCCGTTTATCACCAATCTGATCCTCCGTCACTTGAATTAAGTCCAAGAATTTGAAAGATATTTTCGCATTAAACGAATAAAGATTTCGCAAGAATGACAGAACAACGACTATCTCTCTAGAATTTAAAAAATATTCAACCTTAGCATTATAATGCATGAAAGAAACGTAAAATAAAAAAATCATTCGTTTTAATTATTAATTAAATTTATATACTTAATTTGCTTTAAATGTGAAAATTTCCTCTTTATAGTTCTTAAAAAGAGATTGACATAATAGTAAAGATTTAGTTTATTTCATTTTTAGAAAAGTTTAAGCGGCTTTATTCTCCGACTACTCTTTATCGATAGTTCTTTCATATGACGGAAGTAACATAATATCAGTAATAAATAATATAACGAAAACAAGAAGTGAAATTCTTGTAAAAAAGATATATATATATATATATATATATATATATATATTTCATTGTTGAATTTATCGTCGTAGCGTAAAATTCCACGCCGTGGCGTGGCTGATTATTATTAATGTGCGATATGCGCGTTTTACGATTTAATTTTGCGTCCGAAGTCGAGATACACGCGGCCCGGTGTACACGGTGCCCGGGATCCTTTGACTTATGACTTGACGCCAATCAACATGTTATGGTTATGGCATTGCGTGTGTCATTATTTCATGTCCCGACAGTTTCTCTAGATTTAATCTTTTTAGCCCCAAAAAATATTTCTATAAATTTGAGCAATTTTCGAAACAGATTAAAATTAGTTATGAGAATTCCTTGGATCTGCGAATTAATTCGAATCTTTGATGGACCGATTTATTGAGATATTTTCAATAATAATAAAATGAAAGAAAATTGGAAGAAAAAAAGGGGGAAGTGATAGAGATAGTAACCCGGTGAAAAGGAAAGAGGGAAAAATGGGGACAAGACTGACCCATGACCCAAGAGTTTCTGACGCGTCTGATTCCTGAAATGTTTGCGCGCACCCTGTAATCACGGCTGAGGTCTTGTCCAGGCCCCTTCACTGCCCTATTTCATTCCCTCTATCTCTGTCTCTGTCTCTGTCTTTCTCCTTTCTCTCCGTTTTCGATTTCTTTTTTCTTCTTCTTCCTTGTGGCCCGCGCAATGGATATCTATAATTTAAATCTCGCTCGGGCATAAGTGGCAGGAAATCATTGTAATTAATATGGCGTACATGCACGTATGTCTGTGTAAGTACCCGAGAATATGCTTGCGTGGCTTGCGTCGGATTATCGAAGCAAAACCAGGAAAAGAGCCATGTAAAGATGATCGGTTGATGTGATGCAAGGAAAAAAGAGAATATAGAAAACCTCCTTCAATTTCTCGTTGTTTTTTTCGGTTCTATTATTATACTACACAATTTTTATATTTAGATGATTTTTAAATACTTTATATTTATTTTAAAAAAAATTGATTTTTTTATATTTATTTCAAGAAAAGTTTGTAAAAAAAATCCATAAAAATTCATGAAATATCATTTACAAAAAGTTCAGCACATCTTGTTTATAATTATAGATATTAAAATAACTTTAAATCATATTATTCAAAATGTCTCATTAATTACTAATAATAAAATAATATAATAATAAATATATATATAATATATTAATATATCTCAATATATTATACATACTTATTTACAATATATTATATATTTATATATTGTATATCTCAAGTGTTGTTTGCGAAAAGTTTTTCTAATTGTTTATATCTGTTTAGTTATTCATAATGTATATTTTACTTAAAAACTTTTTGAAAATTTTTTTCCTAGAAAATTTCCTTTTTAGAAAAATTTCACCAAAAATCTAATGTGTGCGTGTGCGTGTGCGTGTGCGTGTACGCGCGCGTGTGCGTGTGCGTGTGTGTATACATTTGAAATTTTTAACTTATATTTTTTGAAATCTTTCAAAGATTATATTTAATTGAAAGAATTAATATTTTTTTTAGATTTAGATTGTCTAATGTTTTATGAGTGTGTAATGTTCTTGTTTTACATACTCATATGTATGTATTTATGAACAAAATTACAAAATTGATCAAAAACGTGAATATTCTATGAAGTATTAATCTCTTTTGTTTTTATCAAAACTATTTTCGATTCTTCCATCGAAAATAATGGATGCAAAATAATATAAATTAAAACGCCAGAGATAAAAGACGCGACGGAAGAAATAGGAAATAATTTTCCTTATTCTCTTTACGGCTTGATTCGCATACCTATAACTACTTTATAGACGATATAAATCACAAGTATGTATGTGAGTGTGAGTGGGCGGAAAACCACACGGTACCACACAACTACGTGCCATAAATTTCATACATGTTCATTGTGGTTCGCCTGAGCAGCATGAACCCGGCATGAACTCGATGATATAGTCCGTGCGTTGTTCGCACGGTGGTCTTCTCTTTCTTCAATTTTCTCTCCTATCTTTTATTTTATTCTTTTTATATTCAAAATACATTAATATTATTGAAGCACATTCTCCTCCTGCCCCCCCCCTCTCTCTCTCTCTCTCTATCTCTCTCTCTCTATGATATGTATGTTATATAATTTCAAAATTTTTTTATTTTAACATTGTTTTTATTTTGCAAATTCAGCTTGCAAAATCCACATTGTTGTTTAATCAATTATACACACGCACACGCACACGCACACGCACGCACGCACGCACGCACGCATATATATATAAAATTTGTATATTTGTAAAAAAAATTTATTTAATTTTATATTTTTAATAATTTTTTAATTATTTAAATTTATATTTAAAAATATATATATCCATCTTTTGAAACCAATCTTTTTCTGATTAATATTAAACTACGTTTTCAAACTAAGAGTTTTCAATTATTTAAAACTGTTTTTATGTAATTTTTCATTTAGTTTGGATTTTTAATTATTTAAAATAATTTTATTTTAATTTTAAATCAAGTAAAAAAGCATACAAACTAATAGGCAAGTAAGAGCCAACACAAATCGAAAGATTATATATTAGAAAAAAAATTATATATTAGATGATGTTACATCAGAATAAAGCAATTCGCATAAACTAATGAATATAATCTTTGGTCATAAAATATTCAAGATAATTGGATTAAATTAAACGTAAATATATGACATAAATAAGAATATAAATAAGATTTTTTTCAAACACTTACCGTTTGGAGTTTGCTTGCAAAGTCTAGCGAACATTATATCTAGTTTACAGAAAAGCCTTTTCTTCCTGCAACAGAAAATCACTTTTATGAAAAACATACACATAAATACGCACACATACAATCGCAATTTTTAAATTTGCGTTTTATAGATTATAATGTAATTATTTTAACTTGTTGTTTTAACTTAAAATATTAGTTTTTTTACTAAAAATATTTTTATAAACTTAACTCTCTCCCTTTTCGTTAACAATTATGCTACATATAATTAAAAAATTATAATTTGTATTACTAAAATATAGATTTTGCTAAATGTGTAGAAAGAGTGCTCCAGCAAAAAACTCAACTTTTTTATAGCAATCAACAAAATCATTATTAAAAATGTATAAAAGTTTTTAAGAAAGAACAAGTCATTATTAAAAAGTTATTAACAAAAAATCTATTGAGCAGAACGTAATTTTATGCCAACATGTAATATTATGACAGTATAATAGAGCATTTTCACTTTAGTTTACTAGAACAGTTTAAGCGCGCGCTACGCCCGCGCCATTTTTGTGTTTATGTTTATATTGTGTTGTATGATTATATTGTGTATGTTAAGTTAAGCGTTAAAGCGTTTTTTTCCACAATGCTAATTGATTGTTAAATATTTAATTTTAATATGGTTGGCTTTAAAAAAGCATCCTTCCTTCTTTTTCTTTCTTTCTCTTTCTTTATTTAATAATATATCCCTTTTCCTTCTTGAGGAAACACAGTGATTTAGATTTCACAATCTACTGATTGTGTGTCGATTTGTGCCGTTAAATGGAAAGCACCCGATCAACCTTCAATTAATAAGGTCACCAGTGGATTTTATGCATAATTTTTCACTTTTAAAACACGTTTATCATTTTAATTGTGCTGTATTATATCAAGCAATGTATCTTTCAAGAGAATTTAAATAACTTGAATAACTTGAAATATACTGTCTCAAATTATATATACAAGTTAAATATAATTCAAAATATATATACATTAATTGTAAATAAAAAATTAAATAAAAAGTTAAAAATGTATGTATACCGATTAAACTTTGTAAATAAAATCTCTCAAATGTAATTTTTTACAATTTTCTTTTTTTTTTTGAAACTGATGAAAAATAAAAATATAATTGTTAAATAATTGAAAAATTAAAGATACATATATATATATATATATATATATATATATATATATATATATATATCTTTTATTAATTAATTGAAAATAATACACGTCCCGTGTCCCGTTACATGATAAATATAAGTAGTGAGAGAATAATACGAAAGAAAATGCACTTTACGAACTAGACAAACATTTATGTAGCTGATATATATAATACGGAATAGTTTACAATAATGCTCTATTCTGTTTTGGATATCAATCTATTCTATTTTAGACATTATTAGAAGATAATTATTAAATTATTCACTTAATCACTCTCTCTATCTATCTTGTATTAACAGTTCATGCGTTGCATTTCACATCCGCAAAAAATAAATGCATCGACCGTCCAACGTATTCATCATCGTTTAACGGTTCTCGCTCAAGCGAGATATCACCGATGTTTTTGCAGACAAAAATTTGCGTGGAATATAGATTTATTCATTTGTGTTTTTTCTCGTGATAAAGGTGTGCAAGAAGGATTAATGATTTTTAATAGAAAGATTGGTGTTAATAATATCAAGAATAAAAGATTTAAAAAATTTATTTTTTCACTTTTTCAAAATAAATCATAAGGATTATGTAAATCGATATAAATTATATATTTATTTTTTTATAACTTATAGAATAAAATTTATAGAAATTAATATTTTCTTGTTTTTTAAAACAATTTTTTAAATTTATAAACATTATGGAAAATATAAATATGTAGTTATAACATTATGTTAAAAAGTTACCTATTATATAAATGTATCTTATACATATTATAAAACTTATAAATTTTATAAATTAGTTATAAAAAAAAATCCTACAATTTTAATAATCCTATAATTTTAGTTCTATAAATATTGCATAAATTACATATAAAGTTTATAATTTCCTAAAATTTTTATGTTATACTCTAAACACATTATAAATTATCGATCTTACTACAACTTATAGAAAGAGATTGAACTCTATGGAAAAATAAGTATATATATATATAACTCATTCTATATATTGTGGAATATTTTGTAGGAGAAGAGGGAGTATATTACCTATTTTTAATATTATATACTACAAAATATTTTATGCAAAATATTGTTAACTGAATATAAAAATATATAATCTGGGTCAAACAGTGTCTACTATAATAAATAATAAGAATTCCGATAATAAGTATAGATATTATACTTAAATGTCGATTAGAATATAACGGTAAATTTCAATTTGTGGAATATTCCGTATACTTACTTATGCACTACCCGTTATATTCGCAGTGATGTTCTTGTTCATGTTCATAGTGCACATCCAATGTACAAATGTTTGAAAATTTACAATCTGCGCACTGTTCTCTACTATACATATACATGACGTGATAACAATGAGACTTTCTATATACAGAGAATGAGTTTCAATTAATTTAAAATTTTTCGTCAATTTTTCATAAACAAATCAGTTACTCATTTGTAGTTGTAATACTGCCATTCTGGCTACTATCTGTTTCTTTTTAATAAACTGCGTTATTTTTACATAATAGTTTTCTATATGGCACGAATTTTCAATTTTGACAATATCTCTTTTCTTCCCTTTTTTATTTGAATTTTGTTTTTCTTTCTTGTAAAATCTAATGAGGATCTCTAGCTGAAAGTATCACCGATCGCGCGATAACGATCACGGTAATTTTATATATGCATCCCGCCAGGGATTCCTGGTGCGCGCGCGTGTTAACACCGACGTGATCCTACTACCGAAGCGACGAGACCCGCTAATCGCCTCTCTCCTCTCTCCTCTCTCCTCTCTCCTCTCTTCTCTCTTCTCTCTCCTCTTTCCTTGACGAGCAGAAGAGGATTCTTCGTTTGCCTCGTTCTCCTTTACTCACGAAAATTCACTCGATCGTTGCAATATCATTGATTTACATTGTTCATTGGCACAATTTCTCTCAACGAGAAATACACTCCCTTTTTTTTAATTTAAATATTACGTATAACCTAACGAAGATTTCATTCGAAGATATTATAGAATATGATGCTCTCAAATCTTCGATATTTTGTTTACAATATAATTTCATGTTAAAACAGAGTGTTCTGTTAAAAGAGAAATTTTCAAAATATCATTAAAATTCTACAACAAATCTAAGTTTATAAATTCTTATTCATGCACATAAAAGAGAAAAAAGACAGAAAGAGAAAGAAAATAATTTAAATAATTTATTAGTTATTTAAACATTTAAAATTGTTTCATAAAAATCTTTATGTAAATTGTAAGTCTTAAATACATATAGGATGATGTGCAATAATTGAAATCATTAAAACCAAAAGAGAAAAAAGTACATTTTTAAAGAAAAAAATTAATATTACGAATTGGACAAAGAATTCACAGATACAATAAATTGCAATAAATTGGCAAATTAATTTCTAAATTAACGTCACGAGATTGCTTGAGCAAAGTAATTATCACACTGCTATAACGCTGCCCAATATCCATATGTGTCTATAGTTTATAATGGTATCCTGTTTCACCGGAAAATGTTCCTTTCTATTGATTAAGTTTATACCAACTTTTTTAACACCATTGAATTTTATGTTCTCTCGACTAAAGTCCCAATAATATCAATCGAGAAAATTATATGTATATATTTTGTTTTACTCTTTTTATAAAGTTCCATGTTCCAATTTTATCAAAATATCGTTTCTATCGAATTTAGATATACATATATGTATACATATAATATATACTCTATTGTTGTCCGTCAATATCATATTACAGTCGGACCTCTTATCCTACGATATTTTCGGTCCGGAATCTTCCCCTTAAACCTCTGATTCTACGACAAAAATTTGTGAGTGGGGGTATAATTCCTCTTTCGCGGTCATAGCATGAGAGGATTTTTTGTCGTAGGATAAGAGGTTTTGTAGCATAAGAGGGTCGTAGGATAAGAGGTTTCGTAGCATAAGAGGGTCGTAGGATAAAAGGTTCGACTGTATTCACATTATCTTCGATTTTATCTCCTATTTAATAACTCATCATTGTCAGTTGCAATTTTCGGAGTTCTGATATTCGTGCGTTATCATTGTCATCTCCAAAGAGTATTGAAAATTTTAGTTTTTCCTTCTTCTTCTCTCTAAAATCCATTATTTTTTGGTGACCGACTTTGAAGAAACTTTCTGATATTCTAAGAGTGTACGCGTTATCATCCATCGATCTAACGCGAATAAGAAGAATAGAATTTAGAATTCGCGTAGAGCTCTGAGCGCGGGTGTAATAAGAGACTGTGTCTGTACCGCTGATGGTGGTATCCACAGGCTACGCCACAGCTACGGTCCACGGTCCATGGTCCACGGTACGTGTCCGCGAGCAGCGGTAACAGACAGGGCATAGTGAAACGGTGAGACGGCCCGTCTCTCTTCTCTCTTGCACACCGGAAAGCTCTGGGCCCGACTTCTGCGAGCAGATTCCGCGAAGACCTTACGGCGCATCTAAATGTTCACTTTGTCGTCTCGTGACTGCGTTTGAAGAGATGCTACTAGCATGCTCTATTCTTGTTCAACTTTTAATAAGTAACAAAGATGGAACAAAGTTTTTAACGTTAACGTGATAGCGTTTCCTCTAATGCACCCCCTTCCCCCCTCCTCTCTCTCTCTCTCTCTCTTATCACAATTAGACCTGTTGTGTCGCAATAATAAGCAAACCGAAAGAGGCCCCCACGTGTCGGGAGGCGGCCTTATCGACCTTACGTCAAGAGAAAAATCCACGTGTATTATACATATACGTATTGGGAAGGGACGCATTTTTTATTAATTTTAGAAAATACCCAAATATGTATTTATATTTTAATTATTTTATCAAAGAAAGTTTTTAACATTATATTATAAATTACAATATTTTTTTAATTATTTCGAAATATTGTTCATTTTATCTTTTTTATATTCTATTTTGGATTTTATTTTATTACATCTTGGAATTAATAATAGTTTATTATTATTTAAATATTATTTAATTCATTATATTTAAAACCTGATTAAAATATAAAAATAGGTTCTCAAATTAAAAAAAAAAAAATTTGAAAACCTATTTTTATATTTTAATCAGGTTTTAAATATAATGAATTAAATAATATTTAAATAATATTTCTTTATATTTATACAAAATTTTTTCATGATATTATCTTTCAATTAACTTGTTCGAAATAATATATGTAAGTAAATCTTTCTATTTCAAATATTTATTTTATTTTTGATACTTACCCCATTATTGCGTGAAAAATGGAAAAATCAGAATGGCGGACCGAGCTTCTTCAACTTCCTTAATAGTCTTGGTTTGGTCACTAGCGCTTTTTGAATGGACTCGATCAACACTTTTGCTTGATTATATGGTGGAAACGGCATGCCTTCAAGGTTGTACATATAAATAACACCTTCGTTATCAGCGACTATCAGTTGATTCCCATTCGTTGTGAATTCAGCCGCAATCAATCTCGTTCCATTCGTTGAGATTGTCACAGACGACGGAATGTGTATTTTTCTACGAATGTCCCATACACAAATCTGGTCATTGACAATGCTGGCGATGATAGTGGAACATGTAGGACTCCAGCAGGCACTTCTCACGCACGCCATGGCCGTCGACAGAATAATAAGCGGTTCGGTAAGGCCTTCGGCCCAGATTCTGATGCACCAATCAGCGCCGCAGGTCAAAAACAGTTTTTGACAGAAAGGCGAGAACTCGAGAGAATAGATCGGGCCGTCATGCGCCAGGAAATTGTCCACGTGTTGACGTAAATAATTTGTGGAGCATCGATAAATACAACCTTCGTCGGAGCCGACAAGGTAAATGTTACCGACGATAGGATGCCTTCGAAGAACAAGAGCACCCGGTTGACGGCTAATGGGCACATCATAGGCCACACAGTGATCAGTTCTAGAAACTCCGGCTACTTTACCCTCAACTCTATACAAGCGCATAATTTCTGTAGCAAAAAAATCCTCGCCAAAACGATAGCAATATATTCGACCGTCTTGATCGCTAGTATAAATTTGCTCTTGAAAGTCAAACTGCTCGTCGCCGCTCCACCACTGTATCTGTAACAAAACGAAAGAATACTATATTATTATTATTATGCAATAAAATATTATAAACCTCGTCAAGTTTATACATTATACATAACTGATATTGGCAAGACATTGCACTCACATTGATTGTTTATGTTTATAAGGATTATATCGTCGATATTACTGCAGCATCGTACGTATAAATATTAAAAAATAAGAAAGAAAAGAATGTAGAAAATTTAGATGTATCTATAATATATATATATATATATATATATATATATATATATATATATATATATACATTTATATATATACACATATGCATATCTTGTCAATGTCAAAATTAAAAATAATTGTATATATATATATATATATATATATATATATATATATATATATATATATATATATATATATATTACATTGAGTATACGTAAAATATTATATCGAAAGTAATATCCGTACATGTATACACCACACCATATATATATACTATATATACCCAGATAGCTACGTCTGTCGAAAGTAAATCATGCCAAATGTTATTTACTATCAATTATTGTCAGGAAAATATATAAATAAAATAAAATTATAGAATAATAGGAGAAAGAAGAGCAAAAATATATAGTGTTAGCGGAATGTATGTGCGTGTGCCTGTGTATAGAAACTATTCGTATTCAAATTCAATATTTTGATATATATAGAATTTAAAATATTGATTGTTTTTCTATAACGGAAAAAAAAGAGAACCACATATTCATATAACATTGACATTAGAATGATAACGAATGATGCGTGATGATTAACTAACTAATATTGTATATCTTACCTGCCAATGTGGTGAGCAAGCCATTGATGTTTCCCTGCGACTCTGTCTAATGACATTCACCTCTTTAGTGCTGACATCGATGACCTTCACACTTCCATCATAAAAACCGATTGCCAGAAGATTTGGTCGCTCCTTGCTCCAATCAATATCGGACAGCGGACTGTCGAACATGTATTCGCGACCAGGCTGACTAGGATTCTTGGCACACCAGATCAGCAACAGTCCATTATTCGTCCTACCAGAACTAGTCTTGGCGCCATAAGCGACGGCGAGAAGATTCGCATTAGTCGGATTACAACGGAATGCTACTACAGGACGATCGCGCGTCATTTCACACGCATATGTCCACAACAGATCGAGGCGATAATCGAACTCTAAATCTAGGGCGCACGGATCACGCTTAGTCAAACCGGTGAAGCGCTTTTGCGCCATCACGAATACGTTGTTCGCGATTATGCGTTCCATTACGCATGCCGCATCTAGGAACCGTGTTTGCCGGCAAATGCGAGACAATTGTTCCTCAGTATTCACATCTGGAATTGCTTTAGATTCGGGGAGCTTGTACTGAAGTTCCTGTAAACATAAGAAAAACATAAGAATTATTTCCTAAAAATATAGATCTATTTTGTAGAAATTTTTCCATATATTTCTTCATAGACACTTTGTTTATTTATTATTTATTTATTATATTTTTATATTAATAAATAAATAAATGAAACTTATAATTTTTATATAAAGAAATATTTTTCCAAGTTCTTAAAGATAGTTCTTAATGTTAAATATTTATTTTTGTTTATCATTTTATTAACAGATATTATTATCTTCCAAGTTTTTTAAGTCCAAAGTTTTTTAGTAATTGTATAAATAAATTTTCCAGTAAAAAAAATGAATTTTAGAAATTATACTTTCATCGAGCGATTTATTTCTGAAAATCTAAATGTGAAAAAAAAGTTTACCTGCGCTTCTCGCATCCAGCTTATCGATTCCCTTGTATGTACAATTATACGTCCATTTTTTTCTATCATCAACTCTGGTGCTGCATAAGTGTCATGAATCACCCAATTGTTCACAAATACATCCTGATTCTTACGAAGTCTCATGCCTAAATAGGTGCCGCGCGATTTTGTCAATACGCGTATTGTTTGTGTTTCAGCGTTCAGCAGCTTCCGATTGGAGCCCAATCCTACTGTTATATATTCATAATTCTTGTTTTCCTGTTGAACCATCTGCCCTTCAGGCGTTCGCAGATCCTCGGTCATCTGTGGCATCTCGAAAATGAAATATGTCTGGGTTTCCTTCAATGTGATCGTCACGGTTTCTGGACGATCTGTGAATACGGCTAAATCATCGCTATAAACAAATAAAATTTCCATTATCATATATTGTTTAATAATAATATCATATCTAATTGTAAGTTTTAACTTTTATATTTTTATCAAGTCAAATAATTAAGGCATTCTATTTTTAACTTTTTTTTAAGATTTAAGAATCATGCTCTATTAATTTCACGCACAGAAAGTTATTTTTAATATAAAATATGAAAAAAGCAGAATAAAAGCCAGAAGATATTACAATACAGAATTTTACTGTAATATAAAATTACTAAAATACGAATAATATAATGACAAAACAAAATAAGAAAAAAAGTTACAGTAGTTCTTCCAATTAAAAGTATATATTAATATTATTATAATTTATATATTATTTATATCAAAATATATAAATTATAACAAGAATATAGAACTGACAATATAAAGACACATTTGACTGTATTTTTAAGAATAAGTCAATAGTACTCTCTAATACTCTAATTTGAAAGTTTTTCTAAACTTCACTTGCTATGTAAAATTTTATATTCATAAATTTTTAAACTAATTTTTAGATCCCAATAAAGAAATTTTGTATTTAAAAGTTTCAATATTATAAATTTATGATGTTTTTAATTTTTTTGCACTTAATTCTAGTTTAATCTCTTTCTTTATTTTTTATTCCAAACTAATTTTAAGAGATTATATTAATCATTACTACCTAGGCAGAAAAAATGGCAATGGCGCAACATCCTCGTCCTCTTCAACGGGCAAAGGTTCGCAAATCTGCGTCGACAATAAACTCTCTATTTGCAAATCGTCGGATGGCATCGAGGAAGATTTAAAGAGGACGGACGAACTAGTTCTGAGACCGCTGATTTTCGAAGGGGATGCTATCAATTGGGAGCCACTTCCCATCTGGAATAATCCGGTACTCTCCAAAGCAGTTGTTTGATTCTCGTCAATGACGCTGAAGGCTGCGTGGATTAATGGTTTCGGTGTAACATCGATATTTTCATGAACAACACGAAGCGCTTGTCGTTGCTGAAGAAGCACCGAAGCAACATTTCGCTCACATCCAATCTTGCGTGCTCGTCCAAATACACTGAGCTTTATTTTGGACGAACTAACACTAGGAATCCTAGAGGATGTCTTATACGGCGATTCAAGATCGTTGATTTTCATTTCACCAATGTTCAATTAAATTGCAGATGTTAAAATATAATATCTGGAACAAGTGTTGAAGTATATGTACAAACGTTTCATATGGACGCCATTTTCTATGATTCCTTAGCCTTAGAGAGATGTTTAATCAATATATACAGGGGGAATAAAAAATATTTACGTGTAAGTTTTGGAAAGAATATTTATTGTGTGTATGTACATACATATATACATACATATATATATATATATATATATGTATGTACATACATATATACATACATATATATATATATATATATATATATATATATATATATATAAAATAGATCGATAAAAAAAAAATAGAACAATAAACGATATAATAACTGCTTATTAATATCTTGTAAAAAACAAGAATAACAAACTTAGTCTTATTAATATTAATAAGATATTTATTATATAATGCATGTATATTTATTGTACTCAAAGTTTATTGTTCTTGTTTTTTTACAAGATATTAATAAGCCAGTCATTATCGTTTATTGTTCTATTTTTTTTTATCGATCTTTAACCTAATAACAATAATGCTATTATACGTGCATTGTTTCATTCTTTCGAATTTCTTTCGAAGTTTTTTTTTATAATTGTTCCTCTCATCTTTTTTATATATATATATATATATATATATATATATATATATATATATATTAATATAATTTAATATGTCCTCTGCATATATTTAAAAAATTCTTAATTAGTCTTCTTATATCTATTGTTCTCATCAATACTATAATTAATTAACAAATTTTATCTTTTAACATATATCTATTATATATATTTATTCTTTGTGTTCTCCTATATTATGTATGTAGTATACATATGTACAGGGTGGACCCGAACAGGGTGGGCCAAACTTTGAGATTTCATAGAAAATTTAATTCTGAACAAAAAGTTTTCTATAAACATATTGATCGAAAAATGCTTTCTTAGAAAGCTAGCGCCCAAGCATTTCTGAAATTATACGTTTATTTTATAAATTTTTATAAATATCTTGAAAAGTATACGTTTTTTAACCAAAAATACTCAAACAAAAATTGTAGGGAATTAAATTATCTTTTAAATTAAACCAAATGATTGTAGTAATACGTTCTATAGGTTTTTATCGATGATAGAGCTTTTTAAAAGTACTTTTCATTTACATATATGCTCTTCATTTATGGCCTTGGCTAATTTTTAATGTTTATCTTGTCTGTTATTTCACAAAAAAAGTTTTAATTTTCTAACATCTTTAGCATATTGTTTAAATCATTTCCCGATCGTCTAAAAAACACTTTTTTCTACATTTGAAACTGATTATCTTAAAACTTACTATGGAACGTATGTATTATATTGCAATCATTTTGATCTCTTTTGAAAGATAATTTAATTCCCCTGTATATAGAAAGGAAAGAGGAGGAAAAATGGCACAAAAAATAAATAAAAGATTACATTAAAAGATTTTATATATTACACACACACACAGATACATCCGCGTGCGCGCGCACATATTATACATATTATATATATATATATATATATACCTAAAATATATACATATATGTATAATATGTGCGCGCGCACGCGGGTATATATATATACGATATATATATATCGTAAGAAAATTGAATAATGGACATGGCTAATATGGAAAGAAATTATATATATGTAACGATACGCGTGCGCGTGCATAGCCTGCTTAAAAATATTTTACATATACATGTATATTAGACACTTTCTTTCTTTAGTTACATACATATATCCCCATTACTGATTAGTCAATTTTTGTTCTTGTTTCCTCCTTACAAATTAATAGGAGAAATTGGTTTTCTTACCGCGTGTACATTCCTAAGATATCACACACAGTGTCATTTTATATTCATCTCGAGTTAACGCGCGAGCAAAACTTTTGATCAAGTTTTAAAATTTATAAACCATGTACATGTACGATTTCAAACGAAGCCCGAAGACGTATGGAATTACTAGCGCCATCTAACGTGTCCAACATAAATTTAGATAATCCATAATATTGTCGCATCGATAAGAACGTCTAACCTGTCTCTCCTTCTTCGTCGCTATAACTATACTATCTATGTGTATGATTGTCTGTGCTTGTATGCTTTTATATATATATATACCAATGTTACTACGCTGATCAAGTATCTCATTTGTCATCGATTACTGCAATTATTCATCGTATCTGTCCACATGTAAAAATCATCATGTCACTAATAAAGTTCTTTCGCGACTAGAAACACCAACCAACATACAACATATCAACATCGCTACTACCGTCGACCAGATTCCTTACGTGTCCTCTCGCTCTCTCGCTCTCGCTCTCGCTCTCTCTCTCTCTCTCTCTCTCTCTTGCTCTCTCTCTCGCTCTCTCTCTTGCTCTCGCTCTCGCTCTCGCTCTCGCTCTCTCTCTCTCTTTCTATATTTCTCGGCCAACATCCTGTTCGCGGAATTATGTGTTTAGCGCGCACGTAACATACTGTTCTTGCTGATCATTGCTGTTTAATCATTCAAGAAAACGGATTTTGTGACACTTGCTGTATTTATATCAGTTCGTAGTTCGCAACGGACAAGGAATCACGATTTCATCGCGTGAGAGGGCCAAGCCTGCCCTCCTCCTGGCAGAAAGTGAGTGATGTGATTTTCATTCAGCTCGTTGTACACAGTTGTGAAGGGGAGAGGGAAGAAAATAAAAAACATAAAATTATTGAAATCTAGAAAAATATATTTAAAGATATAAAAAATGAATAATTATAATGATAGAAATAAAGGGGTTATGTTTCATATCAAAATTAAGAATTAGATAATATGTAAATGTACGAATAGATAAGCGAGAGAAATGACGTATAAGATTGACGAAAGAGAGAAAAGAGAAAAATAGGGAAGGAGAGAAAACAATACATACATATAATGTCGTATTATAGCGATAAAATATATATACATATATAAAATAAAAAGAGAAATATAAAAAATATATTTAGCTAAAAAAAAAATACCTATGAGAGAGAATTTTGAATGATGGAGAAGGAAATTATTGTGTGTTAAAGGTGAAGGAAATTAAAAATTGGATAATATGTGAGCATGGAAATTGGTAGATATATGAAATACCTACGTGTAATAACTCGAATGACGTAGTATTATGTGTAAAGAGAGGTAGTGTAGTGTGTAGTGTTATTTTTTTTTATATGTGTATGCATGCGTGTCGTGTGTGTGTTAGAAGTAAAACAAAATTAAACAAGAGATTAAGAAATGAAACAGATTAACGATTGTAGATTAATATACATTTATAAAAATTGGAAAATTATATATATATGCATGCGCGCGATATGACGTAGTGAGGTTATAGAACGAGAAAAGATGAGTATATAATTTTTAAATAGATTTACTTTTGAAACAAAGGAAGAGATGGTAAATAATACCTCGAAAGAGAATATAGAAAATAGGGCAATGACAAAGTTGTCGATAAAAACGTTAAATAATGTAATAATGCATCAATGTAAAATGTGCGTCTAATGAGTATATTACAAACAGAATGACGTGGTGAGTATGGTGTGTATGTGTTGCGTGTGCATGTGCATGTGATGAGACGATTTATTTTCGATCTTTGATAAGCTCATTGTAACAGGTGCTAGAATATGTTCATTAATTTCTTAAAGAGAGAATGAACGGATCATAATTTAATATCAAATGATGGAAATAAATGTATATTTTGTCATTTTTAAAAAACTATAGAAAGAATTGCACGATATATAAATTCGTCCGATTATATTATTAACTTTCTTATCTTCTAACCACACGTTCAACAAAATATACCAAATGACTTGAAATGTTAACATTGCATAAAAATAACATTTTATGCATGAATGTGTCAAGTCTAAGAATGTTTACTGTGAGACTGGGTCAATACTTTAACCTTGATAATACCTCAAAAATTAATGTTTCTATACTATTGCAATGAATAATTCTAATGTAATTTTGTATATCAAAATTATTGTAATCTATATTTTGTTCTGCATGCATTTATGTGTGTGTGTGTGTGTGTGTGTGCGTATGTGTGTGCGTGCGTGCGTGTGTGTGTGTGTATAATTTTTTTTCTAGGTATTGTTTTTTATACACATTATATCAGTCAACATATTAGTATTAATTTTTGCAAATTATATGTATGTGCATATACATTTCATAGTTATAAATTTCCAACTGCCCAACTATGCAAGTTTTAAAAATTTTTCTTCCAGATTGTTAAAAGTTATAATTAATTGTGCAAATTATTTTAAAATTATTATAGATAAATATTTGACACTGAACGATTATTCTGTTACTTTTCTATAAATATAAAGATATTTATAGGATATGGGATATATGATTACAGAAAGCTTGAAGAATGAGTAGGACAAGGGAACAAGCAGGCCCGTCCAAATCGTCGGGATCCGCGGAGGAAAAAGAAAAGGATGACAGGATGTTTGAGTGCAATATTTGTTTAGATACTGCAAAGGATGCGGTAGTCAGTATGTGCGGCCACCTCTTTTGGTAACTATTCATCCAATAACATAATATAATTAAAGAATAAAAAGTTATCTATGACAATGGTAATAATTAATATAATATAATACTAATATAATATAATATAAGTGATAACATTGCAGTTGGCCGTGTCTGCATCAGTGGTTGGAAACTAGACCCACTAGGCAGGTTTGTCCAGTATGCAAAGCTGCCATAAGCAAAGACAAAGTCATTCCATTATATGGACGTGGTGCCACAAAACATGAGGATCCGAGGTATAATTTATTTCGTCAGCTAAAATAAAAAAATCAGTTATTACTTTATTAGTTATTAATTTCAGTTTTATATTGCGTGTTAATTAAATTATATTAATTAAATTTAATATACAACAAATATCTTTTTTTCGTGCTTTAAATATTTATATATATATACATATAATAGGAAAATTAAATTTCAATGTTTCAGGAACAACGTACCACCACGCCCAGCCGGTCAAAGATCAGAGCCAGAGGCCAATGTCGGCTTCTCCGGTTTCGGTTTTGGCGATGGTTCCTACATGTCCTTCGGCATCGGCACTTTTCCGTTTGCTTTTTTCACATCGACTTTTAACTTTGGAGAAGCACGACCAAGCGCAGGTAATATTTGCCACAAGTTATATAATATAAAATCACGACGAGATGCAACAATACGCAACGGATATGCATGCATAATATATGCACAACTGCATACATATGTAATAACAAGATTGCAATTTTATTTTTAATTTTAATTTATATATAATATTCAATTTTTCTTATTTATTTTGTTTTATATACGTATATCTATATTACACACACACACACACACACACACATATATATATATATATATATATATATATACATAAAATTATGTACGTGTATAAATAAAATAAAATCAAAGTTTGTTAATTTTTTGACATTTACGTTACTGAATAAAAAATTACTGAATTTTGTGATTAATCTAATAATTCAGCAATAATTAAAATAATATTTTTAAGAGGCAACTTAAAATTATTTATTTACAGCTCCCAGGGGCACGCCACAATATGAGGAAGAGCAGTTTTTATCTAAAGTATTTTTATGGTTAGCAGTAATATTCATCTGCTGGCTATTGATGGCGTAACATTGCTCTTAAATTTGAAAACGCTAATCTGTTCGATAACTTATAATACTTTGTCTTATTTATATCGTTTTCCTTGATAATGTTACTTGACATTTGATTTTAATAATTGATTTCTGTCTACAAAATACCTTTTCAAAAAAAAAAAAAAAAAAAAAAAAAAAAAAAAACATTTATATAATCTTAAAAATTTATATTACTCGAAAAAAATCATCAATTAAAATTTGTTTCTTCCCATTTTCTTTTTAGAAGAGCAAAAAAATATGACGAGCATTTGTCCAACTTGCAAACTTTTTACACAATTTCGTCAGCATTTGTATATTTCAGAGTACGAAATGGTTTGTCTCCAATTTGAACAATTCTAATATTTCAGTGTTACTCTCTTTACTCTATTCGTGTATATGTATATATTAATATATTATTTCTATATAAGAGAGAAAGAGAAAGAGAGATGCATATAAGTCGCTATTCAACATATTTAATGCATAACAACGTGTAACTTGAACGAGAATATAAAGAGGAAATATTAATGCACATCGTTAAAATAAATGGCGCGATTTTGCATGGAACTGCGGGTTTGAACAGTGTGTATATATAAATATAATCTAGAGTAAGATACGTGTTCGAACGAATGATATATAATGTAATATAATGCAACATAAAAATTGGATTCTCACAAGACTATTGATGGTAATTGTTTGTTTGTTATAATGATCCTCGTTTTCGTTTCCCTGTTCTGCACAATTTTCTTAGGTGTCTTATTTGAAATTTTAAATTATTCAATTGTATTTGAATCAACTATCTTCTCCAAAAAAAGCCATTAACAGAGATGTGCTTTTATTTGCACATTTTCTTTCATATTTTTATCGATGATAAATAAAAAGAATAATTTACTATTGTCATTTATTTGTACGTTTATCTTGTTAAAGTATCAGTTATAAGTATAAAAATTTTATATATAAAATTTATATGCAAAGACAAAGGAAAATGGAAAGATATTAATTCTTTCTGTTCATAATTTGCACGTCTTTGAGTCGGCTACAAAGTGCGTGTAAAAATTTTTTTTTATTCTCGACTTTTTCGAATTCTAAAGACCATTTTTTTAAATGGAATTATCCTAATTTTTTATATAAAACGATTTTTCGCTTAAATATGCTTAAAAACTATAAAGGTACGATCAAAAATTGAATAGTTTACAAAATATTTTATAATTTAATTTGACATAATTAATTTGGTATAAACTATAAAATATCGCGTAAAATATTCATTTTCGATTATACTTCTTGCTTCAATACTTTAATGCACAGAATATAATTAATGAGAAGACAATTGGTTAAAAAAATACATCATCTTACAGAAAAAATATGTAACTGCTTATTGCAAATTCATATTTTTTTTTAATACAATTGTTTTCCTTACAATAATTAATTCCTCTCATTATTCTGTACATAAAAAAATTTAGGCAAAATAAAAAAATGAATATTTCATAGTGTATGGTAAATTATGTCAAAGAATAAAATATCTCAAACTATTCAATTTTTTTCTATCATTACCTATATAACTTTTTATGCAGAATATTGCAAATCAATTTATATAAATATTAATTCCATTGAAAAAGTCAAGAATAACAAAAATCTTTTACATATACTTGTACGTGTGTGCATATGTATAGTAATGGTAAATAAGGACTGTTTGTTAATTATAAATTGTTATTGTATATTCAAAAGCATATATTTTGTTTGCAAGCAACAATTTAGAATTTTTTCTTTAATAATTATATAACAATATTATTATAAACTTAATTAAGGTTTAGTTAAAATAATTTTATAGATAATTAAGACTTAGAAACCTTTTAGATTATATTATTTATTCTTTCTAATTATATATATATATATATATATATATATATATATATATATATGTATGTATGTATGTATATACACATACGTACATACATACATATACATATTGCTTATAAAAATTTAGTGCACTATAAAAAGGCTGACTTTACAAATAGCCTAATACATGCATATTAAGATTAATTGAAGAATGCTTCCTATAATGCTAAAAAATTAATAATTATAAAATAATTTCTTTAAGATATGATAAAAATTTTATTAAAGTTAATGGAATTACTAGAAATAAAGGATATAGTGCAAGTAAAAAAGTTTACAAAATGTAATACAATATATGCCATCATTTCCTAAACATAGGGTCTTTATCACAGATTGTGACTTTAGTGAAGATAAACATTCCCTCCTTCTCCTTTTTCTGTCGCTTCACCACATTATCGTACTAGAGATAACAGCAATTGCAAAAAGAAAACAAATTTATACGTCAAAATATCCTAATATTATTTGTTATTTTTCGCATGATATATTGTTTATTCTTAATATTATTGAAACATATTTCTCATTTTAAATATCTGTAATGCATATTACTTTCTAATAAAATATTTTAGAAATTATTAAATATAAAATATAATGACAGACAAGTTATAAACAAAATATAGTTTAACAAGCTTTGTAGTTGAAAATAACTTTAAGAAATATTTTTCTTTTGCTCGTTTATCTTTTTTCTAGACCTTTCTTTACTTGTAACTAGACTAGTGTTTTTCACAATAAGTATACATTGACTTTAAGATTTACATCTCATCCTTATTTTCTTTGGATTTTTTACTGAAACCTTTAGAGATTAACAGCTTATTACATTCTTCCCTAGTCAATCTAGATAACACCAATCGTTCCACTTCCTGCAATATTTTCAGAGATTAAATTAATGATAGCAAATTATGTTCAATTATATTAAGTTAATTAATATTATTTTTATTGTCAAACCTCTTCGTGTTTGTTGAACAATACAAGTTCTGGAATTGCACCTTGTACATGTCTGAATTCCACATTATTGCTACATATATTTATTAAGGATAGTTTCTGAAATTTTACATTGCATATGAAAAAATGAAATAATTCAATTTAACAGAAATTTTGTAAATATTTTATTATATTTTCTATTAGTAATATTTTATTATATTCTATTAGTTTTTAATTTACATCTTACATAAAAGAAGACTTGGCTACTTTTTAATAAAAAAATTAACAAGTGTTAAAAATATGCAATATATATTTACAACAGATAATTATATATATATATATATATATATATATATATATATATATATATGTTTGTTGATGAAAAAACATATATATATAAAAAAAATATACATATAAATTTTTATGTGTGTTGAGTTTCACTTACATAAAACAAGATTATAACAGATAACAGACACTTTGCAATTGTGTAGTGCAGTAGTAGGTTTCACAAAAAGTTCTTTACCTTATAAAAGGTTCGGTAATTCTAATTTTTGGATATGTTTTAAAGTTTGGGCTCCTAATAAAAATTCCAAATTTTTGAAAATGATGACTCACTGATAAGATATTTCGAAAAAATTGATTTTGACTGCCATTTTTTCAATATTTTATTATATTTTTTATTCAATATTTTATATATTCTTTTATATAATTTTTGAAGTTTTTATATAAATATAATAGAATATAATGAAATAATATATAAATTATTGAAAAAAATGTTGATAAAAACTTATTTTTTCACAATATATCCTATCAATAAGCGCTAGGATAAGAATACCTATTAGCAATTTTATAGAAGATATAATTTCCTACCTTATAACATTTATTTAAAATATTTTTTTAGTATGTCTAACAGATACCAAGTTCTGCACCGCTGTAAGATGGAGCAAATTATTGAAAATTCCAAGACAGTTGCATTCTGAGCAGATTTTTCTATGATTATTACTTATTAATTACATCTTTACTAATTCATAATCAATATTTGTAAAAAAAAATTTGCTCAAAGCAGAACGTTGTTAGAATTTTGTTGGTAATTTTCTGTACTTAACAGTGCTATAGCTCGATATCTACTAGATTTAGAAAAAAATATTTCAAATAAAAGTTGTAGAAAATTATATTCTCTACAAGATTTATAATAACTATTTTTATCTTAGAACCTATTAGTAAGAAGATATTGCATAAAAATTAGTTTTGTCCAACACTTTTTCACAATAGGATGGCACAAGTAAAAGCGCACAAAGATGAAAAACTTGATATTTTCATTAGGACTCCAAACTTTAAAACATATCAAAAAATTAAAACTACCAAATCTTTTGCAAAGTAAAACTACCCTGTTATTGAACTAGTGTATCTTATATGTTAAGAACTGTGCATATGTATGTATATGTACATGTGTTTGCGTGTGTAATGTGTAATAAAAAAAAAGTTTTACTATGTATATTATATAAAATGATCACATCATAAAATCTAATACAACAAATATAACATTACTATAATAATACTATAAAGGATACTAGTTTGGCAGATCCTCAAAGATAAATTGCTTGACATCCGGCAGTCGGTTGAGCGAGCAGCCACTACAACTCTGAAAAATAAACACAAATAACATTAACACACATTATAATGCATCGGTCTCATTGTAAAGTGTCATTTAAGTAAACACTTGTTGAGCAAATGTAATAATCATGTATGTTTCGTGATTATAAATTATAATGCATAAAAAAATGCACTCGCATATATAAATGTAGAGTACTAATAATCACATCATCTATCACAATTGATCTAACAGAAATATCGAATTTACCTCGACTTTCGCAAACGCGTAATAATTGTCTGCAGAATTCGCGAGAGAAACAAGAAAAACTACGAGTGTTAGCACAAGTACCAAAAGATAGTTAACAGTTATAGCAGATGCCATTTTGTCTGTCACTCAATAGGTACGAAGGGTGTGCGTCCAGGAAACACAATGGTTGAATAATTCGTCAATACAACCTAACACCTAACACTAACAGTAAAGAGCATAAAGAATAACGACTAACGACCAATAATCACAGACCGGTTATAGACACAGTTGTGACGTGAATATAGAAGTCTGTGATTCTGTGATGTGAGGCATGAGCAAAATTTAAAACAGTGCAGCCAACGCGCGCACTGTTATAATCATAGAGCAAAAAAATAACTGAAAGGGAAAAATAACTAAACATAGAGATAACGTATCTGATTGGCTACACTTGTCAATAGAATTTTTGATAAAATAATCAATACAAAAATATAATTACATATATATAACAAATATATTTATATATTTTATATAATTATAATTATAATTATAGAATAGCTACATTAAAATATAATTATATAATATTATATATAATCTCTAATAATATTTATATCATATATCAATATATAAATTATATAATCATGATAGACCAAATTCTGGGCGTTTTCCAGCAAGCGACACAGACGACACAAGGCATGTTCGGGGAGACACTATTAGCGCTAACAGCATCGTTCTATCTTTGTTCAACTTTTAATGAGTAACAAAGATAGAATGACACCGTTAGCGCTAATAGCGTCTCCCTGAACGCGCCCATAGACGACACAGTGTCCATTAATGTGAGGGAGAACATTCGTTGTGTCTCACTTACACTAACGGACACTGTGTTACACTGTGTTGTCTGTGGCTTTGTTGGAAAACGCCCTCTGTTACATATAAAATGATGTATTAAACACTTTTTATTATATTTTATTATATTAAATACATTTTTATTATAGTAAAAATTTAAATTTAAATCAATATATTTAGCATTTCATAAACACAACCATAATAATTATAAATACTTTCATATATATATATATATATATATATTTATATGTACAATAGAGAAAACTATGACACATTAGTTTTTTTTTTTGCAGAAATAAATGAAATTATTATTCAAGTAATAACGCGATAATAAAGTCGATGACATAGCTGCCTTAAATATTATTTTATGTGATTGATTTATCAATATGCAGTCTTTAAAATGTATGGTACCATTGCAGATCTTTTCGTTATTGAAAATAGATTTTAGCAAAACAGACTTTTATATTGAAATAGCTGTAGCTCTGACGGCAGCGCTCAATAAAGGATTTGGATCTGGTTCTTCCGTCAAGATGTTTACTTTGGCCCATTCACGCTTCTTATTACTTTGTCGCAGCGCATCAATAACTGCTTGCACATACAGACCATCTTCAAATGTAGAAGCAGAAAACACTGGCTCTTTAATCCAACCTCTTTTATCTTCTACAGATTGAAAGGCTTCTCTTAATGCCGCGATCATTTTTCTAAGTCCTTTGATGTAAGGTCTTGGAATCGAGTCGGCAATCGGCAAGGATATCCCATGTAAATCTTCCGTGTCACGATACAAGATCTCCTCTTGTCCACTGCGACATCCATATAAATCTCCGCCACGCACAACCAAATGATTTCCACCACCACATATTAATACTTCCTGGGAAAGCTGACCTTGCAAGTGATTACTCAGAGTAGCTGTTACCAAAGCACCGCCGCTTAACTCCATTTGAAAACTACAGAAATCTGGCGATGTAATGTGCCTGATTCCATTAATGTATTTAGTTGTTTGAGTGAATGTTCTTACAACAGCATGCACTTTGGAAGCTCGTTGACCCATTAAATGAAAGATCAAATCAATAACATGACTGCCCACTAATGCCAAGATTCCTCCACCCATTGTATCATCACATAGCCAATCATATTCTGAAAAAGTAACAAATATGTCTAGTGTTTAAAATAAATATTATTTCAGTATATAATATTTATGTCATAAATCAGAAAATACTTTTTTGATTAATCAAAAAATTATGTACAAAATATAAAGAAAATATTCCATGGCAAAAATATTATTTAAATTATATGGTTTATCAAAGCTATATAGAAAAATATATTTGTTGCAACTATCAAGTTACTTTCAAATATAAGAAAAGAATGAAAGTACTATCAATAAATTTTACAAAATATTTTATCATAAGTTAATTCAGTTTTGGAGTTTGCATTTGTGATTCTTTCTCTCTTTGATAAAATCTGTAGAATTTTAAAGAATCTTTATAAAATCTAAGAATCTACAAATATAAGAATATAAAAATTTGTATTCTTTTTATACTTACCATTATGTAATAAACTTCCCATGTGTACTCTTACTTCTATAACTGTTACAGGTCCAGCCAAATATCCATCCTTTAGGGCCTTCTTCATATGTACAAAGGCAGGCAAAAATCTTAAACTGTGATTAACTATGCTAATCAATGAGGGATAATACTGCGCAGCTCGTACCATCTTCAAGGCCTCACTTTGACTCAAGCCTGCTGGTTTATCGCATACAACGTGCTTCCCTATACCCAGGGCTTTAACAGCGATCTGTGAATGCAAGCTTGGCGAGCACATGATAAAGATCAGATCTACATCCTTCCTTAAAAGAACATCGTCTATGCGACTGGTGTGAAACGGTATTTCAAGATCGTTCGCCACTTTTGAAACTTCTGCCAATGTGCGACCCCATATAGCTTCAATCCTGAAGCCCTTTTCTCTCAAAAAAGGTATAATGATCCTAACGATACTTCCTGTGCCAAACACTCCGATGCCAGGTAATGTCATTCTGGACGTATGGAGATACATATATTTGATATTTTGCTTCTTTTTCTATAGCTCAAATTTAACCTATATCACAATACAAGTAAAGTATTATAGCTCGTTTCTCTCGACAATCAATGGAGATATCTTGCTGATAATTTATTTCTAATCTCGTTCGCGTATATTCAGCCACCGTGTTCTTTCCATTTTTGAAAGTAAAGTCTAACGTTCGCGTTAATAAACTACTATTTACGACATGTTATGACAGCAACGAACAGACCGCAGAGAACGGTGAACAAAGTTATGAACGCGCATGATCAATTGACAAATAAACATACTTAAGGTTAATACACACACAGATGTGTATTAATGAGTATTATTGAACACTATGTTGTTTTTTTTTTTTTTTAAATGCTCTTTTTATATTTCTTCAGTCATTCTTCTTGCAGAATACAAGTATATTTGTATATGTCTGTATGTATATGTATACATACATGTATAATTCTCGTAAATGTAACATTTGTTCATGAATCATTGCGTGAGTTTCATATACTCTGTAATACATCCATATATGTACATTAATTTTGATAATGTCTTATATCCATTACTTTTTACTTACATTCTTATCAATCATGACTTACAATCTTCTAGAAGATAATATATAACTGACCATGAATCATCGCGTTATTCGCATGTCTTTCTTTTATTACAACTTTTATTACACAATAAAATTAGGAAGTCAAATATAAAATTATTAGCATCGTCAACGATAAAAGTTCTCTCTGGGCAGATTTGCATAACATGTACATAAAAAATCATTCAATCAATTATATATTATTATGTGTATGAAGAAAATAATTAAATGACATTCCTGACATAATTAAATCAATTTTTCTACGCATTATTATACAAATGTTCCTGGACAGATTACCGACCGTTATTCTGCAAAAAATGGCAAATAAAACGCGGGAATGAGATAAATAAATAATACTCGAGATAGTCGAGATTGACAGTTTATGCATCTAGGTATAGTATTATATCAATGACTGTACTACTATCATTGATTAACCGAAACATACCGAACGCGGCCGAATATCGACGAACGACTATCCCCGCTCTCGCCTCCCGTTTTTAATCCGCTGTTCGCTTCGCGCGAGTGGCGAGTGTAGTGTGTGCGTGAGTGTGTGTCGATCGTATCCGTTCCTTTGAGTATATCTTCGATTTCTTAAAATATGTAAATATACGCAGCGATCGAGCGCTACAAATCAGCGCGAAGCGTTGATCTTCGACTCCTTCCCGCTGTGTCGATTCGTCAGTCTATTTTCTTGCCGCGATAATTAATCGCGTGTTATTAACCGACGAGAGCGATATGTCGGAGGTACGCAAGAGGACGGTCGGCGATGTGTCAGCAACGGCGCGGGACGTTAGTGATGATCAGGTAATGAACGAATAGAAAATCCCTTATGACTCCACGGCGTCGAAAATGTGCTATCTTTTTATGGTGGTTTAGCGTTTACGCGATTCCGAGGACTATCGATCTGCGCTGCGTTGGCGTTTTAGACGATTATTCGATGATGGGTATTTGACAGCTACCAACACTCGTGTAGAATGTGTCCACACATTATTTTTGAAACTGCCTTGTGTGCACAGCGCACCGTATATATATATATATATATATATATATATATATATATATATATATAAATGTATATGTAAATGAATGTGTACAGATATACGCGCGTATGTACAAAAAACAAATAACGCATTTTCTGTCACACTCATTTCATTGTCCCCACTTTTCCGCTCGGTTTGCAAACGTGATGCTTACTCAACACTTTTTAATTAAATGATATTAAACGTGTATTTTTTTAAGATAGTTCAATTATCTTAGATAATTAATTCCCATATAATAAAAACACACACACACATATATATATATATATATATATATATATATATATATATATATATGTATATGTGTGTATGATTTCTAGTTTATAATTTAATTGCCACCCTGAATTGAAATATGATTTTATCTTTTTTACATCTTATTTTATATTTTTTAATTTAAATAAACTTTAACTTTAATTTACCTTTAATTTAACTTTAAAGAAATATAACAAATATTTTCTAACATCTAAAAAATAACATTTTATACTCATATGATTTGTATATCTTTAATTTTACATAGTAATTTTTATATATATATATATATATATATATATATATATGTAAAAATATATATATATATATATATATATATTACATATATACTTATTTGTTTTATTAAATATTTATATGGCTTGTTAGATATTTATTAATATACATCATGAAATAAAAAAAAGTTAGTACTAGATTTGTATTAATCATTTTTTTCTTCTAAAAAGTAATTATTATTTACATTAATATCTTTGAAACATTTTTCTTCAGAAAGAAGATGTTGAATCTGAAGATGATGCAAAATTGGAGGTGGAAGACTTAGCAAAGACTTTGCCTCAAGGAACTGATCATACTCCACATATTTTAAGTTCTGTTCTTTCTGGTCTTCCAGATCGGTAAAATACATATATTATTTCTCATTTGTAATAAACTATTTAAATTTTATGTAATAAATTGTTTTAATAATCACTTTCTTTTGTAGTTGGCGGAATTGGATAATTAGAACTATTTTCACTTGGTTTATGATAGCTGGATTTTGTCTTATTATTTATGGGGGCCCATTAGCATTGATGATTACAGTAAGTTTTCAAATACTTTAAAGTTAAATATAATACAATCTTTATATATATATATATATATATATATATATATTCTATTTAATATCATGTTATTTTATAGACATTGATTGTGCAAGTGAAATGCTTTGAAGAAATTATTAATATTGGATACGCTGTATATAGAATTCATGGTCTACCATGGTTCAGATCTTTATCATGGTATTTTTTGATAACTTCCAATTACTTTTTTTATGGAGAAAATTTAATGGACTATTTTGCAGTGGTGATTAATCGAACGGTAAGTGTGTAGTTGCATTTTTTTTAACCTTGATTATATAATTTATAAAAAATACAGACTACAAAATTTTGGTACTTTACTGCTTCCTTCTTATGGTATTTTAAAGATCATTTATATAATATTGGTACATTATGAATATTAATTTAAATCAAAATTTAAATCTAATAAAAAAGCTTTAACAATAGTTTTGTTATGGCTTCAATATTTTGTGGGGCTTCTCTATTAAAGTTATCTAACACAGAGAAATAATAGACTAAAAAGAAAATAATAAGAACAATGTTATATCAAGAAATGAATACATTATATACAAATAATGCATATAATAATTTTAATTTTGATTGTCTATAGGGATATCTGCGCATACTTGTTACATACCATCGATTTATTTCATTCTGTCTTTACATTGTTGGTTTTGTATGGTTTGTACTCTCACTTGTGAAGAAATATTATATGAAGCAATTCTCTCTATTTGCTTGGACACATGTTGCACTACTTATTGTTGTGACGCAGAGCTATCTCATTATTCAAAATATATTTGAAGGATTAATATGGTATGTATTTACTCTATGTATCAGAACTATTACTACAATACATCTTTATACATGTGTACATATACTTTATCAATTATATCAATTGCCTTTAGGTTCATTGTCCCCGTTAGTATGATTGTGGTAAATGATGTGATGGCATATATGTTTGGCTTCTTTTTTGGACGAACTCCTTTAATAAAATTATCTCCAAAGAAGACTTGGGAGGGCTTCATTGGTGGTGGTATCTCCACTGTCATACTTGGATTAATGGTAATATGTTTTTCATGCAAATAGTAAATGAAAACTAAAATTATTATGTGCTAATATGATATTGCTGTTTAGATATCTTATGTTATGTGCCAGTATCGCTATTTCGTCTGTCCTATCGAATACAGTGAAGCTTTAGGAAGAATGACTATGGATTGCGAACCATCAAGTTTGTTCCAATTGCAAGAGTATACATTACCAAAAAGTCTTCAAGTGATATCAAGAATGGTAACATATCTTTATGTTTGGGGAATATTTTAATCAAATGATGTATAAGTACTCAGTTGTCATTTTAATATGTGCAGTTAAATGGAAAGTCCACTTTGACGTTATATCCATTTCTTCTACATTCATTATCAATGTCAGTATTCAGCTCTGTAATTGGACCATTTGGAGGATTCTTTGCTAGCGGATTTAAACGGGCGTTCAAAATTAAGGTAATTTAATGTTATATTTTATCAAACCTATAAGTGGTTATATATGATATCTCTATTTTGACAATTACTGATTTTGATAATGACTTTATAGGATTTTGGTGATGTAATTCCTGGTCATGGTGGAATAATGGACAGATTTGATTGTCAGTATTTAATGGCAACATTTGTGAATGTTTACATTTCTTCATTTATTCATACTGCATCACCTCAAAAGTTGTTGCAGCAGGTAAAGTAACAATAAAGTTGTTTGTTTTACAATATTAAGTTTTTTCCATATTAATTTTTTTCTTTATATTATTAATATATAACAATAAATGACTAAATTTAATTTTTTAAAGCATATGTACTTTCTGATCTAGGTTTATAGTTTGAAGCCAGAGCAACAGCTGCAGCTTTTTCAAACGCTAAAAGATTCTTTGGCGAATAGGGGTATGCTAACTAATTAATATTTTAAGTTAAAAATGTATTTAATAGCAAAAACTGCTGCAGGGATTATTTTTATCTTATAAAATGTTAGAAAAGATTCTTCACATCTTTTCTAAGGTTTAACAAAACGTTATATGCAGTGACAATGCAAACACAGTATCAGATAATTACAATAATTTGTTAAACTATAACAATTGAAGTTTATTTTGTAATTATAGACAAATAAGTGTTATATATCACAATATGATAGGCCTGTCTAATTGAAATAGATGAAAGATAATATCTTATTTTTTTTATCAAAAATAAAGTTGATGCATTTTTATATATTAGAAAAAGAGCTTTTTGTATTACATTCAATTTTCCTTAAAATTTAATATTATAGAAGCTATTTATTTATAACAGAATGAAATGCACGAATACTGAAATAAGTTTAAATTGCACAGTGTGTAAACTTCTGTGATTAACTCTAAGAGTGATCAGTTGGATGGATCTATCATAATTTTAATTGTATTTTTCATGCATTCCACAGATAATCAAATTTTTGTGCAAATGCAGTGGTTTATATTAAACTATGGCATTGTTGGAAATATGACTAATATTTTTGTTAAAAAATTGAACCAAAGAAAGTTACACATTAAAAAAATTCTGTCATACACAGTAGCATTTACACAAAATTTCTATTTAATTTTCTAAAACATTTTCTTATCAGTTCTAATTATTACAAGATGCAAATTAAGAACGCTATTTTTATGTACTCTGCTTAAATCAGATATCTTTGTAATAAGCAGATCTCAATATAATTTATATTTGTAATTGTGCATTTAAAATTTGATATAATAGAGACGAATCTCATTTGTATATATGTATACATTTTTTAAAGCTAGAATTGACATATAAAAATAACAATCCTTTGTTTTTAAATATATCCTTTTTAAAATTTTAATGTTTATTGCTATGTGTAAAAGAAAATATCCGATACTAACATAATTTATATGTTGTATGTAGGTACCATTGTTGATGTTATTGGGTAAACGGTTCTACTTAGAAGTTTAGCATTATGCTTTCTTCTTCTTATATATTAGATATATTTATATTTATTTAGGGAAAAGTAAAAATTAATTGTTACATCCTAAGTTATTTGAATTTGTCTCACATATAATCTATCTTGCATGTTACTATCATTAAAACATGATATATAAAGTACCTAAAAAGGAAACAGGAGGAAAATATTGTTACGTATTACATTCAAAAGAAAATTTAAAAATTTTTCTACTGCAAGCATAAATACAAATACATATTCCATGTAAATGCAACATGTCTTGCCAATCCATAAGAATAAACTGTCTGGTATTCATGAATTGTATGGAATGCAAGCATAAATCATTTAACTATTGTTTTCGTGATCATATAGTACTTATGTTATGTACATAATGCTAAACTTCAAAATATTGAGTTATATGATATGATATATATATATATATATATTGATTATATATATATATATATATATGTATATCAAATTAATACATATACATATATAGAGAGAGATTATATATAAATAATTATTTAGACAAAATCAATCTGCGTCTATTAATCGCCATTTCCAGCAGCTGGAAAATAAATTAAAAATTATTGAGAATAGATTTTTGTGTCTGCTTACATTTGTATTAGTGTGGTAAACATACAAGTCTCTGTGGTGTATTGTATAATTGATGAAAATATGGTCAGACTACCATAATTAAATATTTTGCCTTGTCATACAATACATGAAAACATACAAAGAGACATTAGTTGAGGAATGGAAAGAATACTTTTGATGAATGTTAGTTGGAATTATTTTACTGTGCTTCAGAAATAATATTTTCTATATTTTAATATTATCCATAATTGTGCCAATCATGTTTGAGAAAAAGAGAGATAAATATTCTTACATTATCTGCACTGAATTGATATGGCACAATTTACAGTAGCTTTCTGTGATTAAATATTATAAATTATATGTTTTATATTGCTAAAGTACACTTGAATCTCAAAATATAACTCCTTGCTTGGAATAGTGAGCATTGTACAAATTAATTAAACAAATTATTTGTAATGCTATTAAATAATTTTTAATTTATTTGCATTAATTTCTAACATCTTGCATTTCAATTTTCATTCTTAGTTCCCATTATTACTATTATTACATGATAATGACATTCTATGATGTCATTTCCTTTCTTTGCTCGCTATTTCAAGGCACATTCTATTGAGATCTAAGTGTAAAAGTATGTTTTACGAAAAACGTGTAATTGTAGCTTATTAAAAACGAGTTTATAGGTTTTTTATTTTCAGATGTTTATGCTATTTCTATAGTAAGAATTTATATTAAATCTTAAAGTTAATCAGAGAAATAATGACAGATAAATGGATTAAATATATATATATATATATATATATATATATATATATATATATATACACATATATTTATTTAATAGAAAATATAAAAGAAAAAAATATATATACATATACATGTATAGATGGAAGTTATGTGAAAAAATGTGTTACAAAATACATAAAATTTTTGATTCAAAGAGAATAACTTATAAATTTTAATATATGATGATATATTTATGTAGCAATAAAAAATAAATCCTTGAAAAATTAATGTGTGTGTGTGTATATGTATATGCTATTACACGAATGCTTTATTATATATTTTCCCATTTTATCATCTTAAATGTTATGCATAAAATTGTTTTATTTCTCTATTTAAAACTATGTTAAAACAAATTTTTCTTTCAATCTTTTTTTTTTTTTTTTTTTTTTTTAATTAAAAGATTGTCATAAAATTTCTGATTAATTCTCAAGCAATCTACTTTATTGTAAGAATGTGAGAAACTGTATTATTAGAAAATAAAAGATAGAGAATGTCCATACTTTATCATGTATATTCGAAAACTCTCGTGATTCATGATAAATATAAGAAATGAAAGTAGTGAACTGGATAGAGTTCACTGAATGAAAGAGAACAACGCAAGATATAGCAAAAAAAAGTTTAAGTTTAGAGGAAAACATTTATTAATAATAGAGAAGTTTGAATGAAAGATTTATGTACGTCTTTTATTTTTTTTTTTTTTTTTTTTTTTTTTTTTTATTTATACATTATGTATTAGCATTTTTGGATATTACAATAATCAATCGTCTTTGATTAATGTGTTATTATTTCTGGAAACTGAACAGCTGATTGGCGTTAGAGGCATAATGATTTGACAGATAGGAATAAATTAATTATAATTTTTTTCGTGAGTGTGAAAGGTTAAGGTTGACTATCGCGTCATTTTCCTTCTCGATCCAAAGTATAACATACGATGCCAGGCATACCGGGATACGTTGAAAAAATATCTCTGGAGTTGACAATAAATTGTATAAATAATAATATAAAAGTAAACTAAAATGGATCATGAAAATCCGAGTTAAATTGTGCTTTGAAATTTAATATAGAAACTAAGTACATTTATATTGCTTTTAACTCTTTGACCGATTGACAGTTATATAGGTTATGTTAGTGATCTTCGAAATTTTTTCAAATATTTGTGTGTTATATTCTGGTAAATCTTTACGATGGTGTCAACACGAGGACCGAAATTTAAATTCTGTGATGGAGAAAAAGTCTTATGCTATGAACCAGATCCTACAAAGGCAAAAGTATTATATGACTCGAAGGTAATATATATATTGTTAAATATATTTTTGCATTTAAGTTGCGAACAATAATTAAAAATAATGTTATAAATTTTTAAGGTACTTGACGTTATTGTAAATAAAGATCAAAGAGGAAGAAAAGCTGTGGAATATCTCATACATTTTCAGGTGAGTCAAAGAATAAATGTCATTTAGTTACAGGAATCATTAAAATTATTAAACAAAAAAAATATATATATAAAATTTATTATTTATTATTATATATATATAAGGGCTGGAATTCATCTTGGGATCGTTGTGTGACAGAAGAATATGTTCTTAAAGATACAGAAGAAAATCGTCAACTTCAACGAGATTTAGCACAAAAAGCACAGCTTCAACTGTATGTATTTTTAAAGTTAGTCTAATATTATACAGGGTGTCCCCAATTTAAATCGCAAAAATCTCTCCCCTACACGCTCCTGAAGTTTTGCCACTAAGAAAACAATTAATTATCATATTATCTATTTCAATAAAACAGTGGTGCTTACTTATATCGCCGTGAACGCAAGAAAAGAAGTCATAAAATGTCAGAACGTTTAGCTGAAACGGAACATCAAGAATCTCGTCGTAGAGCAAGAAGCGGTGGCAGTCGAGCTACATCAGCTACAACTGGATCTTCGGAAGATGGTAGTTCAGGCCAACATGCTGATTATGATACAGAGGTAAATATATTTCATTTTTGAATTTTTAATAATGAAGAATAAAATGTATAAATTATGTATTTTATAATAAAAATATATATAAAGTATTTCTAAGGCTTTGTAAAAGCTGTTTATATTAGACAAGTTGTATAATATACTCTAATTGTTTTGACTGTAAATTGTTTTGCCTTAATAATCACCAATAATAAATATTTGAATTGTACAATATATTTAATCTAAACATCTAATAGTGAGTAATAAAGCAAAGAGTTTAGTTAAAAATTGCACATATAATTTTGATTTAGGAAGTAAACACAGAAGAAGACACAGAAAGTAGCTCTGATTATATGGGTGAAACAAGTGACGATGAAGATAGTGGTGGAGGTAGCCAATCTGGAGCCAGTATTAAACCAGGAATTGATATTGATATAGGTAGTACATTAAAACGGATTTTAGAACAGGATTATGACCTAATAATGAATAAAAACAAGGTATTTCTTATTGAATACTTTTTCAGCAATGTATAAATTATAATACACTTTACATGCACATCACTTGTTTATATTCTATTTAAGCTTTAATTCTAATTGAAAAATTTAAAGAAAAATCTTTATTTTTTTTTAATTATAACATTTTGGCTTATATATAAATAATTAAGTTTTTTCACAAGACAAAGATAAATATTATTATTATTTATTTTAGCTTGTAGTTCTTCCTGCACAACCTACTGTGATAAATATTTTGGAATCCTGGGTGCAACATTTTACTACAACTCAATTGACAAATATTCCAGAAAAACCTCAACGGAATAAATCAAACAATACAATAGAAAAAACAGTGAATGAAATAAATATATGCCGAGAAACCGCAGATGGTCTACGCATATATTTTGATGTCACATTACCGCATCTTCTCTTATATAGGCAAGAAAAGGAGCAATATTGTTCTCTGAAATCTTCTTTATTATGTAACGAGCAAGTAAATATTGTTGCAAAAGAAGAACCAATTGAGTAAATATGCATTATGTTTTTTCTTCTAAGAATATAATATTTAAATTATAATTTTGATTACTATCTAATTTAGATTTCAAATTAAAAATTTAATTGTAAGATATATTGTTTGAATTATAAGAAGATATCTCTATCATTGTAAGGAATCTAGAAACGTCGAGAGAAGAATTTGAAGATGCAGAATATGCTCATTTACCACCTTTTCAAGAACATGATTCGGAAATGGACAATATATCTAAGCCATCAAACAATTCTAAGCGTAGATTACGATCATGTCGTGTAAGTTCAGTCGATGAAAGCCGGCAGTTAAGATCGTATGACGAAGGAAAGCAAGACGGCGGTAATTTATCAAGGTAATAAAGGTGTTTAATTTTAATAACTTTAATTTTATAAAATTTTATTAGATTGTTTATCTTTACACAACTTTTATGTGAATGTCTCTCTTATTAAAATTAAATTACGCTCGCGCATAATGTAATGGAGAAAGGTTTTGTTTCTTTCTTTTTTTTTTTCTTAAACTAGATATAATATTTTTATTGTTTTTGTTTTAGTAGCATAGCAAGTACAAGTTCCCGTTGTTCTAGCCCACGAGGTGTAACATTAAGAATGCCGCCTGTTGTTACATCTGCTCAAGTAAATGCTTTACTTCAGCAATCGAATAAATGGAGATTAATGTCTCAAATTTCGAAGCAAAATGAAAATTCAACAAATCCATCTACTTATTATGGTGTCATTCATTTAACTAGATTATTTGGTAAGTTATCCTTCTCTTTATAAGAATATACATATGCTCATGCAAAGCATGCATTGCAAATATAAAATTATAAAAATTTACATATTTCAAAAATAATTCTTTCTTTAATTTCAGTTAAGTTACCTGAGTTATTACAATCCACAGATATGCCAAACAAAAAATTGAAAGTACTCTTAAAATATTTAGATATGTTTCTAAGGTACGTAATAAAATATAGCTAGATATGATTCTGTTTATATAAACAATCAATTTTATACATCAAAAAATAATAATATAATATATGTTTAGTTATTTGGAGATGCATAGGGAATGGTTTGGAGAACAATTTTATATGCAAGCAGAAAGTCGAGCAATACCACAAATGAGTAATGATTAATAAGATACAGTATATTTAACAATACATTACTTTTCTTAATGTAAAATGTAATTATATATATATATATTATGTAGATGTATTTTTTTGTAATATAAAAATAAATATAAAAATTATCTTTTTTATAATAATTGATATTTTTATGTATAAACCTTTTTTTATTAGGATTTATTAACACAAAAATTTATCAATATGTCAAGGTTTTATAAATAAAGATATAAAAAAAATAAAATTTACAAATAATTGAAAACATGCATGAAAACCAATATAAATATACACAAATTTCTATAATTACAAGATTATTTTATATGTATATATTTGCAGGATGCTGAAGCTGTTCCATATTACCGACCAAAATCTAACCTAATATAACAGTATATTTGCTTAATATAAAAGTTACAATTTATACAAATAAAATAAGTTTCGATTCTAAGGATTGCATGAAAGAATATTTGTGAACTTTTAGAAATGAGTTTAGAAGCCTAGATAAAAAACATTTTGTTGTAGAAAATGTTGTTGCAGAAAATGTGCAACAATAAAATTTTCTACAACAAAATGTTTTTTATCTAGGCTTCTAAACTCATTTCTAAAAGTTCACAAATATTCTTTCATGCAATCCTTAGAATCGAAACTTATTTTATTTTATTTGTATAAATTGTAACTTTTATATTAAGCAAATATATTGTTATACATATTAGGTTAGATTTTGGTCGGTAATATGGAACAGCTTCAGCTATATATATTTATTGCAGTATGTCTGTAGACATAGCGTGTAGCGTGTTACCCACTGGAAACTTTTATGGAAATGGCTATGTAGTTCAATGGATATGGAGCTATCTTGAATGTTGGTGTCACCTAAAATGAGGGGATAACCGATAACCGTTCTGCTTTATATGATCTGTTATTGAGTGATCAGTTGTTGCTGGTAAACATTTGAATTGTAAAAATAGAAGCTTTAAAAAGCTTCAAAAGCCTGGTAAGTATTCGAACGGATTAATGATATCTGGTGTGTTTACATGTTCAGCTCGGTGAAGTTTTTTTTACAAAGCATTAACTTTTTTTGCGTAATTATAATCGCATGGTCACTTGCAAGCAATAAAAGAGTCATGTCATCACATTATTGCACCAGACATCATTAATACACCTGACTTACGTTGTATGTAGCATGTAAATTATATATCTCGCTTTGCTTTGTGTACAGTGACGCACGACTAGAGATGGGTTTGCAGGACGCTGTGTATACAGCAGTCACCGCACCATTTAACATAATTTACAAAACGAGTGCAGGAACTGCCTCGTACGCTTTGGGTGCCGCTTCATCGGTAAGCTGTTGTATATTTCGATTTTTAATACTTGTAAAACAATGAAGGAATCTTGTACTAATCTCTTCGATTATAGACTCGCTAGACTCATCTCATACAAATACAACATGACATTAGACATATGTCTAATATTAGACGCGCGATTGACATTTTTTTTTTTTTTAGTAGTGATATGTATGTAACATAAGTATACTCGGATATTACATATAGTATATAAAAAAAAATTGAAAAAAAATAAACCTATTATATAACTGAAAAAAAACTTATTATCAATTGCATATTATAGGTCAATGTAAAAAATATCACTTTAACCAAATTATAGTAAGATCTGCTTGCTTATTTGTGTACTAACATGTTACAGATTGTCACAAATGCAGTAAGTTAAAATCAATGTTATATTGACAATTTTGTCATTTTGATACAACTGATTTCTATAATCTTCCTGTCATGCATTAATATTTGACAAACTTAAGTTTTACATTTTTATATTTGCTGTTAAAAGAGCAATATCATTGTCATATCAATGTCACTTATCGCTTTTCTTTAATACACATATTTTACTTGTCTAACATTGTTATTAATTATGACTAATAATAATAATAATTGGTGATAAAAATAAAAGTAAAAACTTGATATAAGTAACATTATTTAATTTTAGTTATTTATTTTTGATAAAGTGTTAGTAGCTATGAATATGTTAATAGCATGAAAATATACACTATTTGCATGGAGTCTATAATAAATATCTTTTTATAAATAAAAAAACATTTTTAAATATTATATATGTTATAAAAAAGTTAATTTACTAATTATTAGAATTTTTATAGGCGACGAATTACCTGGGATTTAAACCCAAAGTAGAAGTTAAAATGGCACCACCTATACCTTTATGGAAATTAGCTGCTGCAAGTGGTCCATATGTACAGCTCGCAGCTGTCAGTGGTGCAATGGCAGTGATCCTTGGCGCTGTTGGATCTCATAGTAAGTGAATTACTTAGTAATTGCGTTTGCATTATTTCAAACTTTTATGAACATAAGCTTTAGATGAATCTGTTTTTTCATTGCAGGACATTATTCTAAGGACGAGAGAGGGAAGGAGCAACGTCGTATCTTTGAAACGGCGAATCGTTATCATTTTATACATACGTTAGCTTTGTTGGGATTACCATTATGCAGATTCCCACTTGTGGTGATTATCATTATATCTATCTACCTACAATTATATTATATCGTGTAAAGAGGGTTACACTAATCTACAATTTTTTGATGTACTGTTTTCAGACTTCGTCATTTATACTTTCTGGAATCTTACTATTTTGTGGTAGCTGCTATTACACTGCATTTACTGGTGACAGACGATTCAGCACGACAACACCAATCGGGGGATTTTGTTTTATATTAGGCTGGTGCAGTATGTTTTTTTAAATACTGTAAGGGGATAAGTTTTCATACAAGAGAAAAAATGAAGCAAAAACAAATCCAAGAACAATGTGACAGAATGTTATACAAGAATATATACAATATTTACTACACATTAAGAATAGGTAGTAATAAGTATTAAAGATTTACAAAAGAAAAAAAAATTATAAGAGTATATAAGTTTTATAAAATAATTTTTCATAATGTGTGTGTGTATGTATATATATATATATATATACACAATATTTACTACTACTAATATATATATATATATATATATATATATATATATATATATATATATATATATATATATATATATTGGTATTGGGCATGTTTGAACCAATAATTATAAATTTTTATTTTTAAAAGATATGTAAAAGTATGTAAAAAAATATAATTTTACCATTAATTTTTCTTTAAATTTTTAAGAAAAATGTTTATTTTTAATGTAATTCCCTTTGATTCTTATATCCTATCTAATGTATTTTTAGAAGATACATTCCTTGAGCAAATTTATTATTATTTATATTTATTAAATTTTTTTTTACAAAAAAAAAAAACAATTTGAATAAAGTAAAATTCGTTTATACCATACTAAATCGATATAAATATATCTTTTGTTTGATAATATTAATGACGGGTTTGTGGATCGTGTATCCTGAATTGTTACACATTTTACAAGGATGAATGTTCAGTTTTCCTATGTGTTTCTCCTGTCGATGAATTATTTCTTTGCAAAATATATGCGCAAATTTTCTCGTTAAAAGAAAAAATTAAGAAATTAAAAAAAAAATAATCTTCAAATATATTATACACGCTTAAACTTGAAAATGTAACGTAAATCATTTTGTCAGTGTGTGGTATATTTTTAAAAAATGCGAATGTTACGTTTTGGTTTATTAATAACAACATAAAGTAAATTGTAACTTTTGTTTTTCGCCGAATACTCTCAAGCGAGCCGATAGTTCTGGAAAATACAACAAAATCGAGAAAACGCCCGCTGTCGCGTATCTACGAGATCATATACATTATATACGAATATTCGCAATATAAGAATTTAAAATAAACGATTTAGACAAAATGCTTCATACATTTTTACTTTTTTGGTTTTTATAGATTCCGCGTTTTTATGATATAAAAAATTAATGTACCTTGTATTATATCCATTTGATACACCAACTTCACTCATTTTATATCTGTTCTATTTTGTATGATACAGTTCTTTTACATTTTCTTTTTGTTTCATAAATACGACGATTTGCCTGTAAGTAAATGGGTATCCGAATTTCTCTTCGGTTCATATATATCACGACGGCGATTCTGGCGATTCTGGTTGCACTCTCTTATACAACTAAATAATAATTGAACTAATTTATATCTAGAAAAAAATATTAAATAATATTAATAGATGTTGCACATCGATTAATATTAAACTTAAATGTAGGAGTGTTGCGCAACATAATTCGCGCATTGCATTTTCGGTTGGAACTTAAACAGCGAACACGAAGAGATCGATTACAAAATAGAGAAATAGCAGTCATTGTGTGTGTGTGTGTGTGTGTGTGTGTGTGTGTGTGTGTGTGTGTGTGTGTGCGCGCGCGCGCGTGTGTGTGTATCCGGAATATTAGCGTTTTAACATAAGACACGCGGTTGCACGCTCCCATCATGAAGGTGCCCGTTTCTTTACTGATTTTAGCTCGTGAGTTTTCCGCGATCGTGGAACGCGGGGTATTGGCGATGTATGGCGATGCTTTTAAATGCATCACTGATATAAAATTTACTTATGCTAGTAAACGTCCTCTCCCCTTCTCTCTCTTTTTCTCTCAGGCTATATTATATTTAGTTAGTATAGTGTTTCATAGCAATATTATTTCTTGTTACTATCATATAAAGTATTTATATCGACTTGTGTATATTAAACTATATTTACAATCTTTTTTTCTTTTTTTATTGTAACACATTGAAGATAAGTTTTTTCCCCTAAAACGAGGTCGCTCGCAAGCCACTCGGATTCCTAGCACCGCGGAAGAATAAACTCACGCGGTTTGGTTAATGATTATGCAGCTTTGCACTTTTCTTCCTGGTCAAAGTATATCACAATCCAAATATTGGTAAAGAGATATAAACAAAAAAAAAAAAAAAAAAAAAAGAATTATTCCAATGTATAGCATTTTATGAGAAATGAGAAAAAAGAATATCTTCATAAGAGGATTCATATAAAGAGTAAAACCATTGTCGCTGAATTTGCTCGTTTGCTGAAAATATGCGTAATTTTACATAGATCTTAAATACAGTTCGGATAATTCTCGCGGTTTGAATATTGTAAAAATAATACAAGAGATAGTGTAATAAAGAAAAAAAAAAGACGCGCCGATCTCCTATCCGTTTCTAGGAGAGGTGGAACGAGTGTTGTCCTTCTTGCGCAGCTATCCGCAACTTTTCCCGCATTATTTCCAAAGTAGTATAATCAGGCAGTTTTAGGTAGTTGACGCAAGTCATTACTGATGGTAGAAAATCATCGGTCTTCATAGATGGATCGAAAGTCTTGCGCACTATTGTTAACGGAGGTGTCAAGCTCTTGAAACCTGTAAAAAAAATATATATATAAGGCACGTGTGAATTTCATTGTGATCTCTCACTATATAAAATAAATGAAAGATAAAAGTGCTAAAGTGTCAACCTCCAACGGGCAAACGTGGCGAGCCAGTAACAAACTGAATGAACTGTCGCTGTTCCTCGCTATTGTACTTGGACATAACTTCGAACAGAAAACGGATGGCGCGTGAGTCAGGTGTGTAACCGTGATCGGTTCTACAGCACTCTGCAAGAGTTTTCACGTCCCATTGTCCGCCGGTTTGTGCGTGCCCACAGAATACCGCCTCCAACTCCTCCGGGAAGAATAGTCTCAATTGCGATGGAGGGAATACCGATTCAAAACCTTCCCGGAATGCCTCCATTTGTCTAAATACTCCTTCGTATAAGAACCAATGTACTACCAACTGAAATTTTATAGAAATTAATACGTAATGTCTTTCGAGCGATTTCGGCAAAGAAAAGTCGTCAATGTAACGCTATATTACCTTAATATATTGATCCAGGTTATGAATAGTAACAGATATTTCGCTACCACCTTTTCTCAATTCAATGTTCTCATAACCTGGCAATTCAAATACGAGGCCCAAGTCAGAAATTGGGCATGTGTCTAAATCAAGCGCCTCGATTAATTGCACTTTCTCGTGCGGCCGTAATGTTTGATCCTTCTCCATAACTTCTTTTCTCCTCACAACCTCTTGAAGTTTGCTGAGGGTACGATGCACGTCAGGACATACGTATGCCAAGTCTGCTAATGTGAGAGTATGCTCTTCTCCCAGTAACCAGCGATAAAAAGTTAAACTAAATGGCAAGTCCAACTAAAATGAGAAAAGATTAAACACATTATAAATAAATGATTAAAAGGAAATTCATTGCAAAAAGCTTTGCAGAAATAATTTTTTACCATTCTGGAATCGTATATCGCCTTCGCCATAAATTTTCCAAGGAATTTGAACTTGGTTTTTAATTTTGCTAGATGAGACACTTTAGTATTCCAAGGTATCGGTCCTGGGAAAAGCCCGTGTGCAGAATTAACGTATCCGTTTTCAGTAGGACTAGAACTGCCATGCCACAGATCTAAATCGGCGCGTTGCAGTTCTTTGGAGACTAGAGCGTAAAATTCCAAAGTTGGACCAAGGCCAGTACCAACCTGTACACAACAAATGCAAATGTTAGATTAAAGACAATGCAATAAGATTTGACTTGATGGAAACATATGTATGTACAAGTAAAAGTAACCAACCTCATTGACGTATTGCACTTCTAGTAAAGCCTTGTTAGAGGCCAAGTCTTGAATCACTTGCTCAGCTTGTTTAAGGATATCTGTTCTCGAGATAGTTCTCTTTCTCCGTTCTAAACGTGGTGTAACACGCTCTTGGCTATCCGAACCCGAGAGTTCCGGCGCCGAATCCAAGAGACGTTGCAAAGCTCTGTCTCGATCAAATGATGTCGCGTACAACAGTAGCTGTCTCGTCTCGAACGGAAAAAGGAAAGGACTGAAATTAAATCATACATTCAAGAATTATAAATAAATTCTGAACTATACACAATAATATAGAAAAAAATTAATCTACCATTGTACTAACCAGACAGTCGCGATCTGTTGTAACCAAGATGGTAAATTTCCAGTCATGATCACCAGCGGATCTTGCAACTGTCTGCTAGCTTTTGCAGCAATCTTATTGTTAATGAAATCCTGAGGTGACAGTAAACTCATGCTCTTTAGATGAGGAAATAGTATGCCCCAGTGACGATTGAGAGCGTGCAAAAGTCGCAGCAGACACAATCCATCGAGAGAAGCGTCCGTAATGGTTACTGTAGGTGGTAACGTGGGAGATAGATATGGCGCGAGGGGACAATGCTGTGGCGGAACAGTGCCTTCTAACCAGAGACTGTCTTCTTTCCTCTTCGAGCTAATCTTTGTACTTTTTCCCTTGCCCTTTCTGCTATTACCCTGTGAACTTGATCCTGATTTTGGAGAAGTTGCAGCATCCTCTTCTGGTACAGGTCTGTGGATAGAAATAAAAAAATATATATAAAAGAATTATATACTTTTTTGCTATCATATTATTGTGGATAAGCTAGTTAATGCCAATAAAGTAAAATGGAAAAAATTATATGGCAATTTTCAGAATGAACACATTTAGTATAACATAGCAGGAGAAAAACCGCGCACGACCATTTCAGAATATTTAAAAATACCTGTAGTATATCGTGTGGGTTTGCACCCATACCGCATCATGTCCTAACGGCGGTTCACTATCGGCCTCTGCCTCAGAATGATCCACTCCGGAACATCCAAATTGCCTGACCGCTTGATAAACTGTCATATTAAAGGGTAAAACTATGTCACCGATTAAAAATTGAAGTTTATGTTTAGGCGGTCCCTGGCTTATCACAACTGCCGCCTTGAAAAAAAAAGATATACGTGATTGTCAATATTGTTGATTTTTTTATAATTTAAAAGTCGTGAAAATAAATTATATACATACCAAAGTATCGTCAATGTCGTCCTCGCTGTTATCGTCGTCACTGACCATCGAGTCAGCATCGCGTATTCTACCGTATCCACGTACCATCAAATAACGTTCGATTGCCTGTACTAAGGCAAGCGGATCTATTTTTACAGTACCACCTTTCCATTGTTTTAAATTATTACAGTCTGGATGTCGTTGAAGATTACACTGCACCGATAAAACATTTGTGTTCATATTGCGATGCTTAAAACAACGAATCAATCTTTAGAAACGTCTAAATTTCGTAAAATAATTACCTTAAGTTGATGTGTGTTGAAGAATTTGAGAGCACTAGTACCACCGCGACCAGCACCAGAACCCGCGGGTAAGTCGTGGACTTTCACTGGGAATTGTTCTAGCTGTGCGACGCAACTGTTTAACTTGGCTACTAAAGCACCAAACGCTCCAGGATGAAGATCCATGATGTCGTTGTTCTGTTGCATCTGAATAAAATATTACAATTGTACATACATACGCATTTAGAAGAGATCGAATAAGTGTGAACAGATCGCTTCTACTTACAGTGGACTCTGCAAACAATTTCCAAAACATACGAAGGCGGTCATAACGATTGCCTGGCGCATCTATGGTAGTGAGGTAGTTTAACAGAGCCTTGATAAGACCACTGTAATTCATTTCAAAGGGCGATATATCACTTTCGAGGACTATATCTCGTAATTCCGTTAACGCTGACAACATTTCGTCTAATTCCTGGGTATAATAAATTGTTCAATTAATTGTGGATTATATAAATTGGTAGAAATGTATAAATTGAAATGCGTATATATTGTTATTAAACACATAAAACATAAAATAGTAAGTACCATTTAGTATATCTATATATTTTATATATATTATATAGATATATTAAATGTACTTACTATTTTATGTTTCATGTGTTTAGTGACAATAATATATACACGTTTTAATTTATATATTATCGCTCGTATTTAGAACGCGCTTACAAAGATGTCAGCGCGTTGTTATGCAATAGAAGAATCTGTTTTATATAAATTTTATATAGATTCTTCTATTGCATAACAACGCGCTAACATCTTTGTAAGCGTGTTCTGAATACGGGCCTATATATATTATATATATTCGTGCAATGTATTTACGTTTGATTGCAATCGCTGTATCGCAGCAGTCAGTCGAGCGAGAACTGTTAGAGCTGGATGTGAACAAGGCGCGTCGTCCTGATATCTTGCCAGAAATTGGGCCGCTTGTTCACGCACCCACGTCTTCGCTTTATCCCGATTTCCGCCAGTTAAGCTCGGATTACTCGGTGGTTTCGACAAATTCGTGGACGAACTCGAGTCTCTTTTGTCGCCGCTAGTGCTGGACGAGGATGATTTTCGGCCCCATTTGGCTGGATTAAGATTCCCTAGAAAACGATTGTTTTTCGGAGTGAAACCGGTGAATAGAGATTCTGGCTGTTGAGTTTGTTGCGGCGTGGTGGTACCAGCTAATCTCGAGAAACGACCCTTTTTATTTTGTCGTTTTTTCTTCAGCACATCACCGATTCTTCTATAATAAGTAAAAAGAAGAGATTTATAAATTTATATAATGTATATAATATAACACAATTATGTTAAAAAAAAAAAAGTAAAATTGTCAGTAAAGACATTTTGTACTAACAGGTGAGCACTTTGTGGTGTACTTGATTCTTCTACGCTACTGTTTAACTCTGTTCTATGTGGTTCCAATGAAGCACTGATATTTGGTTTATATTGGCATGATGATGCGATTGTGCCAAATAATATGTTGCCATTTGAAGATGGAGAGACAACCGGAGACGTGGCACTACTAGAAGACAACATTGCGGTGGAAGAAAGTGGTGTATTAGACGGACCTGGCTGTGGGCTTGGTAATGACGTACCTAAATGCAACATAAAATAACACAATATATTATCTACATATATTATATAGTGGATTAAATGTATCGAAAACGAAAATGAGTAGGACGGTAATTTATTAACACAATTTACCAGAAGGGCACTTGGGTGGTGAAACACCAAGAGGTACTTCGGGATCTGCTAATTGACGAACTTGATGTAGCACGCCCTCACGATGAAAATGAACCCCAAATACTTGTGGCAATCTCTTCATCAAGATACTCGCCATTTGAAGAGCCCCAATAACTATACGCAAATCTTGCGACGCTAACATACCAGCTATATGAGACGAGACCACTTGATTCTTTAGAACATCCTGTATATGAAAAAAAAAAATTTACAAATAAAGTATATTGTAAATATTAAAATATGTACTATTTGCATATATATAATATACTATCTCACTTAATATTTTATTTCACCTTAAGCAAATCAGTTGAAGCATAATACACCATACGAAGAAGAGCTCGGAGACATTTGCATTTTACAGCAGGCCCAGCTGAGCTACTATAAACTTCATATAGTACAGAGAATAAAGTTCGAATAAAAGACACTAGCCATTCGTTTGTTTCGATTACCGGAGGCACGACATCCATACTGCAATCAATAACAAAATTATATTAACATGTGTTTGTTTTAGGCAATAAAATTCTACCAAAATATAATTCGTACCTAGATGAGCAAGTAGGACTCTTTCCCTCGGTGGGATTGGCATTTACTCTGCGAAATATACTTCTTGCCATTCCTATATCCTCGTTAATTTGTTTCATCACAGTCAGATCTATAGTGTAAGTTCGTCCTAAAGAGGAAAGGCATATTTCATCTTCACCATTTTGAAACGCCATCTGAAATAGTATATACAATTAATGCTTTGTACTTGTCGATTGATTAATGTACTTATACATTGCAATCATAGACAATCACCTCAATAATTCTAGAATCTATAGTACTGAACGGATGAGAACATTGTCTCTCGTCGCGCCATTCCCACTGGACAGTCTCCTGTTGATTGCTTGTCCTTTCGAGTAAACTATTTACACTAAATATTCCATCTGTCGGTAATGGAGGCATAAGTTCTTCGATTAGACACGTAATTTCGAACCATTCCTGCGGTGTACGCGGCACCAACTCGACATCTTCCGTTTTTACTTCAAGAGATCCAGTTAAAAGATAACTTAATGTGAAAGCTATATTTTGTTGCAGCAACAGCTGTGCCAGATCAGGACAGCGATTCGATATCACAGAGAGCATTCGTAATACAGTTATGAAATTGTTAGTGCTGTTAACTGGCGGCGTAATCATAAGCTATAATAAAAAGATATAAAGTAACATATTATAAATAAGACCCAAAAATGATTCCAATAAAAAATATATTAAACTCTAATAATGTAATACGCACCAGCTGTTGCAGATTCTGTAAAAGTTCGGCATTGATAATTTTATGCAGCATCACGGGATCATGTTGGAAACTGTCAACTAATCGACTGAATGCTTGACACACACACTCGACGCTCTTCTTATCTTGATTCGTCAATCTGCTCGTTAATAATGGTAAACTATCCACTACCAAGTGAAAATCATCAGGATGAAGATTCTGACAGCAGTTTGCAGTAATTGTTAATGCTGCACGTTGTGCCGTAATGTTAAAGAAATCAACAAATTTTAAACAAGCTGACACTCCACCCTGGAATTAAAAAATAGTATTCCAATAATTTTAGGAATCATTCAAAGTTAATCACAAGTTATCAAAAGTCTCGTTTGTAAAATATTAAATGTAAAACAGTATAAAACAGTATAAAATGTTTTGCTTAATTCAAAATATCTTTTTTACAATCAATACATACCGCATGTAAGATTGTTTTGCTGTGTCTGCGTGACAACATGGCTAATGCTGTCAAGCACTGTTCAGCTACGTCCATGCATTCGATCGATTCGAGCTTTTGCAAGAATACCGGGACCGCGTCTACTACAACAGTGGATGATCGCGGTAATGCTTCCATCATATACGTGAGGGCACGACACGCATGGGTCATTATCGCAAAATTATGCTCAATTCCTAATAAATTAATTAAAGCTGCAACCACTTGCTTAACAGGAAAACCGGTTAAAGTATCTTCGTTGCCCATTACGAGAATCTCGCCCATATTCATAACAGCCTGCAACTGTTCTCCCTCATCCTCAACAGCTTGCAAACCAGCTAATAATTGTTGGGCCTTAGCAGCTAAATAAAAATTATTAATTTAAATTGGCATGAATAAAAGTAATATTTCAGCAATCATACACGATTATACATATCATACCAGAACTTGCACCCATACTCCTATTAAGTAAGTGTTGCATCCGCGGTCCTAATGCACCAAACACATGAGGTGGTAATCCTCTGGCCTCCAACAGAGCTTGCAATCGTCCGACTTCTCCATCATCACTTTCGCTATCACCGGTCGTTCCTGACATTCCAGATGGTCCTCCACTGGCTTTATATGTAAAAAGAAAAAATTAATATTCAATTTTATAATCGCACTTGATATAATAAAATGTAGTCCTTTGTGAACGGCTGGCCTTAATATCAAAAATTAATATAATGTATTAATATACATAACTTTTTAACAAATAAAAAATTATGACATGTATTAATATTATAATAAAATAAAAATTTGTATTAATTAATAAAAGCATTAGAGTACTTAATGTGAGCTCTGATTACAAATGGCTAAATTAATATTACATTTATACGACAAAAATTTATCAGGCATGCCGATTAGCTATCGGATAGACAATTGCTGCAAAGAAGACTCCAGAGATTCTCTAATTAATAACTAATCGACACGTCCGACAAACTTTTTCATTGAACGTAATATCAATCTTAAGCTTATATATTAATGATATTTAACCTGTAGCAGATGTAGCAGTTGATGCCGACTCCTCCTCACCTGTGGTTGAAATTAACTGACTGCTAGGAATCGAAGATGACACTGACGTGGCACTGATAGAATCATTGCCTGACATTACACCACCCAATCCTCCAGAGCCACTCTCAACCACCGGCTTCCTCACGCGCGATGAGGAGCGATGTCTGTAACATGATATCAATCACGTATTATTATTATTATTATATATTTTAACTAATTAATGTAGGTTGTTCAAAAAGTTTTGAGCCTACAACACTTAGATAGCGTTCATATTTTTTCTTACATTTAGCAACGCTCCATCTGTCATATAAACACGTATAAAATGTCAGCACAATTAGATAATTTTTTTCATATTGTTATAGCTTCTCAAAGTTAACGTGTGTAATTTCAAAAGTGGAAAAATCTTAATATCGTGCAATGATAAAATTCTTCGTTTTGAAAGGTTTATCGACAACAGAAATTAATAGTGAGATGGTATTAGGAGAGTCTGCTCCTTCATTTGCAACGGTAAAAAGATGGATAGCAAAATTTAAACATGGTTGATACAAGTGTAAATGATGACCTCTCGTACTGGACGCCCAAAAGCTACATCAACGTCAAAAAATTGTCAAAAAAGTCCATGATATGATATTAGAGGACAGGTTTATTATATAGTATTTATGTTTTGCATGAGGAATTACATATGAAAAAGTTTTGCGCAAGATGGGTGATGATTTGCTTTCAATCAATCAAAAACACATTCGAGTGAACATTTTAATCTCATTTTAGAGAGGGGATACATTTATTAGAGAAGCGTTGGACCAAATGCATTGTAGAGGGAGATTATACTGAAAAATAAACATCCCAGGTAGCAAAAATTAAAAATTAAAAATCAGTCTTTTATTGTTAGGCTCAAAACTTTTCAAATGACCCTCGTATATAAAATCTCATCACCAAATTTGCAATTAAGTTTGGAAAAAAAAGATATTTAAAAAAATACCTAAAAATTATAATTACCTAGAACTCGAACAGGCACCCGTTGTAGAGTCTTTCTTATGATGTTTCCCTGAAGTCTTGTTGCTCGATGGCAGTTCCTTAGGTTGTTCGCCAGAAGCTTTCGCGCGAGAACGTAGCAGATGCTTGTGTGTAGAATGAGGGTGTGCAGGGTTGGCAGAAGCGGCGGCAGACACAGGTGGATTGGCAGTGGCCGTCGACGCGATGCCACTCGTGCCTGCCCCGTCATGTGCCAACGCCCCCCCACCACTCTCCGCAGGGTTACTTGCTGCGTTACCCACTCTGATGCTGGACTTGACACCCAGGACTTGACTACTCGTACTGCTACTCGTTGCGCTACAGGCCGCTCCGCCGTGAGATTTCGAATCTAAAATATTCAAATGTCACACAATCGTGTTGAGATACATAGATAAAGATTGAGATTCGTTATATGACCATCTAATTGCGCATAGACTTTCATTGTTATATAAATGTCGATATAAATATGTAACATCTTTTTAATATTTACACTTTTAAGCGTCATATGCATGTAAAATATTTTTCTAAAAAAAAATATATATATATATATATATATATAAATCTTGTGTATATGTACATAATTATGAAAAACAAACATTTTCGCAAATTTGATAATTATACAAGTGATGTATGATTTCTATCATAATGTTTCATGCCATTTTATATACAATTTTTTATCTATTCTGTAGAGATAAATACCTATTTGATCACACATTTAAAACTGAACAATTTTATATTAATTTTTATATAAAATTGTGTATATTAATTTTATATTAATTTTTTTATATAAAATTGGTTAGCTCCACTTCTTTAATCAGCTTCGTAATCACGCAATTAGCAACATTAAGTGTTGCACGTTTTTCCTAGTACGCAGAAATTAGAAATCGCGATTAGACTGTAATATTGTTTTAATGCCACGACAAAGATAATTACAACAGATGAAATGTAAAAATAATTATACAAAAACATAATACTTTTAAGTTTAATTCTGGTGGTTTTCAAATATATAATTTACACGTACATGTAGCAGTGGAAAATTTTGCCTGTTACCTGAGTGAAAAAATTTTTTAAATAAATAAAAATTTTCACCAACTTTGTACTAGTTCAGGTATTCGAGTCTGATACACCATGGGGTTTCTTTTTCTTTTTTTTTTCCTTTTTTTTTTTGCAGAATTACCTGAAATTTGACCTGAAAAGCCATCTATGCAAAATATCTTTATCTTCACAAATTTCCTGGGCTTAAAGAATATTCTTGGAGCTACTAAATGCAGTAAAAAATAAATCTCATGATTATCATGTTGTGACAAGTCTGAGAAAAGCTGACCATTTTCAATACATTTTTGATCATACATTAAGGATTCATAAGATAAAAAATTAAATTTAGTTATTCTCTCGTTTAATATAAACTACATATTTGTAAATTCTAAAAACAATTGAGAATTAAAACCTATTTATAATAGTAACATTGTTTTTTCTTGTTTAAATTTTCATTAAATATTCAATTAATAAAACATATTAATTTCACTATATTAAAAACCGTGAAAAGAAAAAAATATGTTTAACTTATTGAGACTTTTTGAATATAATGAAGTACGTGAATATTTTCTATATATCCTTTATACATTATAATATACATAATTAATTCTTAAACAAAATGTAACAAAATATACATTGCTTTACATAAATATCAAACTTTATAATAGTGAATTTCTCAGTAATTATAGAAGAGAAATGATGATATGTGATAAGATTATCCAAGATATAATGTAATAAAAATCGATTTTCATACAAGATAATAGTTTCCCTCTGACTATTATAATAATAAATCAACATAAGAGAAAAAAATTCTTTGATTTATAATCCAATACAATATTTTACTAATCATATTTATAAATGTCTATTTATTATTTATACTTAATCATTTCTATTAATTATTGTGAAAGAGACATCAGAATATACACCTCAAGGTTATGCACATAAAGTAATGATGTGATCAAAAAATGGCAGATTTACAGGAATTCTGGTAACTTGAACACATTACCTTAAGAGTAAAATGTTTACATTAAAAATTCATATAAAACTAATAAATACAAAATTTCAATAAAAAAATATTACCAAATTTTTAAATATTAATTATAGATATTTATATAATTGCATTATTTAAATAATACTATGTTTTTTTTCGAATCTATCTCGCATTTTCTTTTTAAATTTTTAAAAAAATTAAAAACTTAGTCTATGAAGAAATCGACAATATTCATTGAAGAATATATCTATTTTTCAATTTACCTTATACATGATATAATCAATTTCGAAATAGTAAATTGAATGTATAATTTTGTAAAAAAATTTTAAATTAAAGATTATTTTTTAACATTAACTTAAAAAATGTACATGTATAACATACAAAAACTAAAATGAAGTTTTACATATCACACTAACTTTTTTTTATAATTGTAATTTAATTATTAGAAAATTATCTATGTCTTATACTGTATAATATGTTTGATTATTGTATGATATGTTTATAGATAACTTTACGAAAATGTTTGCATAGTTTATAAATTTTGGCATAATACAATATTTATCCAATATTATTTGAGATAATATTATATAGATATTAAAATATATCATTAATTATATATATATATATATATATATATATATATATATATATAATGATATATTTATGATATACATATCCAATTTTAAAAACTATTAAAATAATATATAATTTTATTATATATACATAATAAAAAGTTGAAAACATTTAAAGAATTTAGGTTTTTTATGTCACGTCAGTTAAGTGACAATGTTTTTAAATCTCATAATAATTATCAAATTTAAAAATATAAATAAAATATAAATTGAAATTGTATTTTTGCTTCTCTATCTTCCCCCCCCCTCTCTTTCTCTCTCTCTCTCTCTCTCTCTCTCTCTCTCTTTCTCTCTAAATATATTTACATAACTAATATCATGCATAAATGAGCTTGACATACAAGAATTTTACCTGATATTAAGTATAGTAAATGATGATGCTTGCATATGGATGTAGGGAACAAATTCAGAATGAAGTTCAATGATTCTGATATTCGTTTAAGCTACTCGCATATTTGTAAGAGAACATAAGGGGAAGAAAATATAGTACGAAGTGTGTACTCCTTAAGCTTACCTTCTTGATGGTAGGTTTGTGTTGATATTGGAAAAAGTGCTTTGACAGCAGACACAAATCCTTCCAGACATTCGCTCATCCTCTGGCCTAATGATACAGTCTGATCTATGACTCTTATTTTGATAATATTTGCATTTTCTAAATTTTATTATATTCCTATCTCTTGAAACATTTTCGCTTTCATTGATATATGACATATGCCTCATAATGGTCTCATTATTATTCTTTTTTTCGTTTACACACACAATTACATATAACACTTTGTCATAACTTATGACTGATCATGATATTAGATCAAAATTCATAATATAGTATGCAAATTCGCACAAAATCTCATTAATTAAAAATTGGAAAATTCAGTGTTATATACAAAAGAAAGAATTTTAGTATTTTTTTGTACTGCATCATATTTGAAAATTGATTTCACATAACTCTGTTAACAAGTTAGCGAACAAGTAGAGATGTAACAAACGTAATGTGTATATGTGTAAGTATAAAGATATAACTTCATAAAGAGTCTCTTGTTGGCATTTTATATAAGTTAAAATGCTACCTGATGCTAAGCAATTTGTTCTTGCTCCTTCTCCATGTGTATATATATTGTTAAAAAAAATTACCTAACAAATTTACACACAACTATACTTGTCGTCCTTTTTCTATAGTATTTAATAAAGAAATATTTTTTTTTAAATTAACAGAACAATAATACAATTTAAACATAATAATTTCCGTTAATTAAAATTTTTAAAAAAGTTACTTCTTTTATCAAATAACATTTGTTACAAATTATTCACAACAAGTTATTAATTTTATTTGTTCCTTTATGTTTTAAAATTTCTCAATATTTATTTTAAAATAATATTTATGTTTGTATTTATTAAGATTTAAGAGCCGTCTAACTAAATGTGAGCAAGCGAGCAGTATAGCTCGCATTGCTTTCTTACTCATCTTCTGCTTGTTCGCTTGTCAAATTAGAGACAGCTCTAATTTACATTAAAAAGAAACACTTCTTTTATTATTAAAATATTTTTTAAAAATGAAGAAAACAAAAAAATATATATATAATTGATTATATATATGTATATATATATATATATATATATATATATATATATATATATATATATACACACATATATATATATATATACACATATATATATATATATACACACACATATATATATATATATATATATATATATAAATTACACGAACCACACATGTATATCAAGTTTTTGATTCAAAGATATATATTTTGTCATCAGTTTTAGGAGTTTTTTTTTCTCTCAATATAATCAATGTAAGCAATTTCAAAACAGAATTGAATCTTCACGCAAATCACACATCACGTCTTGCAATTGATAATATCAAATAAAGAAATATGCACTAACCTCCTCTTCCTCTCGACGTGGATGGATGACTAGTGATTGGCGTCGCACTCGATGAAGCTACCAAGTTGCTGTAGGTACTTGTTTTTCGGCTATTGTATCCACTAGGCAGTGACAGATCGTAACTGCTAACTCCCTGTGTCAATGCTTGTGGATTTTGTGGCGTACGAGAACGAGTCCGCGATGCCACACAATCAGTAGCTGTTAAATTTAATTCTGGCAAATTCGTCCTAGCTGCACTACGCACCCTTGTACCGCTACCACTATTATAACTGGCTTGATGAATCTTATGATGCGATCTCCAGTCAGTATCTGTATTGCACAATATTTCAATATGGTCATTAATTATGTCACATATTGCAATTAATAATTTAATTAACAGGTTTACAAAAAAAGAAAAAGTTTTAGAAGCTTAAATAATATCAAAGTGTAACAAAAAATTGAAGTAAGAAATTGTTACACACTATCATGCAATAATGGACAGAAATTAGCCAAAATTGCACAATAGCATTATAATACATAAATTGATAATAATATATAAAAAAAAAAGGAGAGAAAACAAATAAAATTATGTATGTTATATATAAATATTCTGATTAAATTATAAATGTATAATTACCTGGATAAGATTCTAAGCCACTTCCATGATTTCGTCGTTCACCTCTGATTCTACCTTCTCCTTTGGAAGAATCAATCAAATGTGTGTGCGCTGTGTTACTGTCAACTTGGGATGCTTGTGGATCGCCAGTGGTCTGTCTACGCCTTTTCTCTTCCACCGTATCTGAGATTGTACCAGTACTTTGTCGTTTTCTATAACCACTGGAGCCACTACTAGAGCCTTTCCCCCTAAGTTTAGAGGTGTCTGCTGAAGCACTGGCCTTCTCTACAGACCCCCCTGATGACAACTGATCTTGTTGATCTGCCATAGATTAATCGACTCATGCCACTATTCTGTCTGTAATGAAAAAATAAAATGCATAATTTTTTTATTATATAAATATAACCAAATATAGCAAATTTTCTTATTTATATTTACATACAATTATAATTATAGTATCTAATAAAATGCTAAAAATAAGATGCTTGATAAATAATTTTAGATAGCTAAAAAGAATTTCTAGAAAATGTTAATAAATTTAATTTCATTAATCTCTTAAATAAATCAATAGATAAAATAATTTCTGAAAATAAAACTTGCTATAATTAAATATTATTTTACCAATCAATTGTTTAAATATATTTTAGAAAAAAATAGATTAGATATTTTTTTTCGAAAGTAAAACAGCTGGAGGAGTCAGATAAATTAAGTCTTAAATTAATGTACTTGTAAGTTATCATATAACGTTTCTATGTCCATGTAAATGTGCGTAATATAATGAAAACAACACAATGGAAGAGAACCAACACGTCATTAAAAATGAAATCGGTCGAATGTCGTATAGCATATAGACCACGATACACGGAGGAGAACAAGAGTTTCCTTATTACAGCCTTCTCATTATTGAAGGAAAATATTAATAATGCTATCGCTCACACACAAAGCGAGCGTTTACTTTCGATTATCGCATTCGAAATTCAACCAAGTCGCCCGTTCGCGCACAGAGATACGAAATGGAAGTTCACGACGGTCAGGTGTTCGCATTTAAATGAACACACAATAGGAATTAAATGCCCGTCGAGGATGCTCAGCGATTTCGTCGTCGTTGCATTCGCGATCTCTACTACCTGCTACAACGAATGTTGAACCGGACAGCAGCAGCAACATGACGTTCACAATGATATCGACAGCGCGATTTCTAACACCAAAAAAAAAAAAAAAAAAAAAAAAAAAAAAAAAAAATTCATGCCTCGACGCGAGCCATATGCGCTCGGATAACAAGAGCGTGACTAAATAAAACGGTTGGTCGCGATACGCAATTAATATTTTTTTCCCCCGCGCCTCGCCGTAGGAGATAGTAACGAACCGAGAATCATAACAAACAGTACGCGACTGCTAGCTGGCTGGCTGGCTGGCTGGCTGATTGTTCCGTCCATCCGATATCACTGAGTAACGCGAAATTGTGCCGTTGACATGACGGCGAAGAGGCCCCTTGCCCCTTTCCAGCCCGATCCGGGTGATTACTCAGTCGCGACAAAGCACGATAAAGGCACGAGTCAGCGACATCAGCGAGCAGGCAGGGAGCTTCGAACCCAGATACTCCGAAACTCTGAATTTGTAGCGTAACAAAGACTCGCGAGCGAGCCACCATTTGCTCGCGATCGAGTAATGGAGGACGGGGTTTCTCTCCTCGTCCTACTCGCACGCGCTCTCCTCTCTCGCTCGCTGTGACCTCAGGTTGAAGTCCTCCAAAAAAGAGAGAAGTCCCCCTTCTTCCTTGCCCTTATCCCTACACCCTCCCGTCCGCCTGTCTCCCTGCGACTCGTTCTCCCTTCCTCTCGTCTGCCCTTCCTTCCCACCCACTCACTCATTTGCTCGCTCGCTCACTCGCTCACTCGCTCACTCACTCACTCACTCACTCACTCACTCACTCACTCACTCACTCACTCACTCACTCGCTCACTCACTCGCTCGCTCGCTCACTCACTCACTCACTCACTCACTCACTCACTCACTCACTCACTCACTCACTCACTCACTCGCTCGCTCGCTCGCTCGCCCCACGCACTCTTTTCGATGCTTTCATCAGGGACTCTTTTTGAAAACAGTTAACTCAAGTATGGATATGTGCGTGTATATGTATGTACGTATCTTTACCTGAATGTGGGAAAAACATGCCCAGGGCATCGCGACGAGCGGAGTTATCCTCTCTCGACTTGGTGAAACGCGAGACGAGGAGAACCTTCGTTCCCCCTTCGTTTTATCGTTGCATACGGACACATACACACGCACGCATGCACGCACGCACGCACGCACGCACGCACGCACGCGAAGGATCGAGATATGTAACGAGTAACGAGCGTAGATATCGAAAGCGTTCGTGGCTACGTCCGCGCACGGCGCACAAGAGCGATTGAAACGTACACACACCACCGATCACAAGAAAAAAAAAAAAAAAAAAAAACAAATAAGAAACAACACAGCGAACGAACCAAGACGCACTGAAGGCAGGTCGACGGAATGCGACGGCTACAGGCTACAGGCTACAGGCTACACTGTCAAGTCTCGGGTTGGTTAGGACTGGGTAGCCGCAGGACGCTCCGCCCCCGTCGACAATGTCACACGCCAGCGAAGCGAGCTAGCTCGCAACGCATGCACGGACGCAAGCAGGCAGGCAGGCAGGAGGCAAACAGACAAGGCACGCACACGCGCACGCACAACGCACAACGAGAAACGATGGAGAGTGGAGGAGAGGAGAAACCAGTTATCTCCGTTACGTTCGGAAACCTGCCACTTGGGGAGAAATCCCACCGTGCGCGTTTCCATGCGCATGCGAGAACCTGTGCAGCTAGTCACGTGACGGTGTTTGACAGACTCGTGCTTAGATGCACGGCATGACGCAATGTACGCAGGGTGTAGATAAAGATTTTTTGTTACTCCAATTGATATTATATGTTATTATAATATTAGTAATTTTTCTTAATTTCTTAAAGACGAATGAAGAAATTTGTAGCACGCATCAAGTTATTTCCAAATTTAAAGTAATCATTTTATTGACCTGTGCGAACGATGGTTTAGAAAAAAAAAATTATTTCTTATTTCAACATGATACGAGAAAAAATATTTGCACGATATCTAATGGGCTGTATATAATAATAAGATAACTAGGATAACTTTAAATAAAATAGATTATATACGATTATTTCTCCTTGATGATATTTCTTGCTGCGCGTGCGCAAAATTTCTTCCTCGATTTAGAAACACCGAGTACGTTCGGGGAAAAGCTTAGCACTAACAAAGTTCGTTCTATCTTTGTTATACTTCCTGAAAATTGAACAAAGACAGAGACACTACTAGTTTTTGCTCGAACGCACCCACTGTCTGCCGTTACTGATGGTCAACACGGCGCGAACGGCCATCTTGCTTGGTCGTTTTTTAAATCTTTATTTTTACTATAAATCGTAAAAATTGGCCTGATTGTAGTCGAGTTCGGTTATATAAATTGAGCTTTTCCGAGATAATCGAAACGATATGTTTCGCACGTCATTTGCACACAATGCTATCCCTTCTTGCGTACACATAATCGATTGATCGAATTCTCTGTCGTAAAAAAATATTGTACGTGAAAAAAAAAAAAAAAATATATATATATATATATACAAAAAAAAATATATATATATATATATACATATGCGTATATACATGTGCGACGTTTACCTCTCACATCATATATGTACCTCTCGCGCACTTGCCGTTTATGTAACGCACGTTATTTACCATGGACGTGCGTGTTATCGCCAACGGAAATTGATGACGCTCGCGTGAAATAATTTTGTCATCGTTCACCTTTATAGAGCCAAGTAGAAATATTACAGATCGTCGTCACTGATTATTTATGACGCTGTTTACTCGATATGACTCGAAATAATACTGCTCACACATATCACTTTGAATTTACTGATGATTATAAATTACTTACAAGCTCGAGTCGTTGAAAAAAATTGTCACTTGATAACCACGAAATTTCCAAAGCGAATAGAAAATGCTCGAGCGTCTTCAACGATAAAACCTTATCTATTAGCACTCGTGCGCTTTACAGATCCGCTGCTGTAAAATGACGCGGCGCGTTTACATAAAGCACGTTCGCTCAACATTTCAAGGTCTAATTGATCATACGCGTATTCGAACCGATCGAAATTGTATGCGCCACTGCGACGGTGTGGAATTACACGGATATACGCAAGACGCGACGAGGGCTTGTTGCGTCGCGTCTCGCATCTCGTGTAGGAGGAACGGCAGAAAAGGGAGAAGAGCGAAGCGAGAAAATGCGTCGCGTTTATCATGTAACAGATGTCGGAGTCTGGCTATTCCGATCTCGAGTATGCGATATACGATTGGCTGAAAAAAAAAAACGTATTTGGCGACGGCTAATTGGCCGTTAATAAACGGTGTCGAAACCCGAGCGATATCAAAACAGCCTGCCCTGAGATCAGCTGTCCGATCGGTGGCGTTTTCCCGTCGCACGCGACACGCGATCGGTTGACACGGCCGTGTAACCGATCCTTTTTCGCCAGCGTATACGAATAACGTTCTTACTCACCGCAAAAAGGGAGCTCCTCCCTGGAAGTCGGACTCCAGTTACGCAATGCGATGCGCGAGGGGACACGTGAAAATACAGAGTGAGCTGTCAAGTCGATCCATTTGCGTCGTCTGCTACCGCGAGATATCTCGACCCGAATGATTATACAGATGCGACGCGCAAGGTGTTTCAGTGGATTCCCGAGCAAGCTCATCGGTCGTCGCAATTCGCGTTCGCTGATTGGTTGACGAGTCGTGATTTTTCCACGCCGACCAATCAGCGGGTCAGACGAGAACGGGGTGTTTTCAAATCACTCGTGCAAGTTCGCCTTGAGGTAGTAAAGGCTGTGGCACATAAAAAAACTTAAGCCGTAAAGGCCGCCGCACACACTTTTACATAACGCATAATGCATATGCATAAGGAATTCGATTGGTTGAATTCCTTATGCATGTGTTTATAGACCAATCAGTTTCCTTACGTATGTGCATTATGCGTTATGTAAAAGTGTGTGCGGCGGCCTTAAGACTTAAGACGTAACAATTTCAACTATACGGAATTTTCAGCTTTGCTTACGTTTTAAGCCTCGTCTACAATAGCCGTAGAACGTAAGGTCGCAAGGAAATTGACCAATGACAGTCAAGCATTTTTGAAAATACTTGACTGTCATTGGTCAATTTGCTTGCAACCTTACGTTCTACGACCATTGTAGATGACCCATTAAAATGGCTGCTATGATTCTCGACTATGATTGGTTGATTTAGTTACTGCTTACATCTTACTGCTAAAATTTTTTCATGTGCCACAGCCTTAAGTCTGTTGATGCGATTCTAATCGATATCGCTATTTGACAAGATCTAGCAGGTTATGTCCAAGTCCACGCACTCATAATTTTATTTTAAAACATGCTAATCGCGAGGTAAGCTATATTTTCGATATACCAATTCGTACTGTTTGTAATAATTTTATTTAACTTGTTTACGATGCATAAGTGATGCAAGCATTTGATATATTCCGTAAGTAATTTTGTCACGATAACTATCGGCATTTTCCAAGAATTTTTATTAACAGCAAGTATGTATAAATTTAGGCAATTAGATATACTTTATATTCGATTATTTTTAGGTTTAATTATTCGGCAAAGAGATATTAAACAAGTAGGAAAATTATTTACATTTTGCACTAATTGATATATAAAGGCCGGTCTATAATGGCAGTAAGCGGTAAAGAGTAAGAAGTAAGGAGTATGAAATGGGATTTGCCCATTTCGTTACTCCCGGCTTTTAATTCGTCAGTTGTTACTTCTTACTCCTTACTCTGTATTGCTTACTGCCATTGTAGACTGGCCTTAACGATGATAATTCATTTGCAACAATCACAAAACACAATAACAGTTTTACATTTAGAATAAATATCTCTATATTTTATCTATGATTTAAATCACAATAATGTTAATATGTATTGTTAATTTGTACTATCATGTTACAAAAAGGTATATATATATATATATATATATTGCTTCATTTTCTATCCATACCATATAATAATTCCTTCAGTGATTCTTCATTTATGGTTTGTAAAGTATCGGTGACATTTTTGTCACGATTGAAGCTTTGTTCTATACCTGAGTCTACTGTATTCATTTGCACACTCTCAGAGACTTTTGGAAAATTAGTATAATTATTTATCGAATCCTCTTTATGTTTAGGTGAAGATACTCTCAAGTGTTCCATCTCAAAAGTAGGAGATGATATGCTATTTTCGAGAGGAGACATTACCATGGAGAAGAAATCATTTGTGTTTTTTATATCTACCTTTTCATTAACCTGTACTTTCTTAATTGATTCTACAGATTCTTCAAGTTGTGCAGAGTTAAAGTTGTTAGCACTCCTTGAATCTTTGTTTGTGTTATCGACATCTCTAAATTCCATGCTTTCTTCTTTTCTTTCGGAAGATATATTATTTATCTCTGATTGTAGTGCCAAAACAGGTTGTCCTTGGGAATTTATTATAAAGACAAACTTGTTTTCATCATTATCAACGACGTTCGATTGATTTTCTTGAAAAGTATTATTCTGTGGTCTGATTGCTTTGTCGTCGGCATCTTGTGTAATCGTGTCAAACTGCTGGATGCCACCTGACGTTTGTGCAGGACATTTATGTGTTCTTTGACTCACCTGTAAACATAATTTCCATGTGGAAATTATTAAAAGGCAAAATATATGATTGAAATATTTTACAATTACTTTCTACCTTGTATCGGAAGCTTTTGTCACACATTGTGCATTTATAAGGCATCACTCCTGTGTGAATTCGACGATGGACTAAATACGAAACACGTTGACGGAAACATTTTCCTGCAGAAATTAGTATAGCATTGTAGGAGGGTCATATTATATAGAGCCTGTACATTTACAAAATAAAATGCACAACATTTTTCGTGGAAGTTACCTACTTTTACTAATTGTAAGTACATCATGCACAGCACATCATAATGTTACAGACACTGCGCAAACAAATTAGTTAATCAACAAACAATATGAGCGATAAATTGTTAATATCGCAGTAACTCATGTTTAATGATCATTTTTCTATGACATACCACATGTTTCACATGCAAACGGCTTCTCTCCAGTGTGAATCCTTTCATGATTGTGCAATGTAGAAAGTTCTTTAAATGATCTCCCACAAGTAGCACAGCTGTGAGGTTTTTCATCCTTATGATAAAATCTATGCTTATGATATGATTGTTGAAAGGTGAAACTTTTGTCACATATTTTACATTTATATGGCATCTCTCCTGAGTGCAATCGTTTATGTTTTTTTAAAAAATACTTGGTGGTAAACAATTTACTGCAAGTATCACATTCCCACTGTTTACCTTCATGAGTTTTCAAATGTTGTATCACATGTTGTTCCTGAAACAAGAATATAAATGAGATTATTAAGAGCAGTTTGTCAAAATTATGTTATAAACAAAAGAAAACAATATTCTCACTTTCTTAAATTTCTTTCCACATGTAGGGCAAGTGTACCCAGTATCGCTGCATGTAAGTTCGATTTGGCCATTTTTAGGAAAAGAACCTGTTACATGTGAATAATATGAAGTTTGCTGGGTTTCTGCACTTGCTTATATATTATATTAAATGATTAATTAAATAAATATAATTAATATATATTAAATAACTTATATATATATTAATTAAATAACTATACATATATTAATTTTATAATTACTTGCCTAAATTGTGTCCAACATGCGCTACTCTCATATGTACCATTAAACTACCTCTCATTTTGAATACCTTGGAGCACAAATGACACGAATAATTTTTAAGAATTTTCCCAGGGATATTACTTGAATCTTGTTCATGCACTAATTGTTTGTGTAAAGCCAAAATGTTAGTGTCAGGAAAGTGGAAGCCACATATGTTACATCGTTCTGTCTTTTCTTTTGATGTTATAGTTCGGAAAATTTTATTACATGTGTGAGATAACATTTTTCTTTGTTCCGAGTTTTGATCTTGATATTCAGCATTTGTCTCAAGCACAGTCTCTCTTGCATTAGAACTTTGTTTCTCACAACATTCCTCTGATGATACATTTGTGCAAACTGGCATTATATTCTGAATTGATTGAAAGTTTGAGAGATCGTTTTCTTTTTCAATTAAACTTGTTATTAGTCTTTCTTTTGCGACACATTGGCTATTATTTGATTCATATTCTTTCTCAATATCTGGGTAGATGTTGCCATCTGTATTTTCTGTCACTTTTTCTGTTTCAGTGATTATGTCAGATATAGCTTTTTCTGCTTGTGGACTTTCCGTGATTATATTTAAATGTTTAATATTGTCATTGCAAAAATATTGAGTTGTGCAATTTGTTTTTAATACTCCTTGTTGCAAACTTGTAGTTGGTCTTAACACTAAGTTGTGATTTTCGTTTGATTGTGGAAAGATACTTACTTTTATCACATCATAATTATAATCTGACATCAAACTGTGTTGGTTTCCACTTTTCACTAACAAGTTTTGATTTTGTGCTTGTTGAGACTCTGAATTTACAATAGGGATATTGTTTTCTATATTTGCTGTACCAGAATCTGACAGCTCTGTGCTATTGTTGTCATTTGACGTTTGCACTTTGCCTGATTGTTGTGTTTTTAAGACATTCCAATCTTGCAGAGCAACATTGTGCGCATTATAAAGTGCAACTTGCTCATTGGCAGCAACATATTTAGATGACTCTGCTGTATTACTATTTAGATTGATTGTATGACTAAATAAATGTATAGTTAATTTATCTATGCCTAAAAGCACTTCGTTACAGACAGGACATATGAGAGGTCGAGTTGCTACACTTACAAGGCCAGCACGCAATGCGTCAAGTGTTAAAAACCCAGGTTGAGAACACAACGGACATGCTAAGAGTCGTGCGCACATTTTGTATTTGTTGAGTTTATTATATTGTTTTAACGCGCGATATATCTATATATATATTTTTCAATTTTTAGAAAGTGTAATACACACATCTTTGCATTTATAATTATGTAGAATACTATTTAGTTCGAACATCTTTCAATTTTTACAGGACAATGAACTAAGCATCGTGATTGTAAAATTCTAATGATAAATAATACGTTTGTGCAATTTAAATCTGGCATTGTGTAGTCTCTCTTATTAAAATTATTAGGGTTATACTTGAACTTGACCCAGTAATTTACAAAATAGAATTCAGTGATACATAATCTCTCATCTATTTAGATATTTTAATAAAATCCTCCGAAATATTTTAATAAATTCTGACACTGACACTGTACACATAAAATTCTCACACCTCAAGATCTAAATATAGAAAGATGGTTTAAGATATCTGTGCTGAATTCCTGCGTGTCTTTGTGGAATGTGTCTGATGATCAAAGGCTATATTTAGAAAACTGGTGGGATATTCAAAATCAGAGTGTATCAAGCCAATATATGCATATATTAAATTTACTTGTATAAATTGTCAAACTTATAAAAAAGTTTTTTATATTAAAAAGAGCTTTATCTTAAGTTTACTTTAATTACATTTATATGGTAAACCATCTTTACAACAATATTCTCTACCCGCAGACAGATTTGTATTTATCCATTCATCTTTGCAATTCTTGATGAAAAGATGAGCCTGTAAAAAAAATATGCATAATGCATTGAAATCATATAATTCTGTTTATATAAAATCAAGAATTTTATAATATCATAATAAACTTAATTTGTATGCAACGCACCCTTTCTTTGTAACAGTCATGATCTAAAGAAGCACAAAGCATTGTCGGACTGTTTGGTAAATATTTTATTATCTGTAAAAAAATACACAGGTTTAATTAATTATTATTAACGAGGATTTGAGCTTATATAGTTTATTATAAAAAAATTATGTGATGTGGAAATATTAAAGAACAATATGGTAATTTAAAACTCACAGCTTCAAGACATTTGCTAGTGCAAAGCTTGTTTCCAAAAATATTACATGATAGCAAATCGGGATGTTCATGAAGGAATACAGGATATCCTTTAGGTTGCTCTTTGCTTCCTTTTTTAAATTGCCCACTTAAAAATACACCACAGACACAGCCAATTGGCTCTTCACTTGAATTTGATGCCTCAATATTTGTACTAGTACTGTTCTTTTCTGCGTAAGAATACGACATGCAAAGAACCATCATCACTAATGCTAAATACATTTTGACCTAAAATAAAAATTTCTGCACTTAATTCTTTACATCTTATAATTTTACATTAACTGTACTTCAATTTATTATAATAAATCATTTTGAGATGTTATTTAAAGAGATAAAATAACAGAAGAAAATACCTCTAAATTCGTTCTTCTCCACAAAATGTCGGGATAATTAAGTATTGATTTACTTGTATTCACTGCAGAGAGAATTTCACTGTGTTTTTCACACTTTGCAGACTTTTGTTCAAATGCAATTAAATTGACTTATTAAATCTGATTAATGTCACATTATATACATATGTTGCATTATTGTAACAAATGAGGTCACATAAAATGCTTGCTAAGCAAAACTTCAGATTTCAGACATAGTAAGAATTCCACTTTAATCGTATTATAATTGGAATGTACACACACCTGAGTAACAAGCAAATCTGTTTAATGAAGATTTCCATGCTAAAATAACAAAGTTTCATAATGAGAATTTAAAAAGTAATTTATTGATGATGAATTAATAATATAATCACTAAATTATATAAATATCCATGCCTCTCATTTACTAATTGTAACATCATAAATATAAGATGTTAAGAAAAAAATATAACAAAATGGAGAATTTTATTAATCCTACATTTTTACAGTTTTTATTATAATAATGACATATTTATAATATTTTTCTCATAACTTTCGCTTCTCCTTCTAAAACAATTTTATCTCCATTAGCGATACACATATATACACATTTAATAATTTTTCTTACTGATACAATTTTTACTATTACTTCTACAGAGTCGCCGGCATAACATGGTTTAGGAAATGTGAGGTTTTGTTCAATAACTATAGTACCTGCACCAGGTAATTTTGTACCGAGTAATCCTGATACTAGGCCATTGAGGAAAGCACCATGTGCAATATTTCTTGTTGATTCAATGTGTATTGGATTATAATCACCTGTTAATTCAGCAAATTTGAGTATGTCATCATTTGTTATCACTTTAAAAACTGATACTTGATCTCCTTCTCTCAGATTATTAATTGTATTAGCATATAATCTTATTTTGGATGAGGTTTTCATAGAATGATTTTTGAGAAACCCAGTAAAGAACTGAATTAGTTTCATGATGTTTCTCTTGTGTTTGTAGTCAAAAAATAAATAATTCATATAATTATTTTTAATTAATTAAATATGTATGTAGAATTAAATTTAACCATAGGCATTTCTTCTTTTCTTATATATATATATTTATCAAATTATTAGTTGTTGGAAATTAATTATTGTTTTAGTTTTATCTTTTGCACTTCACTTTCTTCGCAATAATCATTTAGAAATATAATTGCTAAATTTTTAATACGGATATTAGTATCACATGAAAATTCCAACATGCGTTTAATTATTTCGGCTGACGTTATTTTATTCTTCGATTCAGGTGTGATCAAAAACATCAAGGTAGAAATTGCTGAGAGCACAATATCTTCATCTGGAGAAAAAAGTAACGATGATACTAACTCAATGCCTCGATTGCGTAGAATATAAATCTTATTTATTGCATCTGAAAGGAAAAAAAAAAAAATTTCATGAATAATGTATATAATAATAATAATAATAAGTATTGCGTGCAATTTTTATAAGTTTTTCTATTTCATTAAAGATATACTCTTACCTAAGCATAAATTGCACATACCACTAATGGCAAAACATACCAAATTTTGATTGTCCTCAGACAGGGTGTCAAGAAATATATCGATTATTTGTAACTGTCTCATGTATCCATAATTTATAGGATCATAAGCAAAGTTTGCCAAATTTGCTAGTACTTGCTCCTTTGCTTCTAATAATTTAAAATAAAACGATGATTTAACATTACTATTGCTCAAAAGAGAACTATGTATGTATTTGTATTACATAATATTATTATAAATAATACTTTTTTTACCTTTAGATTTAGTTGTCCTATATTCATTGGCTAAAAGCTTTAAGAAATCGTAACGTCCCACACCATTTTTCCCTGTGCGTTGTATTAATCGTGCTTTAGTCGAGAACATTGAAGTCTTAATATATGCAATTTATTATGTATTACACACAACAGTATTCACTTTTCAGACATTCTATGGTTAAGCTTCTCTAATAATATATGCAATTTATTATGTATTACACACAACAGTATTCACTTTTCAGACATTCTATGGTTAAGCTTCTCTATTATAATTTAAATATATGTGCATAAGAATACAATTATCATAAAAATTTTATACCAACTTATATATGTGTAAAAATACGATAAAAAATACAAAAAAGTTTGATATATAATATATTACTAAACAATAAATAACTTTTATAATATAGCGCTTTACGTATGATATTTAAATGTTTTATTATAAAGATACAACTGGAGATTAAACTTTATGCATTTCATGTTTTTTTTTTTGCAATAATTTAATGTAATCGTTTTTTACGATTTAGATTTCGTGTAAATAGAGATATATCACATGTTGAATAAATATGGAATATTGAGGATGTTCCGTTTGACACTACGAAAGTTTCGAATCGTCTGATTGGCCAATCTCGAGCAAAGGAAGTAAAGATTATTTTTACTCCGATTGGCTAATCAAACGCTTTGATTATTAAGTCGGGTCTACAACATAGATGTAGTAGGCCTTAAGCCGTAAGAAATTAACCAATTACAATTGACTTTAGAGAAGAATAATGAACATGATTGGTTCATTTCTTACGACTTAAGGCTTACTACAGCTATTGTAGAGCCGGCCTTAGACCGTCTATTCTTTTTATTGCAGCCAATTCAGCGCGAAAAGGCGTTTTTCAGCAAGCGGCACAGTGTCCACTAGGTGAGAGAGAACATATCAGTGTGTCTTGCTGGAAAGTCCCCCCTCCCCCCCCCCAAAAAAAAGAACAGGTCTCTTGTCAAACGGACAATAAAGTACAATTCATACTTGTTGCAATTAAAAGCTTAAATATGATTGGCAAATGACTCGAGTGATCACACATGATACGTTGGCGCATACACACGTGGAACATACTTTCTCTATCTTTCCTTTGCTTTCCTCGCTGCCGTGTTCTTATCAAAATTTCGTAGGTGGCTGTCGTGGTAGAAGGTGGAAGGTGGAAGTTGATGGAAGTCATGGTTAACACGTAGCCGGCGTTCGACGTGTCCTAGCCTCCTAGCTTAGGCATTTGGTAGCGATTTGATAATTTGTTTGCGCGCCGCTTGATTTTCGCAACGTGCCCAGGATCGCGAGTAATTATATGCACATATGGCGAACGCCACGTTGTGAGTATATATTTTAATATAACAGCCGGATATATATATATATATATATATATACTCACACGCGTATATATCTCTCTCTTATCACTAACGTCCGTGGAAACCTGCAAAGGCGACAAACCATGCTGCCGAACAAGTCATCGCCGTCTTCGTCGTCGACGTCGTCGTCGTCTAGCAACGCGAAGGTCATGTTCCCCGATAAAAGACCGACGACCAAGCAAATGAAGTCGTCCACGTTGACGAACGCCGCCGGCCTCAGTTCTCTCATTACCTTCACCGTTCTCTTGCTCGCCTGGATTTCGGGTTTCGCCTCGCGGCTTTTCGCTGTCATACGTTTCGAGAGTATCATACACGAGTTCGATCCGTGGTACGTATTCTGCGCCAATTATTTACCGGTATCTGCTTGTCTCACGAATCTGTTATCGTATACATCATAATCATATGTTAAGAAATGATAAACTTTGTTTTTCTATTATGTAACGAAAATATGAAATAATTTTGCTTGTAATATGTTGTTTTTATTTAGAAACATGCCAAGGAATTTATACTCTCATCTAAGGTCATATATATATAAATATTTCTTAATGATCGATGAGCTTGAATAAAATTGAATAATTTATAGCTAGAATAAAATTTCCATTTTACTTTATGTAATTATTGAAGTTATTTTAACAAGCAAGAATAGAAATGTTTGATTATCAATAAGATATTTGTACAATTAAATTTAAATACATCTTTTTAGGTTTAACTACAGAGCGACAGCGTATATGGTGCAACATGGATTTTACAATTTTTTAAATTGGTTCGATGAACGAGCATGGTATCCATTGGGACGAATTGTCGGTGGAACTGTTTATCCTGGACTCATGATTACATCTGGATCGATACACTACATTCTGCACTCTTTAAACATACCAGTGCATATAAGAGACATATGTGTATTCTTAGCTCCAATTTTTAGTGGCCTTACTGCCATATCTACATATTTATTAACAAAAGAAATATGGAGTGCTGGAGCTGGCTTATTCGCTGCTTGTTTTATCGCCATTGTACCTGGCTATATCTCGAGGTCCGTAGCCGGCAGTTACGACAACGAGGGGATTGCAATCTTTGCGTTGCAAATCACTTATTACCTCTGGGTTAAGTCGGTCAAAACTGGTTCAATCTTTTGGGCGAGCATAACTGCTCTGTCTTATTTTTACATGGTATCAGCATGGGGAGGTTATGTGTTCATTATTAATCTCATTCCATTGCATGTATTTGCCTTGCTGGTCATGAATCGCTTTAGCAATCGGTTATTTACCAGTTATACAACGTTTTACGTTCTTGGACTTTTACTGAGTATGCAAATACCATTCGTCGGTTTTCAACCGATTAGAACTTCCGAACATATGGCAGCGGGTGGTGTATTCGGTCTCCTAATCTTTATAGCAGCTCTTAGGTATGTATTATTTCAATTTATATTAGTTTGTTAATTATTACATTATTTAAAATTATTTATTTAAGAGAAACGTTTCCTACATTATATAGTACAATGTAATATATATAGTATTAATGTTAATTTCTTTGATTACAGATACTTAAGAACTGTACTTACCAAGTCTGAGATGAAATATTTCGGTGGTGTAGTAGCTGTAACGGCGGCTATACTCCTATTAATTCTGATCGCATTAACGTACGCTGGTGTTGTCGCTCCTTGGAGCGGTAGGTTTTACTCGCTTTGGGATACCGGTTATGCCAAAATACATATCCCCATAATAGCATCTGTATCCGAACATCAACCGACAACTTGGTTCAGCTTTTTCTTTGACTTGCACATTCTTGTCACAACGTTCCCGGTTGGTCTGTGGTACTGTATTAAGCATATAAATGACGAACGTGTCTTTGGTAAGTGATTGTGTTTGAAAACATTATATTTTAAGAGATATACACCTAGTTAAAGATAAATAATAATTAATTTTTTTTTTTTTTTTTTTTTTTTTTTTTTTTTTTTCCCCACAGTCATACTATACGCCATAAGTGCCGTTTATTTTGCTGGAGTGATGGTGAGACTTATGTTGACTTTGACTCCAGTAGTGTGTATGCTGGCCGGTGTGGCTATCAGTAGACTCGTAGAATTATACCTCAAAGAGGAGGACAGGGACGATCGTAACGGTACTGAAAGCAATGAGGAGAGTGAAGAGGAAAGAGAGAGAAGTCCCGGTAGAGCTTTGTACGATAAAGCCGGTAAACTACGTAGAATGAAGCATGAGAGGCCGAAAGGTAGCGGCGATGGATTAGGCGCAAATTTACGTAACGGCGTCATTATCGGCATGTTAATGTTATTGATGATGTTTACTGTGCATTGCACATGGGTGACCAGCAATGCATATTCTAGTCCATCTATCGTTTTGGCTTCCTATAGTAACGATGGCGGCAGAGCCATACTCGACGATTTTCGAGAGGCTTACTACTGGTTAGCTCAAAATACTCCCAATGACGCTAGAGTTATGAGTTGGTGGGATTATGGATATCAGATTGCTGGTATGGCAAACAGGTATACATTACATTTATAAAATCCTACGTATTTAAATTAACACGATCAATCGCTAATTTAATATAACATTGTTACGTGTAAATTTTTTTTGTAGAACTACACTCGTGGACAATAATACGTGGAATAATTCGCACATAGCTCTGGTTGGTAAAGCAATGAGCTCGAACGAAAGTGCCGCTTATGAAATTATGACATCTCTAGATGTAGACTATGTGTTGATCATTTTTGGTGGTATGATTGGATATTCCGGCGATGATATTAATAAATTCTTATGGATGGTCCGAATCGCCGAAGGAGAACATCCCCAAGATATTCGCGAGAGTGATTATTTCACCGAAAGAGGAGAATTCCGCGTGGACTCTGAAGGTTCTCCCACTCTCTTGAACTCGCTAATGTACAAGCTGAGTTACTATCGGTTTGGAGAGGTTAAAATAGATTATCGATCGCCTCACGGTTATGATCGTACTCGTAACGCTGCAATAGGCAATAAAAATTTCCAGTTAACATATCTGGAAGAAGCCTACACTACTGAACATTGGCTTGTCAGGATTTACAGGTGACTAAAAACATTTACAATCGTTTTGATTTATATGTTTGATCGATGTATATCTTAAATTTCTATGTTAATATTATCAATTGCAAAATATGTCTATAGGGTGAAAAAACCAGCAGAATTTAATAGACCAAGAATTCCGATCTCTAAACGGATTATTACGCGTCGCGCAAATTCGTATATTAGTAAAAAGGTTGGTATTCTCCCCTTTTATATCTTAGGCTAAGGAAAAAAAGATTTTTTTTTTTTTTTTATATATCTTATCTTGTGGTTTTTCGTATCGTTTTGCCGTTTTTGTCATCATATATCAGTTGATTTGGAAACGTAGTTGAAGTTATGGGGGGTCGGACATTGATGTTTCAGACTGCACGGCGTAGGCGAGGTTTCATAAAAGGCCGGCCAGTTGTTATTAAAGGACAGAAACCTCAACGAATAACGACGTAACGAAGATTCGCTGACTATTTCATAACAGTTTGCAAATACAACTTTTGTAATAAAAGATTTACCGTCCCTTGGGTCTACCACAAATTATACCTCGAACTAAGAATTTAATCGTCAAAAGAGAATTCAACCAGTTTGCAAAGAGAATAGAATACTTCAAAAATATAGTTTCTAACATTCAGAATAATTTGAAAAATTAATAATTTTATGAATATTATTTTTTTAAGCCTTGTTTTTCAAGCTGTGTTGGCTTATATCACATTGTGTTGTATTGTTATCCGATTGATTTTTTACAAGGATAAGTCGTTATCATTTGTTATTGCTAGTATAAATATCTTTAAAATTACATGCAGATATATTTTCTATAATTAAGTCGTATATTTATATGAAAACATTACAGCAGATCATTTGTAGTAATATTTTTTTTTTTTTGCATTCTAGAGATAAATTAATTTTTTTGATAAGTTAATTGCATTTAATAGTTAATGTAAAAAACTTTCATCAAATTCATTCATCTGTTACCAATTAAACAATTGTATCAAAATATCGTGTAAATTGAGACTTGTAAGACATCTTATAGTTAGTGTACACATATTTATGTTACATAGTGTGTTTATGCACATGGTATTATATCAGGCGAAATTTGTCAAATAAGCAGACTTGCCAATTTTCAACCAGAACAGAACGATTGAATGTGTCATGTGTACACAGTTTGTTGTATAGCACCTTGTTGAAAGATAAACATTTGTGATAACACAGTGTTGTTATTTACAAATATGCATTTAAAACGCCTATTTAATTTTTGTTTTAAAAACAAAATAAGTAACATATTGCATATATAATTTTTATAAATTTATGATCCAAATCCAATACGAAACAATATTCTAATATGTTACTCGATACATTACAACTTGATTTTCTTTTTCTTTACATATTATGTAACTTGTAAATTTTGATAAATAATAATGTGTGTGTATAAAAGCCAAAAATTATAATCAATAATATATAAAATTTCTAATATCAGCAAATGAAATAATATACATTTTGGGCTTTTCTATATAATAATAGGTTATAGTTTTTTAAACATCAAAATTGATAAATACATATATAATCAATATATTCAATTTTATTCGTCAAATTTATCTCTTGAATTATTACAGTCTTATTAATTTTTTATTTCTGTTATAAATTTGTTAGTTTTACAATAATCTGTAATCTTATACAAGCTGTATAAAAATTCAGCACAATTTATATTTTTATATAATTATATTTTTTATTTCTTAATTTAATATAATGATTTAATAGAGTGCTCAAGAAAAATCTGAAATGACTATTATATATCTGATCGGTGAATTATAATTGCTAAAATAATCCAATCGTTTCAAATCGCTATTTTTTAAATGCAAATTGTGAAAAAAATTAAAAAAAAAGAATCGATTCTTTGCGCAATATGAATATGTGATGCAACACACGAACATTATAGCGATTTAAATATTTTAATTAGCGGTATATTTAAATATTAATTTAATTATTTATATAAAATTAGTAGATACGAGATAGTAATAAATTTTAGATTTTTTTTTTAGATGTTTTTGATATTTCCTCGCGAGATATAAAAAATAATACCAACATAGTTGGATAACACGCGCGCGCATTTAGTTTTATTATAAATTCATTATTGTTATGTATTGTTACGCTATTTTGCGCAAACAATATTGAAAAGAATGGAAAGTTCGAGAGTTACGTTTATTTAGTAATTGTAAGATAACGAATTCGAGCGATTGTTATCGATACACGAATAATCTCTTTGTGTATGTATGTATATCTCTTTCCTAGCCTTTTCAGGCGCTCATATTTTATCGCACGCGTGCATATAAAATCATTGAGAAAAAAATCGCGCGTGTATGTCTGTGTGTATATATAGGTTATGTTAATCTATAAAGTACGGAAAACGCGGTCCTTTTTTTCGCTGCTGTCACGCGTAGAGCGGGTCTTTGTTTGTCAAACATTCCGCGCTCGTAGCTCGTAACTCGTAGCTCGTAACTCGTAGCATCATCATAAGATTAATCGACTTTCCGCGCGAAAAGTAGGAAACAGTAGAATCGCCGAATCCATAGCGATTTCAGGGACTGTCAGGGACTTTTCAGCTTCCGGGAACTGTACTCGTGTGCACCGTGGCCGCCATTTTGCTTCCCCCGCACGTCTGACATGTCTTTCTAATGTTATTATCGATGAATGTTGAAATTTGTACGTGAAATTATTTCGTGCTTTATTGTCCGAGGGAGGCGAGTTTTTCTCGAGAGAGAGAAAGAGAGAGAGAGAGAGAGAGAGAGAGAGAGAGAGAAAAAAAAGAAAGATCGCCCCTCGCCTGATCGGCGAGACATCTTTGTTGGGAACGATTTGCCATTGTCGTTCCAACCTCAGTCCATCACGGAAACACGGAACTGATACGGAGGTGCAGTCTCGCGATAGCGATCGCGAGCGATTTAATCCGTCGCCGAGCGCGAATATGCTGGGAGACTCGTACGAGGAATACTTCTGTCCACGTCGCTGAAGGACCCTGTCATTTACTTGTATTCTGCGCACAGTGTTCTGTTGCAACGAGCTGACCTAACCAAAAAAAATCAACGCACCGTTGATCAAAGCGACGTCGCGTGTGTGTGCTTATGTCAACAGCGGAGAGATCTTGCCCGATGATATGGCTCCGGTCACGCGTTTGAGATCACTGAAAGGCGGAGATCTGGCAGTATTCACCGTCTCGACGTCTGCCCGATGCGCGATGCAGTTGCTCAAGCATGCTTAGGGCATGTTGGATGTAGACCACTACTACTATGCGAGGCAAGGATCATTTTTATCCTGATCTAGCAATGGACTAAGTTCACGCTTACTGCTCGAACCAGGGAATTTGCATTCACAGTCGCAGATACGCGATACACAGATTGATGCAGACCTGAGTTTATAGTAACGTATAGTTCTAAAATAATGTTAATATGTATACATATAATTAAAGTATTATCTTAAACTATGTAAGTATACATTAAGTTATTATTCGTTGTCGCAAATTGACACGATTGTTCTACAGATCTTCTGTTTAGTTCAATTAATCAAATTCCATGACTTGTTTAATTATACGTATAAATATAGTTATATAGAGGAAAAGAATATATTAGATACATGTAACACATCGATATACTCAAGCTAATGACTGGAGTATCGTGTAATTATTTTTTAATTTATTGAATCTTATTACGGTAACTTTTTGCGGTAACTTATTATTCATGCAAATAAGTTTGTATTTTTTACTCGATAAACATAACGGCAAATATCTGTGATACAATATAACATATTTTTTTATTTTTCACATACATATATTCAGTATTATATTTTTAATCGATAATATAATTTCCATTATACTTGGATCTTGGCACATAGCGTGAACTAAGTTTTATCTAGATAGGAAGAAAGTTGATTTGGAGAGTTTGAGAATGCAGGTGGAACAGATCTGGACAGTAGCAGCAATCAATGAAGGTCCCTGTTTCCGAAAACTTAAACATGGACAATAAATTGAAGTTTTCGGACCGCTTGAAGGCTTTGCTGAAAACTGAGGCTCATCAAGATGTTGATCCGTACATTTTCAGTGAACCAGAACCATTTACCGCGGGAAGAAATGCCACCACAGTGGTTCCTACAAATTCTGAAGTAATGCAAAGTTGTAAAAACAATAAGTCGAAAGGGAAATGTGTAAAGCAAAGAATAAGGATAGCGCCTGTGCCAAACACAGGCCACAAGACCGTTGGAGGCAATGCTAGGACTGAAACAAATATTGAAGATGGCATCGGGGAGAATTTGCATCAGAAATTTTCTAATTTAGTTCAACATAAACAGCGACATATTGAAAATTTGCAAAGATTAAAATCTAGAAAGCAAAATCGGGACCATACTCTGTTATACTATCCTAGAGCTGGAGATGAGGTATTCGATAGCGATTCGAGCGGAGATGAGATGACAATCTATCAACGTCATTGGTTCTCTGGCGAATCTCTTACACCGCTAAATCGTGCAGCCCGGTTATCTCAACTACGTTCGCAATTACAACGACAATTACTTCAATTACGTATCAATGGAACTGACACTAAAACTGTGCTACGGCAGAGGGTTCGATGTTTATTGGAGGCCGCTTCCATAGATCCTGCTTCTACCGCAAGAACTTTAAGCGATCCTCCAAGTAAGAATAAGGTGCTTGATGGACCGCTGTTAGTTGGTGGACCATGTGGAGCAGAAGGATGCCAACAGATATCTTTACCTTGTACCCGGCATTGTTCTCGCCATATTATGTTAAATGGAGATCAGCTTCTATTTGAGCATTGCACTGCCAAGTTTAGTGACAACACACAGTGTTGTGTTCCTGTGTTTGATGTCGCGCACGAATTACCTCTTTGCCCAGAACACGCAAGGAAGAGAGACAATTATCATCGTAAAATCCAAGAGTCCAAACCAAAGAAAGCTCGTAAAAAGCCAGCTTCCCCTACCATCCCAGCAAAGCCTAAACCTAAATCTAAGCCGAAGAAACGCAAACGGCCGCCCTCGAATAAACCAGAGACTAAGGGAGCCGCATTGATGCATGAGGAGAGTCATTACATGAGCCAAATAAATTGTAGTGAAAATCATACCAAGACATTAAATAACTTGAACGTTCCACAAGGAAGTTCAAATTCGTCTAACTTAAATCTAGGATTGGGATTAGGCTCTCTTGGGGGACTGAGTGGAGGCCTCAAAGTCGAGCTTGGAGATAACGAAGTATTCGCTTCTTTGGATTCTGCTGAGCATGACTTTGGTACTGTGCTCAACAATCTGCCCCCAGATGCTTTTAACGATTTATTTATCGGTAATTATATGATTACATATCTATATCCTCTATACTTTTGTAAATTTCTAGAGATTGGAGGATTTATTACATTTATTTCATAAAATAGCAGAGATTATCGCAAGATGTTTTAATTTGTAGAGGGTAGGAATGGAGATTATGAACCATCTAGAGAAGAAGAGGAAGAGTTACAACGGGCTTTAGAAGAGGTTGATAAAGATGTACGAAATTTGGAGAGAATAGGACAAACGCATGGACTTTTAGAGCCGGCTTTGCTCGCTCAGCTTATGTCGGATATTGCTTCGTAGCCCCACTAATTTTAATGTAATAATTTTTGGAAATGAGTTCGCGTGTGTTCCTTGTAACGTAGAAAAGAAGTACTGTTTATGTCTGTGCTGCTAAACGTAAGATTGCGTTATAGACTGTTATTACATAGCCACGCAAGTCCGAGATAATGGCAGGGATTGACATACAGAAAGTAACAAAAAAATGGAGAAAAAAAAACAATAGCAAACTTATGAATTTAGTATAAACAGCATATTGGGTACAATACCACGGGTAGATTTATGTCGAACGAGTAGTAATGTAAAAACCAAGAATTCCATCCTTTTTGACAAATAATCGCGGACATTTTGCATCATTATCATAATACATGCAATATATTTGTAGCTTATTTGCAGATACTTTAACTTGCACTTTAAAAATTTGCTTAGAAAAATTGTTGTAGTTGTAATTATAATACATGCAATCATTTATGAGAATATATAAGAAAAAGGGAAGAAAATAGACGAAATAATGTCATAAATGGTTCAGATTAGATTCCAACATACATGAGCTAAATAAAAAAAAATATATAATTTTCATTTTTATATATACAGTTTATTTTTACTTAAACAAAGAGCAGGAATTATCTAAATTATCTTACTAATAGCTCCCATATTTATTGAACTATATGTAATATTTAGCTAATTACTCAAATAATAGGTACAAAGATATTTTTATGACTGATTTGTGATGATTTTATCTGTTATATCAATTATACTATGCTACAATTGTGAAAAAAATATTTTGGTTTACAAACCGCATATCTGTGGTTTACCACAGAATTTAGCTATCAATTAAAATTGGACACACAAATGATGTAATAAATGAAGAAGAAATATTTGGTGTTTATATGTATAACATTGTATGTATATATATATATATATATAATTTCATTATTACAGCGAATAGTCCCATAATAGAGTTGTGCATTAATTTACTGAATAAAAATTGGGATTTGCATTATTTTTTTTAATGATGGAGATTTGCAGCCAATGTGGAAAAATGGATGATCCTCAATTTGGAATATCTTATGCAGTATCATCTATTGAGAGAGTACTATCCGAATTTGATTTAAATAAAATATATATTTAAATACATTTTTTTACAATATAAAATTTTCTCATAATACTTCGTGCATAGAATATTTATACAAAGACATGACTGAATTTGTAAGAAAAACACATATGTCTACATAAATATATATAATATATATATATATATATATATGTATATATATATATATATATATATATATATATATATATATATATACATACATAGAAATAATTACGTTTTTTTATCATTTGATTACTGCAGTAACATAGCTAAATAATCACATTTATTAAATATGATTGTTGAATCATGTTCTATATATAATGTGTGCATAATCAATATTGTCACTCTCTCTCTCTCTCTTTGTTCACGTTCTGTATTATATTCATGTAGACAAATGTTCAGCGAATGAGTAGCTGTACTATATTTAAGTGAGATACAAACTAGCGAAAAGTGCCGAAAAAAATTTCATTTTTTAACATTGTTAATTGTATGACACATGCTTTGCAGCCTTAATGAAAAGATGATAAGCTGTAAGGTACTAACTGAGTAAAAGAAATATTGTGATCACACATATATTTCACAGAAATACTTTTCAAAATAATTATTTGAGGAGACATTTTTTACGAGATATATATGTAGAGGCACAGATTCTGAAAGTAAAACTAGATTGGTGAAACGTCACGTTGGATGGCTAATCACTTACTGCCATTTGACTTCTAAAGTATTGCACGTGCTTAGCAGTAAACTGTTATAACACTGTACGTAATAGTAGTAATGTAAAATGGACAAAATGTGCATACAGATAACATGGATTATCATAATTTTAATACATATCGTAAAGCATGAAAAAAGACGAAATACTCTGAGTGTCGTGTATTACGTAATTAGCTACCATTAAAATAAAAAAAAAAATTTGAAAAGCATTTGTCATATGAAAAAATGTGTGCAATAACAAACAGATTGAATTTTTGAAATCTAGTATTTATGATCAAAATCGCTGTGCCAAATAGTGAAATAATATCTTTTCTTTCTTTTTTGTTATGATAATGTGTGTCACTTATTCAAAAGAAACGGGTCATATAGGAGCAAAGCGTCTTCAAATGATGACTTTTTAGCTGAATATATAAATTATATATAAAGGCGCAAAAAATAAGTTTATCACATGTAAATGCAAATGGAAACAAAATAATTTACAAGTCGACCTAGGGGAAGTAAATTAATGTCGTATATAGTACATTATTACTACGTATAACAGTAGTAAGTAGAAATACAATAATTATTTATGGACAGGACAATGTCGAATTTAATCGTAACGTAAGTGCATTGCTTAAGATGTATATGTGTATCTTCTTGTAAAATAGCAGCATTACTCTTGATTAGGTATCATTAATTATATTAAGCATATTTTTTATATTGTGTTAAAGTATTCAGTTTATATCCATCCTTATCGTTCATATCCTAACGATAGAATATCGATTTATTGTAACTCGAAATAGCCAGATTTTTATTTTCAGCATTTAGCATTCCTGTAACGAAAGAGATAATGTATCAAAAAAAATGTATATTTAAATGTATAATTATTTTTATTTTAGAATCGATATTCAAGTTTATATTTTATATGCAATCAATATAATAAGTACCGTTTCTATTTTTTCTTCGAAATTCTCCGTACATTTTACGCGTAATATTATTTTGTTCCGACACTCAATCTATAGTGGTTGTTATAGAATAAGTATCTAATATTTTATGTTCGCGCCGTTTTATTTCACGAAGAATCCATTTTTTTCGGGCTGCTTGACGAATTTTGTCATATCTCTCGATTGATATCATAAATTCTTTCATTGGAAATTCCTCGATTGATTTAGCCTCCAGGCGGAAAGAGATTCTTTGAATTTTTTGAATTTGTTCCTTTGAAAGAAAGATTTACAATTTTCTATAAATCTTTAAAATAAGATTTTCATATTTTTGTATATACTAGAATGACAAGGCACTTACAGCAAGCTTATCCATAGGAACACTTTTTCGCGTTTCCAATATTTTCTTCTCAAGCGTATCAATTTCTATTGCTGGTTCTATTGCTGCTGGCTCCTCCTCTTCGCTCGGCATCAACATTATATCATAATTTGAACGATTATGACCCAGTATACCTACTTTAATGCCCAATTGAGGTAGCATTTCATCCTCAATAAGAAGAGCATTTTTTAAATAAGCAATTTTCGGATCGCGTATGTCAATATCAATTACTCCTTTAATTAGAAACATAAAGATATAATTATTTTTGATACTGAAATATAGCTATTCATTTTTTTATGATGTAAAAATATATTACAGCTTAATAATAGACACTAAATACAATAGAGCACAACACCTAATGATAAGAGACGAAAATCGCAATCCGTATACATCAATTCGTGAGGTAAAGGAGAATTTCGGAGTAATCGACTTTTTAATGTCATTTTAGGACCATGCAATATACGAATGTCATCTTCCAGCATGTCTTGAATAAGCCGACTGTCGCTTTGTCTTTGTGCTGTATTGTACGCCTCGGTTCGAAGTAGTCTATGCAATTCTAGTTCTGCGAACAATATATATCGCAATAAATTACTTTTCAAAGTAATTCTAAAGACATTATATAAGATATCTGAGATTCTATACGTGCGTGTAATATAAATAATTCATCAGATATCTTACCGATTAAATTATAATGTTTGCGTTGCAACGCTATCCATACGACTCGATGAGCCGTGCTTATCAAAGCTTCGAAGATCCTTAAATCTTTCTCGCCCTGTGATTGTGTGATCGTCCGTTTCATCCCGGCCATCATATGATGATACTGCGGCCCGCTCTGGCAACCCAATATTAAATCTGCATATTCCCTACCCAAGACACAGCGAAGGACTCGCATCTCCTCGGCATATCGGGATCTGTGTCCACGTGCCAATGGATTTGGCGCCTTTTTCATAGTAGCAGCCCGCTCCTGCATCAAGTCTTCCCATATCTCTACATAATGTTGGAAATAGATGATCAACGCCCTTAAAAATCGGTCAACGATCGGCAAATGGAAGAAGTGTATGAATTGGGGACTGACGGGTGTTATGAGCAAAAAAAGGACGAGATCTTTGATATCTTGCAAAATAATAACATCCGGTTCGTTCGGCATTACTTTCCTCAGGTAATGTTTTCGAAATTTAATCTATAAATGAATATGACATTAATGGGTACAAAAATTCTTTTGATTTTCGAAAAATATTTATAACACACATTTCAATCTGTTGTGTATATATATATATATATATATATTGCGCGATTTTCACCTTTTCTCTATCGTTCAACATTTCCCGATAACTCAGAATTAAATACGCATGTGGACAATAAATTTCCGACACATGATCGGCAATAACTTGCTTCTTTCGCCTCTTAGTTTCATCTTCTGCCTTTGCCACTCTAATCAGTATAATATATGTAATTAGAATTTGCACGGATAAAAAATTCGTAAATCTTTGTTTTATATTATTTTATCGATTATTTTATATCTATAGTATTTTCAAAGTAGTAATAAAATTTCAACATTTATGAATACAGTACGTGAAAAAATATATGTAAATAAAAATTCATTGAAAAATATAAGTAAAAAGATATATAAGTTACACTGGTTTGTTTTTCTTGTAATATTTGTGCAATATTAAATTATATTACAAATAAATGTTATAGCTTAAAAATTAAAGCAAAAGATATCTAATGGGAAAAAATTAATGTCTTAAGTACATAACAGAGTAAATTCTCATGTACTAGTTATTTAAAGTATGTTAAGAGTATAACCATTACCCCAATAAAATTAATCCCTCCGAAATCTCATCCCATCCAAAGTATCTTTCACCCATATTTAGATATAATATGAAAATACTCTACAACTTTCTTTTATATAATTTCTTTTACAATTTTATAATAGATTTTCAGGTTATCAGTTTCTAGGAATTGACATGTTCTTCTAATCTAGTGAAGATATAACAGAGTCGAATTATTGATTCGACGTACATATATATATATATATATATATATATATATATATATATATATATAGTTACATACATATACGTATACATACTTTAAACAGTTATAGTACTCAAAAATCAAAATAATAGATTTTTTTATATATGTTATAGATTTAGACAGTTTTCATCAAATTATATAATAATGTTATCATAAATACGTAAAACAATATCAATATTCTTCGCGTAGAGCATTATTTATTTATATTATATTATATTACAACTTGTATTATAATATTTAGCAAACATTATTCTGTTTCATCCTTTTTTTCTTTGTTGATGGAGGAAAGAGAGTCTAAAATTGGTTTGTCTTCGGGAAATATTGGTTCAGCTGGTAGTTTCAAAAATTCGTCAAACGTTCGTGCAGCCATATCATTTGTCCAATGATGCACAATACATCTTACCTTCACCTGTTCGCGGTTATTAATCGTAAGAGTTACATAAAATTCCTTTCCTTCTATATCTAAGTTTGGTCCAGATATTGGTTTTTGAGGCATTGTTATAGCATCTTCAGGAACAAAGATACCGCATTTACGGAAATTTGCTTTTATATGCCATTTTTCCAATGTCCATGGTACATCCTTCGACATTTGAATTGTTATCCGCTTACTTGATAGATATTTAATTGTTCTCTCCACAGTGGCAGAACTAAATGGTGTTTTGTCCTGTTGATCCACTAATTTCGTATATTTTTCAATATTCTCAGGGGTAGCATAATCTGCTAATTTTGGCAATAAAAGTATCGGGTATGCTTTGTTTGGATGCATTGATATTCTAGTGCCTGCATTACCAAGTCCTGCGACATATTGTGTTAGAATTAAATCAAGTGGTTCCTTTCTCTTTACATTTGTATCTTCAACAAGATCATAAATAAAATGTCTGACTCTCAACTTATGCAGTTTAGTTTTTTTCTTATAAAGAGGAGGTGAAAATCTTCTTTTGAGAATGAAAGTATTCTGTAAGAATATCATACAAATAATATAAAAATACAAATTTAATATATTAATTTATTATAAGCTGTACATGCAAGAATCTATTAAATCAGTCTATTATCTGTCATCTTATTATCTCAGAATTCATAAAATATGTATACAGAATATCGGTACAAATGACATTATATTTATAATATTAAAGAGAATTACCCGTGTTTGTTGTGACAAATAATCTACTTTGCTCGTCAAACTTGGCGTTGCCAATGTTTTTACGTAATTCACGAATAATTTCGGAAATTTTAACATATTTATTACTTTCTACTTTTTAAAATATTCCAAATAATAAGAGTTCTTTCAACAGTGTATCGCAATGGATGAAATAATTAATTAGATAGGTTAACTTAACAATGACAAGAAAAAAAATACTTTACACTTTGACTATGTTGTTTAAAATCTAATTTATCGTTTAAATAGTAAATAAAAGTATATTTTATATGTGATCACGTTTGTTTGTACGACAATTACATCTTCAGTGCAACAAACATGCTGTAGATAAGGTAACCTAACCTAACATCGAGATTAGTTTTAAAGATGCGTTCGGAAATCTATCTGTGGGATGAAATATTTAATTGACCAATCAAAAGCAAAAATTTCTTTGTCCTGATTGGTCAAGTAAAAACTACTTTATTCTATAAGTAAAATTTCTGAATTCACCTTTAAAGATAAACCAGAATGTAAACAATGAAATAATCTGAAAGAGTAGTTCGTGTATTTGACTGAATTAAATTTTAAAAAGTGTCACGCAAAAAATTTAAAAGTCTGTAAGAAAAGTGATTAAACGTGATATATTGATATCATATTGTTAATTAAATATGGATAGTCATTCACTACCGTCGGTGGAAATTCTAAAATGTTCTTTACCAAAACTTCAAAAACCTGTGTTGTTTCGGAATATGCTGCGAAATTCTGATGGTTTATATGATTGGAAATTGCTTAAATGGAGTTTTTCAGATCTCGTTGAAAAATTTGGAGACAAACAATTATCGTTCCGAGTTGGCGATTATAATAAATATAAAGTAAGTTTTATATATGTATATATATATATATATATATATATATATATATATATATATATATATATACACATATATAATGTATTAGTCTATATATGCATATCTTTATTTGTATTTGTTCTTTTAATAATTTTTTTATTAAAGAGTTTAATAGAAAATTTGATTAATAGCTTTATTCGATCTATTTTTATTACAGAGTGCTCTTCAGCATTGTCAGCGCATAAATTCTCCTACAAAATATTGTAAATTAACATTGCAAGAGTTTTCTATAGCAACAGGTGATATGACGAAAGAAGGATATGATAAATGGCTTTATTGTGATTACAAGCATATGAAGGAGTTTAATGACAAGCCAGAAATTATTGAGTCTTTTAATTGGCTCAAGTTTGGAATTGATAAAGAATTTGGGACAAATGGGTTGCACTCTACTATTTGGATCGGAAGCAAAGGCGCTCATACTGATTGTCATTGGGATACCTATGGTTATAACTTGGTGGCACAAATACATGGCAGGTTTGTTTGTTAATATAGTGTGTTAAATTAATTATAATTTGTTTCTAAATGTATTGTGTTGTTCAATTGTTTGTTTTAGTTTTTTCTCTTTTTTTATACTAAGCTTGTATTTCTAGGAAACTATGGTTGCTTTATCCACCAAGTGATTCTTTGATACCAGTTAGGCTTCCTTATGAGGAATCAACTGTATATAGTAAATTTAATATTTATTGTTTGAGTATGGAGGAGAGAGATCTTTTACTCAAAATCCCAGATAAACCAAAATTAATCATCCTTGAACCTGGAGATGTTTTATTTGTGCCTAATGGCTGGTGGCATTATGTGGAATCTTTAGATAATACTAATGTGAGTGTTAATATATGGGGAAAATTAAAAACGGACAATAGAGCACGAGTCAGGGAAGCTCTAGTTAAATTAATAGTAACCAGAATGAGAAACTATAACCAGTTTAAAAATAAGGTATTTACATATTATATAAAACAAGTAATTGCATCTTTAAAAAAAATGAACATTGATTAAATAAAAATAGGATTTATTTAAACTAATTTATGTTACTATCTCTTTCTATTAATAGATTGAATATGTTGTCACTGAATGCATAAAAGAAGAGGAACAAGAAAAAAAAGAGAAAACAGAATTATTTCTAGAAGCACCTTTAAAAAGATTTAAATCTACTATATGGACTGCAGAAGATTTAGCTGAACAATATCCTAATTATATTGAGGTATTACATGATGCAGAAGAACATGAATTTAAAGAATTCATTGAAGAAAGACTGAAAAAAGATGAACAAAAATATTCGCCAGCTGAAGACACCGCATCCGAAAATCATATATCCAATCCTCAACATGACTCATTTTTAGAATCTCTTATTAATGCTTTATGTCATCCAGATGTTATCAGTAAAGCAGCACAAGTATTATTAGAAAAATATTATTGATATAATCTATATTATCAAATTTTAATAACATAGATTTGTACATATGTAGGAATAAACAGTTTTAAATATTTTTAACAAAAATTTGCAAGTTTTATTCCAATTTGTTAATTAAATAGTTTTAAATTAGATATTACCTCAAATCTTGTCTTTTTATTACCAAAAAGTTGTATGTATATATATACTATATTTAAGCTTAAATTGTATATACAATGAAAAATGAAAACATTAATTATATCAATGTTCTGTAATTAAATACACTAATATAAAAGATTTAATAAATTTCTTACATGTAAAATGAAAAAGTACAGTTAAAATAATAATGTAATAAAATATATATTTAATAAATCTATAAATAATATTTCCGTGTATTTCTCAAATCTACAATTATAGATTTAGCACGGACATGAACCAATTGATCGTTTTATCGTGGCACCGAAAGCTGGATCTAGCCATGTAGTTCCATTCGTTCTAAAATGGATCCAGTTGGCGCTAACGTACTGCAAGGAAAAAGCATCATTTGAAAAATGGCAGCTCTTACGCTTCTCTCTGGTTTCGATTCGTAAATACAGAGAGAAGCCTGAGACGCCACGGCCCGGTTTTAATCCCTGAAAGCGATACGCCTTCTGGACATAAAAACGTGGACCTTGAACTACATAGCCAATGTCCACGAATGCTCTCAATGGATAACACATAATGCGCACAGTTTTGGTTGCGATCCGTACTATGTCCACAAAATTTATTAACATATTTTGCTTATTCATTTTCACCTAAAAATAATTTGTTATTTCTCCACACTGGCAATAATTTACTTTTAATATCAAATAACCATGTAAATATTGTCAATATTCTAATTTTGCCAATAATATCTTGATTTTTGGTAATTCTTTTTCTTTTATTAAACGCTATTTTTACATTCTACATTTTACAAATTAAAACTTATTTTATATGAAAAAAAATTTTCTTTCAACAATTTAATAATTTAGAGTATTATATTGTTCTACAAATACAATAATAAACTATTAGATATCGATAGATTCAATTAAATAAAATAAAAATCAGAAAATAAGAATCAGACACGTATATGTACAAAATTTTTTTAATTAGAGAAAAATGTTAATTTTTTACTTATTTAAGTAAAAATTGTCCGAATTATATCGTGTTCGCTGTCATAATCGTAAAAATTTCATTAATTTTCATTACATATTATTTTAAAAAAGATAAAATAAAAAATAAAAGTTTTAATTGTTCCTTGACAAGCATTTTAATTTATATAGCTAAAGCATTAGAGCTAAAAGAAGGTCCCCGCTAAATATTTAATCGAAAAAGTTCTTGTATTACTAATAAAAAAAGTTGATGCGAGACACTTTCTGTAACAACTAATCGTGATTTGAAAAAAAAAACGAAAATTACTTATCAAAATTAATTAACCCAGATTATTGTTGCAAGAGACTCTTATGTAACTATATATATATATATATGATATATAAATACATATTTATAATATAATTTTATTTTATTTAATTACTGTAATTCTATTCATTAGTTGACTCATTTAATTCATCTACTTGTCGCTTTGAATTTACAATTTTAAGAGCAGGACGTTTGATATATTAATTTTGGGAAAAGAAACTTTATTAATTACTGTTAATTAATGCCGATTATCCAATTGGCATACTTGTACGCGATTAGTAATATTTAATTCTAAACTTTGTAATATTTTACTTTAGAATATACTCATATTTTTGTGCGATCGATATTAATATCAATCGGCGAATGTCGCGGGGTTGTGCGCGCTTCGGTGGGCGGAAGGCCCCGACCGATCGATCTATACCGGCGCGTATCGATTCGGATATGGATCCGCGGATGGATCGTGGTTGGCGGCTTCTCGCGGGGCGCGGTTTCGTCGGCTCATTCGGGTGGCCGACAAGATGGCCGGAAACGAAAAGGACCGCTTTGGTCGAGACTCGTAGAGTGCTTGAATATGATTAAAAAATGGGCGCTCTGCGCCTCTGCCCATTGTCCGGCGGATGTTGGCCGGGTAACGAGAGGGCGGGGTGGTTTCGTTACGCGCATTATGGCCAGTATATGACCACGTACTTTTCTAGCCAGTTGGACCTACCTTTGTTGCTCCTGGCCATATTCATTCTGACTCGATTTTTAGCCAGAGATCAAAAAAGAAAAATAATTTCTTCCTACTGCCGGTTAATTATTATCGCCGGCAAATAAGACGACCTATATTTGTTTAGGATCGTACGATATTATAATCGTTTTCTAGACGCGTTGTATGTCATTCAGTCGTTTAAAATCGCAATAGATAATATAATCATGTATATATCGAGAAAATTATATTCTCGAAATATATACTTTTATAAACTCTCCTTATAGATATATTCTTAATAAACGAGAATATTTTCTTCTTTACATATTAATACTTTTTTGACATATCTTATATATATAAATTAAGTAAAACTATGTGTATATACATATATATATATATATTTAACTTGTCAAAGTTTTAATAAATAGCCAATGTCAACAATTTATAAAATTGTTTTTTGTAATTATTAAAATTAATGATCTCAAATATTAAATAATATAATGGTAAAGAAATATCCATTTTAGTATACATTCTTACATGTTAAGAATATCTAAAATTACTCTACTCTGTAGAAGATTTCTCTCTTAAACTAATATTAAAAAGATTCTTTTGATATCTATTTTAAAAGAAGATATTATAAGTAAAGTACTCTTAAAATGAGAATATAATTTTTTCGATGCATATAAAATATATTAGCATGTATGTTAGGTACCCCTCTGTCGGCAGGTCATTAACATCTGTATCTTTAAAATTGTTTTATAAAACTTATATTACAAAAATATAATTGAAATAAATATTACATATTCTTATTCCTAAAATATTTTTCCTTTTCTTTCAATTTATATGTATAACTTTTCTATGTTAACAAAATTTTCTATTAAAAAAATGAATACAAAATATAAAATTTTTATCTTACATATAATAAAAATACGAAAAAATAATTTTTCTATGATTTAAAATTGACACAGAACTCATTAGAATACGTTATCCTACCGTCCGAGGCTTAAAGCAACGGATTTATCTACAATCTACATCTCTATCTACCAGAATCTCTACATAAATTCGTTGCTTTAAAATATAATAAAAGCTTTTTGTCACTCACCGACACTGATGCGCAACAGCGAAGTTGTTATAGCGATATTGAAGCTATGTTATCTGTAACATACAAAATAAAATCCAAATTATAGCAGCGATTTTAAATAATTAATATTAAAGAATTTATTATTATACTTAATAAATTTATATTCGACGTGTACAATAATAAGCAGATATATATAAATATGGAATAACTTTGTAAATTAAAAAAACTTTTCTTTTTAAATAAAAACTTTTATAAGATTTATACAAAAATCTTTATCTCTGAATTTCTTTTGATTAAATCATTCAACTAAAAGAAACGAATTATTTCGTATAAGGCATTTATTAATTAATATACAAATAATATTTACCCTGGGGTTGCTCCGCCGATGCAGAATGCCTCTCCTAGGCCTCCTCCTCCTCTCAGATTGTAAGGGACGTCAGGAATTATTGTTTTATACGCGCGATATACTTTTTTTAATTTATTGAAACCGCACAAAAATAAAATCGCGCAATATTTTAAACCGTACAAAAGTAAAAACGCGCGATAGTTTGACGGCACTCCCGCACTTTTACGCGCGATACTTTGACGGCACTCCCGAATTTCGCAAATCCCATCGAACGATCGAAAATCCCATTTTATCAGGCGCGAGAATCATACTTGGAGTCGACAGGTCGGGCACGATCAAACTCCAACGAAAGAAAGATTAAAATCAGGATAAATGAACGAAAACACGATCACGATCGCGACGAAGTCGAGACAAATGTCAAAAACAATAGCGTTCTATATGTCACTAAGATCGAATGTTATTATTTTATTTCGGAGTCATTTTAGACGTACTTTAACACGTTAAGATTAATCGTAATATTATTACATATTATTCGTATTATTATTACGTATTATCGTCGCGAGAAACGTGTACACGGCGCGCTCGACCTCGAAGTGACCGAACGCGAGACGCACATGCCGGCGCAGACGTCGGAGTAAAAACACGTGCGCACACTACGTCCGCCCAAGTCGAAATGAATGACTCACCGCTGTCACGAGTCGCGTACGCCGTGGTCTCCCCTCTCTTACCACCTGTTACTATGGAATGCGTGACGTCAACACAAGGTCGAGTATGCTCATTTATCCCGCGGGAAGAACGATACCTTCTTTGCGAAATATGTTTTCCTAATAAATATGAAAAATTTAAAGAATTATTTATAAAACAACAATTTCATTCTAATTATTTAAACACGTTTCTCATTCCTTCCATAGGTCGCGTTCGGGGAGACACTATTAGCACTAACAGCATCGTTCACATAAATTTGGAAAAATAAAAAATGTCTTTAAATAATTAGAATGAAATTGTTGTTTTATAAATAATTCTTTAAATTTTCCAAATTTATGTAGACGACGCTGTTAGTGCTAATAGTGTCTCCCCGAACGCGACCTATGAAAGGAATGAGAAACGTGTTTAAATAATTAGAATGAATATGTTGTTTTATAAATAATTCTTTAAATTTTCCATATTTATTAGGAAAACATATTTTGCAAAGAAGATATCGCTAAAATCCGCGGGAAGAATGATACCTTCTTTGCGAAAATGTTTTCCTAATAAATATGAAAAATTTAAAGAATTATATATAAAACAACAATTTCATTCTAATTATTTAAAGACATTTTTTATTTTTCCAAATTTATGTGGACGACGCTGTTAGTGCTAATAGTGTCTCCCCGAACGCGACCTATGGAAGGAATGAGAAACGTGTTTAAATAATTAGAATGAAATTGTTGTTTTATATGTAATTCTTTAAATTTTTCATATTTATTAGGAAAACATATTTCGCAAAGAAGGTATCGTTCTTCTCGCGGGATAAATGAGCATATTCGACCTTGTGTTGACGTCACGCATTCCATAGTAACAGGTGGTAAGAGAGGGGAGACCACGGCGTACGCGACTCGTGACAGCGGTGAGTCATTCATTTCGACTTGGGCGGACGTAGTGTGCGCACGTGTTTTTACTCCGACGTCTGCGCCGGCATGTGCGTCTCGCGTTCGGTCACTTCGAGGTCGAGCGCGCCGTGTACAAGTTTCTCGGGACGATAATACGTAATAATAATACGAATAATATGTAATAATATTACGATTAATCTTAACGTGTTAAAGTACGTCTAAAATGACTCCGAAATAAAATAATAACATTCGATCTTAGTGACATATAGAACGCTATTGTTTTTGACATTTGTCTCGACTTCGTCGCGATCGTGATCGTGTTTTCGTTCATTTATCCTGATTTTAATCTTTCTTTCGTTGGAGTTTGATCGTGCCCGACCTGCCGACTCCAAGTATGATTCTCGCGCCTGATAAAATGGGATTTTCGATCGTTCGATGGGATTTGCGAAATTCGGGAGTGCCGTCAAAGTATCGCGCGTTTTTACTTTTGTACGGTTTAAAATATTGCGCGATTTTATTTTTGTGCGGTTTCAATAAATTAAAAAAAGTATATCGCGCGTATAAAACAATAATTCCTGACGTCCCTTACAATCTGAGAGGAGGAGGAGGCCTAGGAGAGGCATTCTGCATCGGCGGAGCAACCCCAGGGTAAATATTATTTGTATATTAATTAATAAATGCCTTATACGAAATAATTCGTTTCTTTTAGTTGAATGATTTAATCAAAAGAAATTCATAGATAAAGATTTTTGTATAAATCTTATAAAAGTTTTTATTTAAAAAGAAAAGTTTTTTTAATTTACAAAGTTATTCCATATTTATATATATCTGCTTATTATTGTACACGTCGAATATAAATTTATTAAGTATAATAATAAATTCTTTAATATTAATTATTTAAAATCGCTGCTATAATTTGGATTTTATTTTGTATGTTACAGATAACATAGCTTCAATATCGCTATAACAACTTCGCTGTTGCGCATCAGTGTCGGTGAGTGACAAAAAGCTTTTATTATATTTTAAAGCAACGAATTTATGTAGAGATTCTGGTAGATAGAGATGTAGATTGTAGATAAATCCGTTGCTTTAAGCCTCGGACGGTAGGATAACGTATTCTAATGAGTTCTGTGTCAATTTTAAATCATAGAAAAATTATTTTTTCGTATTTTTATTATATGTAAGATAAAAATTTTATATTTTGTATTCATTTTTTTAATAGAAAATTTTGTTAACATAGAAAAGTTATACATATAAATTGAAAGAAAAGGAAAAATATTTTAGGAATAAGAATATGTAATATTTATTTCAATTATATTTTTGTAATATAAGTTTTATAAAACAATTTTAAAGATACAGATATTAATGACCTGCCGACAGAGAGGTACCTAACATACATGCTAATATATTTTATATGCATCGAAAAAATTATATTCTCATTTTAAGAGTACTTTACTTATAATATCTTCTTTTAAAATAGATATCAAAAGAATCTTTTTAATATTAGTTTAAGAGAGAAATCTTCTACAGAGTAGAGTAATTTTAGATATTCTTAACATGTAAGAATGTATACTAAAATGGATATTTCTTTACCATTATATTATTTAATATTTGAGATCATTAATTTTAATAATTACAAAAAACAATTTTATAAATTGTTGACATTAGCTATTTATTAAAACTTTGACAAGTTAAATAATATATATATATATATATATATATATATACACATAGTTTTACTTAATTTATATATATAAGATATGTCAAAAAAGTATTAATATGTAAAGAAGAAAATATTCTCGTTTATTAAGAATATATCTATAAGGAGAGTTTATAAAAGTATATATTTCGAGAATATAATTTTCTCGATATATACATGATTATATTATCTTTTGCGATTTTAAACGACTGAATGACGTACAACGCGTCTAGAAAACGATTATAATATCGTACGATCCTAAACAAATATAGGTCGTCTTATTTGCCGGCGATAATAATTAACCGGCAGTAGGAAGAAATTATTTTTCTTTTGTTGATCTCTGGCTAAAAATCGAGTCAGAATGAATATGGCCAGGAGCAACAAAGGTAGGTCCAACTGGCTAGAAAAGTACGTGGTCATATACTGGCCATAATGCGCGTAACGAAACCACCCCGCGCTCTCGTTACCCGGCCAACATCCGCCGGACAATGGGCAGAGGCGCAGAGCGCCCATTTTTTAATCATATTCAAGCACTCTACGAGTCTCGAGCAAAGCGGTCCTTTCCGTTCCCGGCCATCTTGTCGGCCACCCGAACGAGCCGACGAAACCGCGCCCCGCGAGAAGCCGCCAACCACGATCCATCCGCGGATCCATATCCGAATCGATACGCGCCGGCATAGATCGATCGGTCGGGGCCTTCCGCCCACCGAAGCGCGCACAACCCCGCGACATTCGCCGATTGATATTAATATCGATCGCACAAAAATATGAGTATATTCTAAAGTAACATATTACAAAGTTTAGAATTAAATATTACTAATCGCGTACAAGTAGGCCCATTGGATAATCGGCATTAATTAACATTAATTAATAAAGTTTTTTTCCCGAAATTAATATATCAAACGTCCTGCTCTGTAAGTTAAGTTGTAAATTCAAAGCGACAAGTAGATAAATTAAATAAGTCAACTGATGAATAGAATTACAGTAATTAAATAAAATAAAATTATATTATAAATATGTATTTATATATCATATATATATAGTTACATAAGAGTCTCTTGCAACAATGATCTGGGTTAATTAATTTTGATAAGTAATTTTTCTCTTTTTTTCAAATCACGATTAGTTGTTACAGAAAGTGTCTCGCATCAACTTTTTTATTAGTAATACAAGGTATCGTTCTTCTCGCGGATTTTAGCGATATCTTCTTTGCAAAATATGTTTTCCTAATAAATATGGAAAATTTAAAGAATTATATATAAAACAACAATTTCATTCTAATTATTTAAACACGTTTCTCATTCCTTCCATAGGTCGCGTTCGGGGAGACACTATTAGCACTAACAGCGTCGTCCACATAAATTTGGAAAATTTAAAGAATTATTTATAAAACAACAATTTCATTCTAATTATTTAAAGACATTTTTTATTTTTCCAAATTTATGTGAACGACGCTGTTAGTGCTAATAGTGTCTCCCCGAACGCGACCTATGGAAGGAATGAGAAACGTGTTTAAATAATTAGAATGAAATTGTTGTTTTATATATAATTCTTTAAATTTTTCATATTTATTAGGAAAACATATTTCGCAAAGAAGGTATCATTCTTCCCGCGGGATGAATGAGCATACTCGACCTTGTGTTTGACGTCACGCATTCCATAGTAAGAGGTGGTAAGAGAGGGGAGACCACGGCGTACGCGACTCGTGACAGCGGTGAGTCATTCATTTCGACTTGGGCGGACGTAGTGTGCGCACGTGTTTTTACTCCGACGTCTGCGCCGGCATGTGCGTCTCGCGTTCGGTCACTTTGAGGTCGAGCGCGCCGTGTACAAGTTTCTCGCGACGATAATACGTAATAATAATACGAATAATATGTAATAATATTACGATTAATCTTAACGTGTTAAAGTACGTCTAAAATAACTCCGAAATAAAATAATAACATTCGACCTTAGTGACATATAGAGCGCTATTGTTTTTGACATTTGTCTCGACTTCGTCGCGATCGTGATCGTGTTTTCGTTCATTTATCCAGATTTTAATCTTTCTTTCGTTGGAGTTTGATCGTGCCCGACCTGTCGACTCCAAGTATGATTCTCGCGCGTGATGAAATTGAATTTTCGATCGTTCCGAAATTCGAGAGTGCTGTCAAAGTATCGCGCGTAAAAGTGCGGGAGTGCCGTCAAACTATCGCGCGTTTTTACTTTTGTACGGTTTAAAATAATGCGCGATTCTATTTTTGTGCGGTTTCAATAAATTAAAAAAAGTATATCGCGCGTATAAAACAATAATTCCTGACGTCCCTTACAATCTGAGAGGAGGAGGAGGCCTAGGAGAGGCATCCTGCATCGGCGGAGCAACCCCAGGGTAAATATAATTTGTATATTATTATTTGTAGATTAATTATTATAAATCACGTATATGATTTAATTCAGTTTATTTAGTTGATTGATTTCAACAAGAGAAAGTCAGAGATAAAGACTTTTACATAAATCTTATAAAAGTCTATTTATTTAAAAAATAGTTCTTTTTTTTAATTATATAATTATTCGATATTTATATATCTGCTTATTATTGTACGCATTGAATATAAAATTTGAGGAGTACATAATAATAATTTGATGAGTATATATAATAATAAATTCTTGAATATTAATTATTTTAAGCGCTGCTATAATTTATATTTTATATTTGTATGTTACAGACAACGTATAGATTCAATATCAACAACTCCGCTGTTGCACATCAGTGTCGGTGAGTGATAAAAAGCTTTTATTATATTTTAAAGCAACGGATTTGTGTAGAGATTTGTAGATGTAGATTAATAGACTTGTAGATAAAGATGTAGATTGTAGATAAATTCGTTGCTTTAACCCTCGAACGGCGGAATGCATGCATGCCGTACTCTGGATCAATTTTAAATTATAAAAAAATTTCTTTTTGTACGTATTTCAAGAGAAAATTTTATATTACATTTTTCATTTACTTTTTTTTTTTAACTTTTGTTAAAATAGATATACCATTTGTATATTAAAATTGAGAGAAAAAGAAAAATATTAAAAAAAATAAAAATATATGATTTATTCCGGTTTTATGCAAGACATACATAAAATATTTATTTTAATTATATATATTAGATTTTTATAAAACAATTTTAAAGATACAAATGTTTAATGACCCGCCGACAGAGGGATTGATATGCATGCTAATATATTTTACGTACACCGAAAAAATTATATTCTCAGCTTAAGAATATTTTATTTAACTTTATAATATATTTCTTTAAAATAAACACTAAGAAGATCTTCTTACAATTAGTTTAAGAGAGAAATCTTCTAAAGAGTACTTTCAGATATTCTTAGCAAGTAAGAATATATATACTGAATAGAATATTTTCTTATCATTATATTATTTAATATTTGAGATTATGAATCCCAATAACAAAAAAAAGCAATTTTACAAATGGACATTTGCTATTTATTAAAATTTTGACAAGTTAAATATATATAATATATTAATATATACAATAGTTTTAATTTCATTATAAATAAGGTGTTTTAAAATATATCACGGTAAAAAATTATTCTTATTTATTAAGAATATCTATTAAGAAGCCTTATAAAGTCTACATTTAGAGTACAATTTTTTCGGTATATACATGATTATATTTGTTATATATCTTTTGCAACTTTCGACGACTAATGATACGCATTTACAAAACGATTGTATTATAATATCATACGATAAATGAATATAAGTCGTCTTATTTGCCGGTGATAATTATTACCGGCAGTAGAAGAAGTTATTTTTCTTCCTCCAATTCTTGGCTCGTAGAAATCGAGTCAGAATGAATAGCCAGGAGCAACAAAAGGTAGGTCCAACTGGCTGAAAATACGTGGTCAATTCTGGCCACAATGCGTAAGAAATATGTAATCGCAAATTTCCAATTAGGACTCCCCAAATCTTGTTTTATCGGATTTTTGCTGATGTAGCTAGTAGAATTAGGTCTGCTAGGGCTATTAAGACAATTAAAAAAAACATAAAATTTAATAAAAGAAAAATTATAGCTATTATAAAATTAAATTTATTTTTAAGGAAAAAAATATAAGATAATATCAAATTGTAAAAATATAAAAATTTAATATTTTTTTCAATAAAATGAAAAATTAATTAAATATAAATTACATATAAAAACTGTAAAAAAAAGTATTAAAACATTATTAGGTAAAAATTAATATTATATTTATAATAAAATTTAGTTTAATTATGAAAAACGTAAAAAAATGTAACTTATTTATTGTACATGTAACTTATTGTATGTACGTATATAATATGTATATTATATGTATATCTTTTATATTAAAATGTATATTATACAGGTATAACATTGTATTTATGATATGTTATATATTATATTGCATAAGATTATACGAACATTAAATATAAATTTTAAATAATATATTACATTATTAAAATAGTATAAGATATTATTGCGTAAGAGATAGATTTAAGTTGCGTTATATTATATGTATGAATTATATTTATTATATACTTGTTGTAAAAAGTAAAATTACACGAAATGGAAGAATACGTACAATAACATAAAATTCCATTAAAATTCTAGGTTTTCTTAATTGAGAAAGACGTATCGATAAATTTATTAATAATTCGATCTTTTGGTCGTGATATAGACTATATCAATTATGTTTTAAAAATTTCTAATAAATTATATAGGTCAATTTTGGATATTTCGTATAATTCCATGTAATAAAATTATTTTGAATTAAAAATTAAAATTATATTTTATATTAAATTTTGTATACACCTGTGCTAGCTCCTAATTGCCTTTCTCGGTGACGTTTTAATTAAATTTTGTAAAATATATTTTTAATATAATTAATTCTCTATATGTAACATTGAATTAATTATATATAATATGTATTTTGTATAACATTTTACAATGTATTTTATACATTTTGTAATATATTTTATATTAAATTTTATATCATATTCATTCTTTACGAATACATTATCTTATTTCGGTATGGCGTTTCTAATATCCTGAACTGAATAATTCATGCAGACTCGATCGATAGCTAATCAATCTTTTCGATTTTTGATCGAATAGAGAATTCGAATTTCGTTTACCGCGGAACATCTCGCAATATCTTATTGACTTTCTGATTTCTTTCTTTTCGCATTCTTCTAGCATTCTCATCACATATCCTTCTGGCTATGTCTTATCTTTAATTTTTAATAAGGCATATAATATCGCTCTTTCCACCGATTACAGCGAAACATGTTTTCCTAATCATTCAGAAGCGAATTTTCGAGCGTTTTAAGATACATTACTGCTCGTGAAGTACATTGCCCATATTTATGTAAAATATTTTATTAATAAAAATTGAACTTTCGACGATATTAGAAGACACATATTATTAATTGCGTATGAGTATGTCAACTGCATAATCGGCATTAATTAACAGTAATTAATAAAGTTTCATTTCTCGAAATTAATATATCAAAAGTCCTGCTATTAAAATTGTAAATTCAAAGCGACAAATAGATGAATTAAACGAGTCAACAGATGTATAAAATTACAGTAATTAAATAAAATAAAATTATATTTCGAATATACTTATATAAGAGTCTCTTGTAACAATGATCTCGAGTAATTAATTTTAATAAGTAATTTTCTTTTTTTTTTCGAATCACGATTAGTTGTTACAGAAAGCGTCTCGCATTAACTTTTTTATTAGTAATACAAGAATTTATACGATTAAATATTTAGCGGAGACCTTCTTTTAGCTCTAATGCTTTAGCTAAGCTATATAAATTAAAATGCTTGTCAAGTAAAAATTAAAACTTTTATTTTTTATTTTATCTTTTTTAAAATAATATGTAATGAAAATTAATGAAATTTATACGATTATGACAGCGAACACGATATAATTCGGACAATTTTTACTTAAATAAGTAAAAAGTTAACATTTTTCTCTAATTAAAAAAATTTTGTATATATATGTGTACATATAATATATCTGATTTTTATTTCATTTAATTGAATCTATCGATATCTAATGGTTTATTATTGTATTTGTAGAACAATATAATACTCTAAATTATTAAATTGTTGAAAGAAAATTTTTTTTCATATAAAATAAGTTTTAATTTGTAAAATGTAGAATGTAAAAATAGCGTTTAATGAAAGAAAAAGAATTACGAAAAATCAAGATATTTTTGGCAAAATTAGAATATTGACAATATTTACATGGTTATTTGATATTAAAAGTAAATTATTGCCAGTGTGGAGAAATAACAAATTATTTTTAGGTGAAAATGAATAAGCAAAATATGTTAATAAATTTTGTGGACATAGTACGGATCGCAACCAAAACTGTGCGCATTATGTGTTATCCATTGAGAACATTCGTGGACATTGGCCATGTAGTTCAAGGTCTACGTTTTTATGTCCACAGAGGGCGTATCGCATTCAGGTTAGGTTTAGATCACGTAAAACCGAGCCGTGGCGTTTCTCACGCTTCTCTCTGGTAAATATTTATCTGTCAATGATCTGAACATTGTGGAATAATTAATGACTGATAATGGGTCTGTTAACCGTGTTGAAAAAACTAAAACAGAAGGAAAAGGAGATGCGAATTTTAATGTTGTACGTATTCGCATTTGTGTATCTATTTTATATATTCAGTTTGTGGTTAGCTTACACGTTGACAGGTTAAATAAATTTAACTTAACTTTAGATATTGGATAATTTAATATTTAATAATGCGTATGGAGATTAGTGTTGATATTTTCAAGTGGATACAAATTGCTTCTTTTGGTAATATATATTCAATTATTCTAATGCACACATTTATTATTTCAGGGGTTTGGATAATGCAGGCAAAACAACAGTGTTAAAAAGACTCAATGGCGAACCAATAGATACTATATCACCCACGCTTGGCTTCAATATCAAGACATTAGAACACCGTGGATACAAACTCAATGTATGGGATGTGGGTGGACAGAAATCATTGCGTTCATATTGGAGAAATTATTTTGAATCTACAGATGGACTTGTTTGGGTAATAGACAGTGCTGATAGAAGAAGATTGGATGATTGTAAAACAGAGTTATACAAGCTCTTACAAGAGGAAAGATTAGAGGGAGCGAGTCTTCTTGTATTTGCCAATAAACAAGATATGCCTGGTGCATTGTCAGCATCTGACATAGCGGAAATTTTGGAGTTACCTAATATAAAGACTCACCATTGGCAAATTTATAAGTGTTCCGCTGTGACAGGTGAAAATCTAGTTGATGGTATTAATTGGATCGTGGATGACATTGCAGCGAGAATATTTTACATGGATTAAATTAAATTCACAAATTGATATTTCTTACCTCATCAATCATGCAAAAATAATGCTGGACTAGTTTTTTCCATAATGATATTTATATTATGTTGTAAAATTAATATATAATATAATATTAGATTACAAAATATCTCTGCTATCTATTATACATTTTCTTAAAAATTTTTTTCTACTTATTTAAAGTCACTTTATCTGTGAAGTTAAAAGGCATTTTTTATCATCAGTTAAATGAGGATAATTGTTTAATTTTTGCTATATATTAGTTTCTAAAGAATTTGTCAACAAATGAAAGTAAACAAGATATTTGATTTCTTTGATATAGGTTCCTTGATTTATTTTTTTTATCATTTTCATATTTCTCTTATATTTATTTTTTCCGTTTTTAGTTTATTATATCTTCTGTTTCTATTTTCATATTTTCTTTTTTTTCTGCCTTTTTCTTCTTTTTCTGTAATTTTAATAAATAATTTTTAAACGACGCTTCTACTTCCGGATACTCTTCTAAATAAAATGACTTTAACAGTTTTGGCTCGACAGTGTTTTTTGGTCCTTCAAATGCGTTCATAATCTCATTGATGAGAGATGTTGAAAGCTTCAGCTTAAAATTCTGTACCAATTTTACAAATCTTGCTGTAAAAATAAATTTATAATTGTTTAAAATATTCTTACAAATAGAAGCGAAATCCTCTACTTTTTAAAAATTTATGAAAACTTAAGGAAAAGTCTAAAAAATATTTTGTCGAACATACGTCGCGAAATTCTTTTATCTTTCAGCGACATCACAAAGTGACCAAAGTTGCGTTGTTGCTTCTTTCGTTTCGGTTGCATTGCTTCGTAATTTGCCCTTTTTAGAAGTATTCTTCTAACATTTGGTCCAATAAGTTTGTAATTGCTCAGAATACCACCCAACTTGATAACGACCCATGGTTTCTGGTTTCCGATTTCCTCCAACTCTTGAAGAATATCCTTATTTGCCCAAACATTCTCCAAGTCCAAAAGATATAAAATGCTATCAGGTGATACATGCGGTGTGATTGCACGAACCAGAGCTAAAGCACCTTGCGCTCTTAAAGGATTGTTTCCCAGATGTAATTCCTGAAGCGTACTATTTTTCGATAAAGCTGCTGCGATGGACACAGCATCGTTTTCAGTAAAGTTATTCCCTACGAATTCAATATAGGAAAAGAATATTTTTCGTTAGAGTTAATTTGTTGAATATTAATATTTATTTAGACTTCTATATTTCATTTGACATTTTATCATTATTTATTAAAATGTAATATATATGAACTTTTATAAAAAAGCATTGAGCGCGCTGTTCTTTAAATGAAAATTATTTCTACAGAATTTTTTTATTTTTTTATTAACAAATATTAATGTGTATATATATATATATATATATATATATTCTATCTATAATGAGATATGTATATTTACAGCTTAAATCCAGCTTCTCTATGTTTTGCGATTGAGATAATAATTTCGACAGATGTGGCACGCACTCTTTGTCAAGTCCGTTCCAAGTTAAATTTAAAGAATGTAGTGTCTCGTTTTTCTTTAGTTCATCGACAAGAGCTTTCCAAGTTTCAGTGCTATATAGAAAGTTCCGGGACAAGTCCAGGTGTGTCAAGGTTTCGGAGTGCGAAAGTAGATCCTGCAAATTTTCAGAACATGTTTCATCCAGACGATTGTCAGACAGATTAACACTCTCCAAGCCTTGATTGTCAGACAACGCGGGCGCGATGTATTCGAAACCCTCGTTTCCAATGTGACAGCTGCTGAGGTCGAGCGTCTTGAGGGTTGCGTTCGTCGATATCGCGTCACACAATCTGCTAACACCATTCGCGCCGATTTGACAGCCCGACAGCGACAGACTAGTAATCACATTGTTTTTAAGTAGCAGAGTGTTTAGATGTGTGCATACGTCCGAGGATAGTCTGTTACCCTACAATGAGATAATCGTTAATTAAAAGAAAATATGTTCTGTCAATCGGATGTGAGTGTTAATATCACTCAAAAAAATATTTTGCTAATGTATAGATAGATTTCTATGATGTCTCAATTAAAATTTATTGCTACTTTTTTGTATCTGTTAAAATATTGTTTGTCGCGTATAGAATTTATAGCAGCAATATTCTAGCAATACCTTAGAAAATTTAGATCCCATTGCCAAATATTAATCACAAATATAATAGATCTTGACAATAGGCCTTAAAGATAGGCATCACAGAAAAATTTTCTGTCTAAATTACACTAATAGTACAGACATAAATTCTGTCTCTGTCATTTAAATTGATTAAGTGCAAAATATATGCACTATCACAGCATTTGCTAATAATTTATCTATTTCAATTAACTTTTTACATCTAGAAAATTTTTGTTGAAGTTGCAAGATCATTTTGTTGAGTGATGTTTGTGTATGTTATAAAAAATTTTAAAAAGTAATATAAATTTCTCTATTTTTTAAGTAACTAGATGTAGGACGGTTTGGAAATATTTTTTTTTTTTCAATCGGTTAGAGAGAATACGTATGTGGATTCTGCGATTTTATTTATTTAAAAAATGGAGGTGTTATTAAAATTATTTTTAAGTTTGCAGTACCTTGAAGTCTACTATTCGCACGTAAGTATTGTCCATCAAAGCTTCACAAATCGCTTTTATCACGGACGATTCGAGCCCATAGTGTCGCAGATTTACTTGATCGCTTAAGAGCATGTCTTTTAAGGAACCGATCGACCGCAGACCCGAACGCTTCACTATGTCGTAGAATTTTTGCACACCATCCGCGCTGTAAATTGGTGGACGTTCGCGCAACAGCCAAAAAGCCGGTAGCAATCCGGGATCATCTGGTACCTTGTACACTGTGTACGGATTCACTATTTTCAACTGGGAATCGCTGATTTCTATCTCGCGTAAACACGGATGAATCGAGCTTTCGGTGGATACTCGGTCGCTCAGGATTACTTCATCTTCCGGGGTGATCGGCGTTTCCTCGGACGCATCGTCATCCCTTTTCTTTTTGACCTGCTCCTGTATTTATGATATCGATTAGAGATTTATAAAGATAGATAAAGAACAAAATCCGTTTCATTATTTATTTGCAATGCTGTAGCTCTCATAATTCTCAGAGCACTTTTAATGCAAAAGTAAATTGCGAGAATCGAAACGTTGGAACATTTCTGTACATGTTACTGAAGAGTTCTATTAAGCTACAGTTACCAAGCTCAAGTTACACCGATCAGATGCCGCAGATGTTTCTTCTTTTCTTCAGCCTTGGCCGTTGATTCCCTCGTTCTTCTCGCTTCGAATTCTGTTATGTAATCCGTCAATATGTCGGTGTCGTCGACGGTTTCTGATTCTGTTTCGATGACTTTCATTTCAATGTCTTTTTCCTCCTCTTTCATGACAATGTCTTTTTCTTCCTCTTCGAAGTTACCGTATTCATTCTCATCTTCATTCTCATCTTCATATTCATCTTCATATTCATTTTCATATTCAGTCCACGTATCCATTTCTCTATAACGCAAAGCTTCGGCAGCATCTTGGATGTCTTCTAATGTCTAAATAATGCGATTATGTATTAATATAAGATTATTTATAATTGTATTTTAATGTCAGCAATTAAAATATTTTGACATATGAAATAAAATTTAATTTCGGATATATAAAATATGTGAAAATATTTGCAATTCTATGTTTTAGTGTGCTTATTCTTTCAGCTATCAAAAAAAATATGCATATAAAAATATTGTAGAAATTATATTATTTATAAATACTTGTGTGATATCCATATTTGCAAATATTTGTTATTCTCATTTGAGATTAGTAATATTACTTAACAAAGTCTTATATAAATATAAATATATTATCGTATTAAGACATAATGTTTTTATAAATTGGTAACAATTCGCTATGTGAAATTAGTTATTTACATATTGTTGCATGTTATTTACATATTGTTGCCTCTTTTCCGAGATACTAATTGGTTATCTCGATGTCTCGTTGTCAAGTGCGTTATTGCGACTTGCTTCGCGCGTGTCGTCTGCAGCTGTCAAATTTTGTTGACAGTTTATGTGACAACTTGTAAAAATATTAAATTAAAGAAAAGTTAAAAAAAAAGTTAAAGAAAACGAAGAAGAGAAAAAGAGAGACAAAAGAAAAGTATATATATATATATATATATATATATATATATATATATATATATATTATATATGCGTGTATTGTATATGATGAACCTATGTATAAACTTTTTCTATGATATTATACGTACATTTAATATGTAATTTATATTTGTGAAATTAATAGAAAAAAGAAGAGGTGAAAGAAAGAAGGAGAAGGGATATAATATTAAATAAAAAAAGAGAAAGAGAGAGAAAGAAAGAAAAAGAAAAAAATGGATGCTTTCTTAAAGCCAACTGTAAATAATTTTACAGTTAATTAATGTATTACTTTTATTATTAATATTTGAGAATAATTGAAAACAACAGTCAAAATACTTTGAATTTGCTTCCAAGATTATAATATGTTAGAAATTTATCTTTGATCATTTACATTGCGAAAAATATTTATTACAATATATGTACCAGACTTTTAGTCATATTTGTTAACAATATATACCAGACTTTTAGTTATATTAGCTGTTGTTTACACATTTTAAATACCTAAATGCCGTCAGCTATAAATCACGTTGCATGCAGATAAAGAAAATATTTATGCGATCTATTAAAACAAACAAACTATGCATCGAAAGCTGCCACGGCCAATGGCCGTTCGCTATAGTGAGCAGAATAGCGAGCAAATAAATTCTCATATTGTCGAAAAACAAAACATCGTGTCTCTGAATTTCAATCGATCGTGTTGCATGCATACTTAAATAACGATGCAAACGTGTTATCTTGAAACTTTTTTTCACTAATATTATATAATAGTAATAAAAAATATTAGTAAATGTCTATAATAGCTACTGCAGCGAAAAATCAATTTTTTTCAATACCAATCAACAAAACTATCATGGAAATGAAACGTAGAAATGCTTTTAGGGAGAGACAATTCTTCAATAACAAGTTATTGAATAACAAGTTATAAAAAAATAGGGTATAAGATAAATATTCACATAAAGTCAACCCTTTCAGAAATTAATGACCTTGACATATATTGTCAAAATTTGAAAAAAATTGATTTTTCGCTGCAGTAGCTATTATAGACATAGAAAATATTTGTACATTCTCTTATAATTCACTTAAAAATGTAAAATTAGATGAAAAGAATTAACTATGCATGAATGACTAATTGCTGATTTATGTCATTATATTAGAATTAATTTTTCAACAATTTTTGTAATTCTTAAGAGACTTTCTTTTTAAGATAAAAAATATAATACATATTGTACTCAACTTAACTTATACATAATTATATTTACTTAATTATAATTATACAATATTTTAGAGAATAATGGATTTTTCGTGACAAATTGAGAATTTATTAAATAATTAATGATTAAATAAAATTCTTAGCCTTTAAATTGCTCACCTAAATAATTCATAGAGTTTCTAGAATAAATGTGATATTGAACAAACAAATTGCATTATCTACGTAGTATATAATTTATTAGATCATGGAGAAATTTTCTTAAGTTATGACTTGACCACTGTGAATTTAAGTGTGATTCTGAAAATGTACAATGTACAATGAAAAAACAAAGATCTAATCTAAGCACATATATAATTGATTTAATAAATTGATGTAATATCAAGAGATTTGATAAAAGGATATTTTCTAAGTATATTTGTTATGTATTTCTAATACACACACACACACACACACACACACACACACACACACACACACTTACACAAAATGTATACATTACGCATTTTTGATATATTTGTATTTAATAATGCTAAATAATAACTATAATTCAAACAAGCGAATTATATGCGATACACGTATAAATCGATTAAATGTTAATTTTATCTGTCTATAGACAGATAAAATTATAAAAGAACAATTGTCATAATCGGATTTAGCCGAACCATTTTCTGAAAATAGTGAAAGAAAACTATATTATATTAGGCTATATTATAAAATTAAATATAATAACTAGCAGAATATGTTAATTATCTCTTATTAAATTATTAATTCTATGATGTTTTTCTAATTAATTATCTATGTAGTATTTCAAAGAATTTGATTAACAATAATAATATTAATTAAGAATTTTTCTGCAACTTACGAAGTCTCTTATTAATGATGTAAATTGTAAATAAATATTCGCTCTTCTCTATTATTATGATGAAGTTTCTATTTCATTAACGAAATAGTCTAAAATATAAGACTGTAATTATTATCGCGCTCGCGCATAAAACTTACTTGCAACACTTGCATTCACCATCTTCGGTTGCATTCAGCATCTTCCTCCTTTTCTTCCTTTGAGAAAACAACGTTTGTATAGCACAAACGGTATGATTAATAGGTTTTGTTAGAATACCACAAGTAATCTTTTTACGTTCGCGATAGTATTCTTTGGAAGGTGCTATCAGCAATTCTAAAGATTTATCTTCATTTTCCATTTCCAATAAGTCTAAGGATACCCATTCATCTTAAATCAAAAATTGAACAAGAATGTGTACTTTTGTTAATCTGCGCAAGAATTTTTCTTCAATAACATCTCATGAGAGACAAAATATCAAAATCATGTAAAAAATCGGAATGTCCATCGAAATGATCATCGAACAATTGTACAGATTTTATTTTCAATATCTATATCTCTATATTATGATCGAGTCTTGGGAGAAGATTCTCTTTCATTACAAATTTGTTATCTTTGCTTATATATATTTATATTGAGAATCTTTATTCTACGAGAGAAACTGTATGTCTCTCAATAATGAAAGATTTAATTATATATAAGTAAAGTAAAAAAAAAGTACATAGTATATTTAATATTTAATAAAAGATTCGATTTCGATAATGATTCTTCGTAAACCATTATAATTAAAATTGTTAATCGATCGTGAAAAGTTTTCGTGATATTCGACGAACGATTTTCGGCCACTTTTTTTAATGATAAAATGGTGAAAGCGTTAGGATAGTTCTCTCTTACTCTCTTGTGTTCCTTCGTCACATAAGAATGATTCGTCGATAAGGAAAAAGCTCATCTTCTTCTCACGAAGATGTCAATCGACAGTACATACTATCATATGTTTCACACGGGCCGCAATCGTTCATCGCGGGTTGCATGATTCATCCGCCGAGTATTCGTCAAGTGGCTCTTCTGGACCATTGTATTGTAATTTCGGCAGATCGTTCGTTCACAAGCGGCGAGCGGTACGCGCTCGTACACGAGGGGGATCCGTCCCATCTCTCGTCATCGTATCGACGGCAACGCGAGATACGGCCCGCCGAGTTTGCTTTGTTAATCTCAGCCGCGCTTTCGATGGTAATGGCATCGGCATTATCTCTAATGAAACAATCGCGACGGGCCATTGAAATCGGCGCCGGTTGATAAGATCCGGCGCGGCGCGCCGAGCCCGTATCTTTATCACCGAGGAGAGAGAGAAATAAATATGTGTCTCTATCTTTATTAATTGACCAGCGACAATCTTTCAATCTTCTAATTTCATCGTAATTTTTTTCTATTTGAAAAGTAATAAGAAGCTTGAATTAATTGTAGAATTTAGACTTTTGTAGATAATATAAATCAACAGGTATATACGTGTAATGTACAATTAATGCTCTTAAAGTCTTTAACTTTGGATTGTAGATACATGTATGTACATATGGTCTTCTTCTTGACCTCTGGTTCTTTCTTCCGGAAAAAGGACCGCGATAAGAACATCGTATTTTTTTTCCCATAATTTAAATGCGATAGGAAGGATTACACACATTGGGTATTGTGTCATCGACACAAAGATGTAATAAATTGTACTATACATCATGTCGAAGAATTGTACTTTTTATTGAAATCTTTCACATCGCCGCGTAAATCTATGCGAAGGAGAAAAAGAATGGGGAGAGGGATAATAAAAAGTTGTTTATGTACATGCATTCTCGTTTGCACATTTCTCGATGTCAGACATGAATAATCACAACGTGTGGATATTCTTTAACTATCTATCCTCGATTAGATCAGAAGCATTAGTTCGATAGATACAGTTTTTTTTTTTTTTTTTTTTTTTTTTTTACTATCCTTGTTTCGCTTTTTGAAGTGAATTGAGAATTTGTCGTATAAAAATGATCAACTATTGCTTATGATCTCTGGAAATTATTAATACAAGACATTATATAAAATAAAAATAATATAATATAAAATAATATATATATATATATATTCGCCGTCTTTCTCGCGTCTATGTGTATTCGTACAATAATATAATTTTCTTCATAAAATAAATGTATCTATGATAAAACTTTGTTCCTTCCTGTTGTAAATAATCTACGTATGTCTATAGAACGAGAGCGTTATGCTTCTCAGTTTAAACTAACTTACTTCACTTGGCGGGGGACAACGTTATAATATAAAAAAAAGAAAACAAATTGCACATCTAAAGATGGGGTTGACGATGACTGGGGATGAGAACATACTTTATATACTTAGATTTATTTACGTACGTACATCGTTCCACGATGCAATAGCGTCACTATATACACTATCATCTTCAATACGTCGAATACTCTTTCTCTCTAAAAAAAAAAAAAAAAAAATCGCATTATTCACGCCATTAATATGATCTTTACAAGTCAATATGTTTGCGATTTAGTGTACATTGTATAGCACATCCTTTTCGCGTAGTGGCAGTATATCTGTTAAAATAGACTACACAATGACATTGTTTCTTCTATGAGTATCACAATAATATCGTCTGAAGGAACGTTTGAAGCCCACGTTACATCATACAAAGCAAACTTTCGCGTATGATCTCGAGTAATGTCTGTGTAACGTTACTCATAATACTTCTGAATATATCTAAAGAAATTCTGCCGCGTTCTCACTAAATTTATTTACACATTATTTAATCATTTATGCGTCTCTATTAAACAGAGCGCAGGTTTACTTTGACGTTTACACATGATAAACGTATTTTACATCTTGTGCAAAGTGCGATAGTGCTATCCAATCCAAGTGTATTTTTCTTAAATGATTGAAATAAAAAATGCGATGCAAGGCGATATATAATAAAATATCAAAGAGTATAAAATCGAGCATATAAAACGTATAAAATCAAGGCGCATATAAAGATGGCAACGCCAAGAAAAAAGGAAAAAGAGATACAGGCTTAGCAAAATTAATAAGTACGAATTATGTACATATGTACAACTGATCATATAATAACAACTGATCATTATCATTAAAATTATTTATAATTGTCGCTCGCTTATTATCGTTACGCAAGAGCGTGAGAGGTGCAAACGCGAGGAAAAAGAGAAATAAATTTTAAATATTTTCAATCCGAGAATGTCATTTATGGATTGCGTTATTTTTGTAATATTTGAAAAAATATCTAAAAGGTAAATATGCATAAAACATACATATATCGATGTGTCAACGATTTATGAATAAACTGACTGTAAAAAGATATCATTAGTTAATTTATGCATTATCTTATGCACATTTTATAATAAAATCCGATAAAAATTAGAGATACTTCTTTTTCTCTTTTCCCTGCACTTGTCCCACCCCAATATGTTCTAAACGTTGGCTCAACTTTAACAAAGAAAAACCTCAGAGCTCTCAAGTTATTTCGAAGTCGAAAGAGTCACATTTTCCATTATCACAAAGAATCAAACTGTCCAAACTCTTACATAGTCTTACATAGTCTTTAAGGCTTCTGAGATCCTCTATCTTCGCTTCTGATGATTCTCTCCAAGAACCTTTCTTCGCGCTTATCGATCTGCTTCAAGAAAAAGAAACTCACCAACTCTTGTTCTTCCACAACATTTTAATCACACGTGTACCGTTAGAATTTGATGCGGTCCCGATGTCTGGCTAGTACCCGGTTGCTGATGAGGATATGGTGGTTCCTGTAATCTGGGTTTACTATAGGGCTTATGCGGTCCCTCTTCGTAACTAAAACTGGCCGTATTGTTTCTGGCTTCCGCACTGAGCGGCTTGTAGAGTGGCGGCAAACGGTGTCTACCTTCCTCGGACACCATTTCGAGACTTTCTTCGGCGCCGGTCAAGGTACCAAGCGAGGCGCCCGATAAAGGTCTCACGACAGATACTCTGGGCTCGGGATCCTGGTCCTTGAGCGGATTGGCATATCTCCTTAGATTCTCCTCGTTTTGAAGATTGTTAGACTTCTCATCCAAATCGCTACGATGGCGATGTAGCGAGGTTTCGCTGCTGGTAGCTGCGGTCAAGTTCGATCTATGTCTCATGGTTCTGAGATACCAGAGACCGCCGAACAGCGCTAATAGCAGTACGGTCGTTAGAGCGCCGCCTAAAACGGCCACGTAACCGCCGGTGTTGACTACACCAGCCGAACTAGGCTCGCTGAGCAGCGCCGTCTCCACTTTGACTTCTACCACTGAAGCTAAAACGAGAGGTCTCGCCAGCGGGCGACTCAACGCCTCGCCGAGATCTCGTGCTGCATCGGCCGCCGCTTCAGAGAAGATGGTCACTTCTACTGTATCGTTATTGCCAGGTTTCAAATCACATAGCAGTATCACCAACTGAGGCCTTCGTGGATCGGTCAAAAGCTTTCTCAGACGACGGCACAGCAGTTCCACCGACGTTCCAGGCGCTAGGGTATCTCTCCGCAACAATATCGTGAGCCGCGAACAAGTCGATCCGAGCGTGGACTGTCCGGGCCAACAAGATGGTGGAGCCGGTAGCGCTGGCGGATTGACTCGTCTCCCAGTTTCAATAGACCAGCATTGTCCCCACGCCGGACATGGCGGCGCCAAGCAAATATCGCTCAGAATAGGAATGCAAACTTCGTGAACCAGACAAGAGGTACCGTTCAAACAGTTACCTGGCCTACACCAGACATTGCTGCACTGATTCTTGCCGTTTCGGCATTCGCATACGTTGCAATCGTCCTCCCACGTGGCGACTGTGCAGCCGGGTCCACCAGCTGTACGGATCTCGCATCGCGTACCGGTTCTACCGGGCGGGCAAGTGCACGAGTAGCTCGCAATGCCATCCACGCAAGTGGCCCCTCCGGTGCACGGATCGCTTGCACACTCGTTGACGTTGATACGGCAATCCGGGCCGGTGAAACCAGGCGCGCATTCGCATCTGAACCAATTGACACCGTCTACGCATTTACCGCCATTCAAACAGGGCACCGGCTGACAATCATCCACGTTGCGCCGACAGTTCGGGCCTTCAAAACCTTCGCGGCAAACGCAGCGGTAATTGCCGTCGACTGTGTTCACGCAAGTGGCACCGTTTGCGCAGGGACCGCTCGTGCATGCCGACGGCGACGCGATATGGCAGGCTGCGCCTTCCCAACCGTGCGGGCAGTGACATGTAAAGCCGTCGCCGCGATCCTGGCAGGTACCACCGTTCCGGCAAGTGCCTGGCTCGCAATGACCACCGCGTAGCGCGCACGTCTTGCCCTTCCAGCCGCCCCGGCAGATGCAAGAGAAGTCCGCCACGCCATCCACGCAGGTACCGTTATTGCGGCAGGGTTCTGTCAAGCATTCGTCCACATCTGAAAGAGTATAAATTTTATTGAAACCATTCAAAATTTATCGGACTTATCGATATTTTTTTTTTTTTTTTTTCCTATCCATTTCTATTCTTTCTCATTACTTACTCTGATCGCATAGATCCCCGCTCCAACCCTCCCGACAGATGCACTGGAAGGAATTAAGCAGGTCGACGCATGTGCCACCATTCAAGCAGGGATTCCCTCGGCAGTCGTTGATATTCTCGTGACAATGCATGCCAGTGTAACCGGGATCGCAGATGCATCTGCCGCCGCTGCACCGACCTTTACCGCCACACGGGGTGCCCTCGCTGCCGCAACCGTATTGCTGGTCGTCCGTCATGCCGAACTGCTGCGAGTTATGCAAGGCCGGGTCCGAACAGTTCTTGCCTTGCCACTGTACCGGGCAGTGGCAATAATAGTCAGTCTGCGTGTTGAAGCATGGCGCCGAGTTACGGCACGGATTCGGACTGCAGTGATCGCGATCGATCTCGCACTGGTACCCGGTGAAGCCGACGGGACACACGCACTCGTAGGCGTTCACCAGATCCCGACACTCGCCGCCGTTCTGACACGGCTTGGACGCGCACTCGTCGATGTCAACGTCGCAGTCTTTGCCGGAGTAGCCAGCGGTGCAGCTGCAGTGATAGTCGTCCACTAGGTCGATGCAGAGCGCGCCGTGCTCGCACTGGCCGACGCAATCATTAATATTCTTCGTGCAGTTCTTGCCAGTAAAGCCACTCCGGCATCGACACCTGTTGATGACAAACGAAATTATTACGAAACTTGTTTAATTACTGTCCGCTATTTCACGGTGGATTCTTAAATCGCGTTTAACGATCTCGATTACATTATGATTTTTTTATTCCCGTCAACATTATTTTATGGAGGTAGTAAAGCGAGTAATTATGGGGCTGTCGTAAGTCAAACAATAAAGATGCCTTTATTATTATTATTATTATTATTATTATTATTGTTTAACCTACCGTAGTACAGAAGACCGAGGAAAATGCTCTATAACGACTTAATTTCCAATAACTACATCGTCCGTGGGAAACCTATCATTTATACATAACACATTGTAATTCAAAAAAATAGAAAGACCGGATGAGAAACTCCTCCAGTTTACGATAACAGCATGTTCCCGAATGACGCTGTTAAAACATGGTACTTATGTCTGTTAATGATATAAGCAACCTTGAATTATCAGATAAGTATTAAGGAATAGCTACGTAAAATTCTCGAGATTTTTTTCTCGTCTCTCTATAAAATCATCAAATATTACTAATTAATTATTATTTATTTTGTCAACTTTGATAAATATATTTTGTTTTCTATTAATTTATTAAATATATGTAAAACACAACTTTAACATCTATTAAGAAAAGAGTGTTATAAATAAAAATATTGGAAACATTTTGCATAAATGTCCGGATATTAATAATAAGCCTGTAATCACCTGTAATCGCCGGCCAGATTGATACAGGTGAGCGAGTTCTTGCAGGGCGATTCCTTGAGCGTGCACTCGTCCACGTCGAACTGACAGAGGACGCCCTGCCAGGCGGGCGGGCAGTTACACGTGAAGCTGTTCTTCCCATCCACGCAGATACCGCCGTTCTGACACGGCTGGGAAGCGCACTCGTCGATGTCGGTCGCACAGTAAGGTCCGGCGAAACCCGGGGCGCATTCGCAGTGCGCGGTCTCGCCGAGCTCATGACAGGTTGCGCCGTTCAAACAGGGATTGGACGCGCACGGATTGTCGACCTTCTCGCAAGTAGGCCCGGAGAAGCCATCCGGACACGTGCAACGGAACTGATCGGGCGCGGTGTTCTCGCACGTGCCGCCGTTCTGGCACGGCTCGTGAGTGCCGCAGTAGTTGAGGTCCTGGTCGCACAGTATGCCACCCCAGTTGGTGTCGCAGATGCACTGCCAGCTCGAGCCGTTGCAGTAGCCGTGCTTGCAGCCGGGATACGGCATGCACTGGTCGCACAGCTCGCCTTGCCAGCCGGCCCGACACTGACACTCGCCACTGACGTTGCAGTGACCATGCACGGGATGGCAGCCCTCCTTGCAGACGGCTAGAATTATTTTTGTAAATCACATATATTGCTCAATTCGGAATACTTGCACTTTTGACAAGTCGCTATAATTTCTCATCATAATTTGCTAATATTGATTACATAATAATAATAATAATCTAGCAATTTTTTTATTATAATAATTTATATTTTTATCTATCATAGATAAGAGAATTAATATTATTTTATTATACTATATAAAGAGATTTGACGTTTAATTAAATTATGTATTTACGAGTTTGCAATCAGTATCAAATTGTATCATCATTATTGAGAGAGTGATTAAAAAAGAATCCTTTCGAAATGTCTCTAGTCTTTCGGATGTCTATGATGACGTGGATGAATAAAGCGTTTCTTATTCGTCTTACTTTTGCGGCATGCGACATGTAATAGTCATTGAGTCGGGCAAACGTAATTAGCGGAGACGTAATGAACAAAACGGGCGTGCGCGTCAGAACGAACGCGGAAGAACACACGCGTGATACTTTTTGCAGGTTCGTAAGGGATTATAGGAGAGGGCCGCGTCTTTAATACGCGACGTATAAGCGTATTGAAAGAGCCGAAGCAACAGGTATCTTTCATACAGGTGGTTGAATGACAAAATCTAATTTCGGCGCGATCAAAGATTATATACCGTAACCTTTGGAAACGAAGACCACGACGACGATGACGACGTCGGTTTCCCTTCCATCCCCTTCCTGCCGTTGGGACGAAAAAAAAAAAAAAAAAAAAAAAAAAAAAAAAAAATGGAAAGAAAGGCAGGAAAGGACGAACGTGACGGAGATCTCGCCGGCACCGAGCAACTCAATTAGCCGGTGGGACAGAAAGACAGATGAGAAGTGACAGAGAGAAGGATTATCCCTCCAACCGTGAAACGAAAACTCATGCGGCGGCGCGCTCGCGTGTACGTAGATCCTCCTTTCGGGGTTTCGGTCTCTCATACGTATACCAACACCTTTACCGTTACGTATACGCGATTATCGTACGTACGCGTATAATCACACGGCGGTCCATTCGCGTCTTACACGTATATATATATATATATATATGCGTATATACCGCCCGCGGCATCCTTAATGATTAATAGCCCCACTCGCTCGCTCTCTCTCTCTCTCTCTCTCTCTCTCTCTCTCTCTCTCTCTCTCTCTCTCTCTCATTTCCACGTCGCGACAACGGACATTTACGGATATTTATACGATTGCATCGGCGACTACTTCGGGGTCCCCTAAATGACGTCGCATTCGCTCGTGACAACCCTTTCTTTGCAACGATGCATTCGCGATGTATGACGCTTGGATACGTGGACGTCATCGTCGTTGTACGTCGAGCCAATCAAGCAAATATTTTTAATAATCTCTAGAGACTCGTTCTCTCTCTCTCTCTCTCTCTCTCTCTCTCTCTCTCTCTCTCTCTCTTTCTCTCCCGCAGCCCTTTCGCATTTTAGAAACTATAAATTTTCCTGGAGTCTCAAACGATCACGCTGCTACTCATATGCCTACGGTCTACGGTTGTTGATTAATAACGCAGGCAGTTAGGTAAATTAACTTGCGCGGTTCGCGATGCGGCGACCTTTTTTTCCGCGTCGCGCGCTTTTTTTGCGGTACGGAAGAACAGCTGTGCGAAGAGAGGCGGATTGCCGGATGGGTGGTTTGTGATTTTTCGCGCGTGATTCCAAGAGTCTCCACTCTACCCGCGTGATTATGACAGAGTTGCTTCATTCGCGCGCGAGTTACACGCGGAAATGTTTTCCCGGAAAATTTACGTCCCTCTTCCACCTCGTGTAGTTGCGTGCGTCGCGCGAAAAACCTTCATTTGTCTGTCGGCAATTCACGCTTTGAGCCCGGTTATGATGCGACCCTCTCTCTTTCTTGGAATGTAATTATATTTTTTATCGCGCGTTAAAACTCATCTTGCGACGAGGAATAATGTAGACAAGCACGTTATTAATTTTATGCAGTTTTCTTTGCAGAATAGTCACTAGAATCAATTTCTTTTTATAAATAAATGAAATTCTAAGAGAAAAAGGAAAAGTCATGGACTGTAATTGATAGTGCGTAAATATTTATGTCATTATTGTTTAAATAGTAATAGCAAAAATGTTAAAATCTGCAAAATTAATTTTCTCTATTTTTTAACAGAATTTGATCAAAGATCATCATCGGCCTAAACTTTTCGATTTTTCTTTGATCTTCTTAGAAGAAGCAGAATAATATATGTAATATCTAGGATATGTTATTTATGTATTACACATATATAATACAAAAAGGAGAGAAAGAAAGAAGATGCTCGCTTTGATATATTCGGTAGAAAAGCAAAATAACAAGCAATTATATATTTTTAATTCTCCAGTTAAATTTGTGTATTTTCTGTCATATCAGTTGTCGTTACGTATAAAGTATTTTTATAAAATTACATATGGAAGTGCATATGGAAGTATATCATATATTTCGTATACCGAGCGTTTGTTGAACTTTCAGAATCCTTTTTGCCAGATGTTAAAGGAGCATCATGCACGTATGCACTTAGCGCCCGTAGAGATTTTACCTCTCTCGCGCGCGACCACGTTGGTGCATCGTGTGAAGAGGATGCACGAGTGAAATTCTCCTATTGACCTTTCACAACGTGACAAAAATGTCGGAGCCAGTTCTCTCTCTTTCTCTTTCTGTTCTCTAACCGAGACTCGCGCGCGCGATTCATCGCCTTGCACGAACACGCGATCTCCGCCGATAGTCTCTAATTGGGATTTGCACATTTTTCCGTCCGTCGTAAGTAGAACGTGCTCAAAACTCGACAAGAGTCGATTTTCCTGCATCGTTAAGCAAGAGAAATTTTTTACATTTCGCGCCCTATGTTAAGAAGATTCAATCTTCAAACGAGATCAGAAGAAGCTGTGGAAATGAAAGCTGGTCACAATATAGCTAGTCATCGTTTGTGTCTATATAATGTAGTTGAAAAAAAAAATAAATAAATTATCAATCAGCAGCTCGAGGTGATCGCTATGTTGGTTATCAAACAGCGAAATCTTAAAGTTCACAGTGCCAAGGAAAACGAGCAGCATCGGCAAAGTAATCGCGTGTACGTTATTTGAATTCCTTTGGCATAATATCATGAACGTGCCGACTTGCGAAACGATTGTTTAAGCAAACTATTATTTCAACGCAACAAAGCATCTTTACGGGACTTTAATCTTTTTTTCACAGTTTGATAATTTCAAAATTTATTTAATAATAAAGTAATAACGTGGCTTTTTGAGAGAAATATTGATTTATACTTCTTCTTCATATAAAATGTTCCCATAAAATATAAATTCAAAAATTTATATAAAGATTTTCACTTTTTTTTATCCAGAAAGAAAATGGTAAACTGTATACTTTTACTCATAACTCGATTTCTATAGCATTGGATATATCTTTTTATATTGTCGAAAACTGAGATAGTTCTGAAGGCGAATCATCTGAGTCAAGAAATCAATAGAGAAAAGGGCTTTCGACGGGTTAGGTGAAGTTAGCACCCCGAAATGCAATTTTTATAGTTTTGATTAGAGTTCTAGCTTCTTCTTAAAGAGTTTAAGAGTTCTTTATAAAAAATAAAAAGAGTTCCGTCGATTAACGGTTTCAAATTTGAATTTGAAAATTGGGATGCTAACTTTACATCGAAAATCGAGATCGAGTAGTTCTGATAGCTCAGAACTATTTAAAAAAAAAAATAAAAATTCTTTTTTAATTTTTTTAATTTAATGCTTTATCAAAATTCTTTTTTATTTATCAGGAACTCTAGAGGACATAAAAACAAAGCAAATAAACTATTCAGAACTACTCGATCTCGATTTTCGATGGTAAAGTTAGCACCTCAATTTTCAAATTCAAATGTGAAATCGTTAATAATCGACGGAACTCTTTTTATTTTTTATAAAGAAGTCTTAAACTCTTTAAAAAGAAGCTAGAACTCTAATCAGAACTATAAAAATTGCATTTCGGGGTTCGGGGTGCTAACCTCCGTCTTCACACCTCCCGTTTTCGACACATCTCTAACGAGAATTGTCGTATGAACGTGATCGGGACTTTCTCAACAAGACGTCGCGTCGCGTCGCGTCGCGTCGCGTCGCGTCGGTCCGTTTGAGATCGACCTTATGCATGCATGTGTCCTATCGTAAAGAGGAAGGGATGACAGTAACTACGGAGCGAGCGGTCACAGCGAGGCGGAAGTAACGATTAAGCGGCGAAGAAAGAGCTGTTATATTGGTCGGCGCAGCATTGTGTGATGGGACCTGGCGTGATGTGTCGCTACCTTTGTAACGATCGTACGACATGCGTCTAACGTCCGCCCATTGAGGCACGCACCGAGATAATTCGCGTGCTTTACGATCTCCATGCGAGACCGCGTATGGCCCAGCCGTTTATTTCCTCTCGATTCGCCGCGGCGTTCTCGCGCGCTAAATCACGAATCTGAATTAATCGATCTTTTGGAAAGCGAACAGTGAAATCGACAGTGAAGATACGAGATGGTGAAAAGCGCGCAAACGTAGAGAACTATTTTGTTTATCCTTTCGTTCGTGCCGCAAAATATTATTCGCTAATTGTATATATAAATCTCTTTTGCTTCGAACAAAAATTAACACTATTGATATCAACAAAATGTCCAATTTATTCGTATTAAATTTGCTCGTCCAAATTCGTTTATTTATTAATTGTCCAAACGCAAATGTAAGAAAGAAATTTTTTTTTTTCTCCAAAGATCGAATCTTTTCGCCCTTTGAAAATTATTCGACAGCAAACGACGATGATTATTAATGATCGAAGTAATCGAATTGCAAGCCTCGTTAAGAAGTACTCGCGCATGTCCGTGAGAAATCGAAACATCCGTAGAGGCTGTTGTACGTAGGTCCTGTCGTGAGATTTCACGTTTCAATGAATGATTAATTATTCTTTCAACGACGCGCGCAGAAGACGAGGCAAAAAAGTGTTCCGCTATTGATATCTTTCGAGTTTTTTTCCGCAAAGAATTATACAAGATAACAATGACGCAAGAGAAAAAAATGCGGTTTGCTACTCACGAATATAAGTACGCATTCCGCACGATAAATTTTATACTTGTCCGGAAAAAGTTTCTCTAAATAAGGAAACTCCATAGGTATAACAGTTTGTTAAATAAAATTCTTTTCCCTTCTTCAAAACATACGTCCTTTTCACGTCGATAAACGCTCTTAACGCTTTATCATTCGTAAAGTTACAGTGCAGTGAATTTAAAATTAGATATTGGATGAAAAGTTTATGTAATAATACATATCTTGATGAAAGTAATTTATCTGCAAACCATTTTCCGTGGAAGAGGTATAAGAGAATCAAGAAACGTGTATTTATGCAGATATTTTTTGCATGCACTTTACACGATGTCTAGTGTAATTAATAACTACGCATGGTAATACTTGGTGCGGTAATGCGATAAACATGGGATTAATCAGCAATAATTCATTCTAAAGTCGATGCCTATCTAAAGTGTTAATACTGAAATATGTTACAGGACTTCTTTGCTTTTCTTTCTTGTAACAATTTTCTACACGATTTTAAAAAGGGGAAATTACCGTTCATCGAGAAGATAATAAAAAAATCATATACAAATTTGTCTCGGAAATACTAAGCTAAAATTATTACAAAAGAGAGGAAACATTGTTGAACTTTGCGTGGCAATTAATTAAAACAAAATAGAATTATGTTGAGTATAGAACTTTGATAGAACGCGATGTGGCTGACACAACGATCAAAGTAACATAATTGTCGATTAAATTCGGACTCACCTGTCTCGCAATCGACGCCTTTCCATCCCTGTATGCACACTTTGTCCCCATTCTCGTCGCAGGTGTAATGGCCGAAAATGTCGTTTCTAGGTCGGCAGAATTTGGTGCAGGTCGCATTGTAATAATGATCGGTGCACTGGACTCGCACCCGATACGCCAAGTGAGCATTTTTCCCTTGATGATTGAGAGTGTGCCACGTGGATCCTGGCAGGACGATGCCGCTGTAACTCGCCTCCTCGATTACTCCAGCACTTGCCTCGTCCCTTGCTTGCAGGATCAACGTGAATTGCCTCTGCAACAAAATATTTTCAAATCATTTTCCAGTGGCAACGATAACTAATTAAAAATTATCTCTCGATACTAATTAAAAAGAACAAATTTAAAAATAAAAACTCTACATATTAATAAGTTCACGCTAATAAATAAATAACTCGATAAAAGGGGAATTATATGAGTAAAATTAATTAATTATATTTTTTTCTTATTTAATAGAATAATTATTTATAAATAAATCTTTGTACGAGAGAAAGAAAACCTGCGCATGTATCGCAATTAATCTCTCGCAGATTATCTCTTTTCGAAAGACGCATTCAGATTCCTGTCTGCGGATCAACGTTGTTGTGACGCAACAAAGTCGGATTAAATACAGAACGGTGATGTCACGGGCGACAAGGGCTCATTTGAAAGAGGAAGGGAGGTGGTTTGATGAAGGCAGCAATTAACCCTTGCCCAGCTTGAATAATTCCTCGCCGGACTCTAAGTGGGACCTTCGGAGCCTGGTACTTTTGCAAATTTATACAGCGTCTGCTGACCTTTGGGGGCGGTTTAAATTATACGATAGTGTAGGGTTACCAATTTCAGGACTTTGGCTTATGTAACCGAGAGTTACACGAAAGCGCATCCGTAGCGCAAAACTATGCGGTAGAAAACAACTTCCGATGTAAACAAGATGGTATAACGCGCGTTGATTCCAACGTAATAAATCTGATAATGAAACAAGATGTGTATACATACACATATGACGCTGAAACACATCATCTCTTATTTCATCGTCAATGTATGTACGGAGTGCGTGCGCGCATGCTTTTTTTTATATATAAATTACTTGTTTTCTTAAATATGTACGATAGTATAATTTATATATATATATATATATATATATATATATATATATATATATACACACACACACACACACACACACACACGTATACACGTGATTCTTATAAATGTTTACGCGAGTAAATTCCATATGAGATACATAAAGCAAAACGTATAAGTGTATAAGTAGGATTTAAATAGGATCGCAAGTCATGGTTGTAATGATTACCGATACATTCGTAACATTCTCTGCGGGAGCGCAGAGAATCGCCACTAATCGGGATAATTACAACGGTTACCACGAGTATTGACACGACGATTTCGTCCTTTATATAGGGTCGGCTTATCTCCGGCATCGCGTTGCGTCGTTCGTAAAGGAGAACCCGATTGGTACCACCAATCAAGGGCCGTGAGTGAGCGACGGCCGGCTAATGCAATAAATAAATTCGAATCGCGCTGCCGCGCGCGGAAGACGCGGCCTGTCCGCTTCTTCGCGTTGCCTCAGCACGCTGGGCACCCGACGGGGTTACACGGGAGTCGGGCCGTCGCCGTCGCCGTCGCCGTCCCCGTCCCCGTCCCCGTCCCCGTCCCCGTCCCCGTCGCGTCGATGCGATGTGGTAGAAAGCTGGAAGTGTGTTCCTCTGATGGAACCGGTCCTGGCGAAAAAAAAAGATTAACGCGCGGCATCGGCGTCTCGCGAGCGCGCCTGCGGTATAATGAACTTGACGATCCTCGGAATTAGACAATGAACGCGGATTCTGAGAGGGAGAAAGAGAGAAAGGCATTTGCCGAGTAATATCGCGTGTCGTGGAAATTGTGCGACTTAGATGTATCTCGAAATTTTTATCTCAAAATAAAAATTAATTTATACTACACATTTAAAAAATATATAATATTATATTGTTATAATATTTATATATATATATATATATATATATATATATATATATATATATATATATAAAAAACAGTATGTATATATGTATGATTAAAGAGATTTTGAATAATGCAGATTGAAGAGTCTGACAAAGTAATCCGTTAGCATTGGCGAAAGATATCCGTTTCTTGCGCAAGTGTCAATTTGACATGTGAGATGTGAGTTTCTTCTCGCCGACTATGGCTCTTTCCCGCTTTTGGCATCGTGTTCCTCGTGTTTAACTGTACACTCGTGACTCAACTACTAACTCGCGAGCTTAGTGAATCAATTTCTCCCGTAATGATCCGAGATGTTTGTTCATACATCGATCGGTTTGCACGAGTCAGTTTCTCTTATTTGAGAATTTGCAAAAACTGGTTAAATTGATGTCAGAAGGGAGGAGTCTATGATCAAGACCAATGTTCGGTATATGTCTATCTCGCTTTGACATTTAGAAATCATATGCTCGATGATGTTAGTCTATGCAGTAACAAAGAGCATGTTGTGGCCAGTCAGACGTCTCAACGTCAACGCTAAACGTAAAGACAGCGAGCTCCAGTACCTAGAGCAGATGAGCGCTAATTGGTGTTAATTGGTGGCTCGCTCGAGGGCCGGCTTTCTCACGCCCGCGACTTTCGTGCTCGCCTTTTTTTTTACACCTCGTACATATATTCTAATGCGGCCAGTCTCGGCCGGTCATCGCGCTCGCCTCCCTATGAAAAGGACATTCCTTGTGCTTCCTTTGTCGCGCCGCTATTATTTCTCTACGACGAGTTCGTCACAATTGAGAGATAAGTGATTTAAGGTTAAGGTCTAATATCATGTTAAATTTTTTCGAGTCTCGATAAGTTTTTAATATGTCGGATCATGATATGTGTAAAACTTATTGATTTGTGTCGCAAGTTATATGTTATGTAATACATCGAGAACAATTAATAATCACGATTAATAATATAAGTTATTTACAATATATTATACAATTTATTTAAATTTTACAAGGGTTTTAAAAATTTGCCCTATAAAAGAGACAATTTCTCTTTTACTTGGAAATAATAGTCAAATCAAATACAGTTTTTCCAACTTTCGACTTTGCATAGATTATGCAAAATAAATTTCTACCGTACTTGTTGGGAATTATCGCAACCCTAAAATAAAAAACATACTCAATGTGTCAAGAACCGTTGAAGACGTAATTGTAAATCTAGGAATTCACACGTGGGCGTTTCGCTACTCGGTCACAAATAACTACGCGGACGATACCTGACGAATTTCTCTTTTCACTTTTAAATATCGAGAAGGAAATTGAAAAATCTTGACGGAGGAACCACAATCCTTGGAATGCATCGTGCGATCGACGATCCAACCAAATAAAAGTCATATATAGTTTTTTTTTTTTTTTTTTTTTTTTTTTTTTTTTTAGAATAGATAATCACATCTTTCGCAAGACGTCGAGAAATATGCAACGGAGAGTTAATAAAGAATGAAATTAATATAAGATCAAGTTAGGAAAATTAAAACTGCCTTATAAATAGCAATATTTTTTTAACATGAGATAAAAATAATTTAATTGTATTACAATAGTCGTTAAAAATTAATTTTATTGCTATCATATTCAATTATCCCACTTGATTTTAAGAAAATATAATAAATAAAATGCGGAAGAGAGAGGAGAGCGTGGGATGTGCATACGTGCTGCTTTGCGGCCGAATGCGTCATCTCGTATTCCACGGTCGTGCAGTACGTAACATGAATTATCCTGTTTCTTAAATTGTGCGACGCAGAGTATATACGCATAAAACCATTATTCGAATGCGTGTCCGAGTGTACGTAAATACGCCGAAATGCATAAAGCATCGCAAGGAGAGATTTTTGACTATGTCGATATCAGACTATGTAGAATCGAGATGATTCAAATCGAATTTATCCTTTCAAATTAGAAATTTGTGGGGAAAAGAATTGCGAAATCCATAGCCAGGCATAACCGAGCGAATCAAATCAGCAGCAATCTCTAGAGAGGCTAAACTCTCTCGATATTGAAGATTACTAGCATGATTTTACGATCTTTTCGAGGGACATAGAAGGAACATGCGTCGAGCAGCTTGCGTAGGCGTAGGAAATTAATTAAGCCGAGCGGTATTCTCGGAGAAGTCGATGCACGTCCATTTCCAATGTCTACTCGCAATAGCCAATTAATTAATTTCCTGTGCGACCACAGTCGGTTCCACGTTGGCGGTCAACGCGAAGTAGATATCTGTGTGTCTACGCACATTTTATGGGTAAATATTTAAAACGTCATTTAGCAAGTATATAATCAAGAATAATCATTCCGATTCCTTTAGCAAATTTAAGCACATTTTACAGAGAGTTCAAATTTTCATTGATTGGCTCAAAAGCATAAAATATGTAGTAGACATTAAGTGATTATATCTTTTATAATTTCTATCCTTTGTTCAAAAACTCTTTGTATACGAAAAAAATTTATTATTACGCATATACTAAAATGTTTCTATAAAATCTCAAGTGTCGAATGTGTTTAAGCAGTTCGCTTCAATGCTCGAGTCTAATGGGCGACAGTTGGCCTGATCCCGAATTCATACGATCTGCATATTCGATTAATACCTTGCACGGCGGCGGTGGAGGCGATTCGAGGCGATTCGAGGCGATTCGAGGCGATTCGAGGCGAGTCTGAAGAGATCGAAGGAAACGAGCGGATACATGAAGCACGTAGAATCCCGCTGCGAGGCTATCTGGCCGTTTGCCCGTTTGCCCGTTTGCCCGCTTGCCTGCCTGTCTGCCTCGTCCGTCACTCTATCAGGCCTATGACTTACATGTATACGCATGTGTGCTCGTTGGTAGTCGCACGGAGCCAGGTAGACAGGTAGATAGGTAGATAGGTACATACTTCGTACGCCGAATAGAGTGCGCCGAGTCTCCTCTCTCCATGTCAGGCGACGTGTCTTAGGTTTCGCGGAAAAGATCGAACGAGACGTACGTGAGGACGCGTACAAAAGTGACGGCGGCGTACCGATCGAATGAGAGTACCGAAGCTACCTTCGATTTCTGTATGATCTCCCCCCCCCCCCTCTCTCTCTCGTCTGGTTAGCGCGTTAGATTTCGCGACGCGGAGCGTTCTCACGCGTGTCTCAAACCTGACAGGATTTATAGCCGACCACGATAATGCTTGACAAAACGGTCCCTACGCTCCAAAAAATGATCTTGCAACTTCAACAAAAATTTTCTACAAAATTAATAATTAATAAAAAATTAATTGAAACGAAAATAAATTATTAGCAAATTACGGTGTGCAAATTACTGCATATATTTTTGCACCTGATCTATTTAAATGACAGAGACAGAATTTATATCTGTACTATTATTAGTGTAATTTAGACAGAAAAAGTTTTCCGCGATGCCTACTACCTTTAAGGCCTATTGTCAAGGACAATTATATTTGTGATTAACATTTGGCAATGGGATCTAAATTTTTTAGAATATTGCTGCTATAAATTCTATACGTGACAAACAAATATTCTAACAGTAGATACAAAAAGTAGCGACAAAATTTCAATTGAGACATCTAGAAACCTGTCTACATTAGTAAAATATTTTTTTGAGCGTACAAAGTTATGTGTACCTCATTTTTTATACGATTTCCATATATAATTAATAGCGTTCGGCTAATATTCTCTGAGAATGAAAAAAAATTTGATAAATTGAACTTTAAATGATGGATAAAGCCTCTTACTTTATTAAATTTCCGTACATCTCTTTTCCTCGATATCATATCCCATGTAATATTACGTAACTTTAGATTGTGTCTGTATCGTCGAGAAAATAATCACATACGATTTGATTCGCAGCCGAGAATCAATCTCCGTTAATTGACCGAGCCGGAACACACGGCGAATAGAGCGTCGTTCCGTAATTGAAAAACGCCGGCGAACGCAGAAGGTGCCTCCGCGGCGCGGCGGCGAGGCGGCGAGATTCCGTCCGGTCGCGTCGCGTCGCGTCGCGTCGCGTCGTCTCTCTCTCTCTCTCTCGGTAGCGCATTCCCCTCAACAGCGAAAATCTCCGTTCTGGAATCCTGGCGGCTGTCCTCGCTTCCCAATTAGTTGGGTAGCTAATAAATCTCACGGCGTACCCAGAACTGTGCGTACCAGAAGGACTCTTCTACAGGAGCGAGAGAGAAGAAAAGAGTCGATAGAACGAGAGAAAGATGAAGAGTGGCGTAAAAGGGAGCTGAAGAGAAGAGAAGAGAAGAGAAGAGAGAGAGAGAGAGAGAGAGAGAGAGAGAGAGAGAGAGAGAGAGGATCCGGTCGTCGTCTTCGTGGACGAAGAGGCGCTCGTGGAAAGAGAGGCGTCCACTATCCGCGAGGGCACAAGGCCAAGTGCACGGCGCGCCTTCTTCCCGCTTAAAGGAACCGAAGAGAGAACGACGTGTAGAGTCGCGGACGGCGATGGTAGTGGCTGTGGTAGTGGTGCGTTACCTGCATAATATAACGCGAGTCGGGAGACTTGCGGTATGCCTCGCATTAAATACTCTGTTGGATCTCCTCCACCACGTTCGTGTTGCTCCGCGAATGTATTTACGTCGAGTGAGTACAAGCGAGATTCAGTAATGGACATATTCCCTATCGCGCGTCATCAACATTCTCGTTACATTCGGATAATACATCGCGATACAAGCGAAGATCGAGATTAAAGTGCTTTCGAAAATTGAATTGCTTCTGAAATCAAATATCAGATTTACATATCGCTCGGACAGAAAATAAAGTCATTGACGGATATTATAATACAATTATAATCTATCTATACGAATTTATTCCATTATAAATAGAAGCGCGGTTAGGAGCCTCTTCGAGGCTCGCACTGTCACGGAGAAAACGCGGATCGAGAGACACTGTATACCCCGGCGGTCGTTTGTACGGACAGTCTCGAGACAGCCTTTCAAGAGAAGGGAGAGTTGGGGAGAGAATAAGAAGAAGAAAGAGAAAGAAGAGAGAAAGAGAGAGGGAGGGACGAGTTTGGTATGCGCTTCGCGTAGCGGGTTCACACACGACCGGCCCAAAGGAGAGGAGAGACTCCAAGGCCCCGCTGCTTCCTCCGCCATCAGGTTAGGCTCGTTGAGCCCCCCGTGGACACGGAGGTACTCCAAAGTGAAGAAGCATCGCCCAAAGCGTGGCGACATTCCCTACCCCCCTGCCCCCGCCCCCCGGGTATCACCTTACCCCTTGTTCCCCTCTCGCAGCTCGTGTACACGCGGTCGCATTGTGCACCTGCTTGTGTTTGCGCGTGTCGTCGACACGCAGCTGCGTACATAATACAATAATACAATAAGCAAGTCGCGCGTTAAATCTTGGGGGTACCGTGATTGGAACCACCCTCGAGGCCACCGCGTAAAGAGAGCAATTTCAAAGCGGCGACAGAACAAGGAGGACCGGTTTGCGCGCGCGCAAGTTTCGACAAATCGGCCGCGCTTCCGTGTTAAGAACGGGCAATTTATGCGTTGCCGGCAAACCCGCCGCGTGATGAATCCTGCTTCAATAGACACCCGTTGATTCACCGGAGTGCCACTACTCTCTCGAAGAGGAAACCGTACATTCGCGTGGTTAAAAATCGGCGCGGCCTCGCATGTCGTGTACGTCGGATGCGCGCTTCCTCGTCTTCCACGTCTTCTCCGACTTGTACGACTGTATAATTAATTCATGTAGGTTTCACACAGCTCATCTTCGTAATTTTCATTTTTTTCATTTCTCACAATTTTTATAATCGATTAAAATTGTTGATTATACAATACATAACGCATTCTAATTTACATAATCAAATTAAATTACAAATTTAATATTCTCTATCACACACAATCTCTTTTATCTATTAAACTTAATTTCTAATCATTTTCGCAGCGTTAAATTTTCTTCGTACAATACACGGTGATTTTATCTGAAAATAATTAATAATAATTTATAATAATGAAATAATTTATTTTTTTAATAATTTTCTCTTCCCCTTTCACACTTTTTGTCGTCTCTCTGTCTCATACTTGTTACTTATTACCAATGTCATTTTGATAGTGCAATGTACAAGAATATATTTTAAAGCGCGCGATTGAGTGGAATGATCTATTGGAAAAATAATTGCAATAACAATCGCATAATAAACGCAGCGCAACTCTCTCGTTTAATGGTCGATGACAAATCGCGCGGGTCATATCGACAGCACATGGCGATTACGTTAATGGAGTCAAGATTAATGCCAGCGCACGTGGGAGTAGCAGCGAGTGTCGCGTCGCGATCGTTGATTTTTATCGAGAGAAATTGTCTTTGTCGAGAGGTGATCGGGAAGAGACGATCGACAATCAGGAAATCTTTAATTCGCGCGGATGTAAATCTCGGAACGGCGAAACGACGTGCCTGGTTGATTGTAAACCCCGCGGGCGATCTGGACGATAGCGCAAAGAGAGCAATTTTGGATCGCCGAGCGGGTCTCGGGTCTCGGGTCTCGGATCTCTCTCCTCCTGAAGACCGGTTCGCGCGGAAGTTTTGACAAATTGCTCGCGCTTCCGCGTTTCGAAATGGTGCAATTTACGTGCGATTAGAAAAAGGCACATGGCGCGCAGGGATGCGCGTCGCACGAATGACCGCGATGCAAATCCCATGAACGTTATTCATTATTCGCGTTAGCATCGCGTATTAACGGCGCTAATATATTTGAACAACTGTAGGTGCCGCTCGCGGGCTTAAGCGCGGTTTATTCATGACGCTATTAAGCGCGTGATGCGGTGCAATCAGATTTGCGCGGTGCGACCGCTAATTTCGCGAGAACAGCGCTAAGCGAAATAAAACCGTATGAAAATTATCCCCTTACAAAAAGAAGAGATCATTGTCATTATGTCGTGTTACATTTGATAATTTTCGCACAGAATAGTTTTCCTTTTTTTTTTTTCCTTTTTTTTTTTTTTTTTAATAGACACAAAAATACGAGATGAATTTTAAAAGACTCACTCCGATAAACGATGGAGAATGTGTGCTCGGAAGATGGATAAATTTTTTTTTTTTTTTTTTTTTTAACAAACTGAAAAAAATTAACTCTCCCAAAGTGCTTGAAGAATCGATAGCGGTAGTTTCGGGAACACGCGGTTGAAAGAGCAGATATCGACTAGAATGGAAAACGCTTATAAGGCCGCGGGGCCCGTTTTCGAGACGCGGATGTACACCTGTTGAGTCCCTGACTCACGTTGCTCGATCCCCGCGGCGTTCCGCGACGCGTCTTGGAAACGGGAGGAGAAGGCAGAAGAACAGGCTCCTTCATTTTCGTTCCCCTCTTCTTCTCCTCATACCCCCTACCCTGCCAGTCGCAGCCTCTTCCATGATGAATGCCGCTCGGCCGAACATCGTTTATCATTATACGTCTATTATCGAAACTATGATTGTCGGAATTAATCACGTGCCCGGAGAAAGGAGATTATTACGGACACGGTTTCCGATTCAATCCGGAGGACAAGCTCTTTTTTTTCGTCTTCATAACTGTACCGATGTCGCACGGTCAAAAACCCTTTACGATTTCTATAGTCTAAAAATTAATTATAGTTGAATTATATATATCATATTGAATATATAAAGACTTATATTATTAATTTCTTTCTACAAAATGTTAGTTGCTCGCAACATAAAAAGTTATTCTCGAAACATTCTCGTTAAATTACTCGAATAACGAATAAATGAACGCGCGGTATTCTTAAACAGTAATTTTACGGCGTCCACGTGGATCCGGCGGCGTCTAGTGACGTTTCGCCATTCATAGCGGCGCCCAGATTGGAGACATTGTGCGTGCGGGTCTGTATATGTGTTCTCCAATGCGTCTGAGGCAGTGTAAGGTCGGTCGTGCGTGTCGGTGCATACAAAACGTGCGGACAGATCGCATATACAGAACGCATGTGAATCGTATAGTCGAGTTCGTGGAGTCGCATTGGCGACGGTCGAGGAGAAATTATTGAAAACGAACGAGGATAAGCGGACGAGAAAGAGAGAGGATGTACTACTTGAACGATCTATTGTAAGGATAAAGAGAGAGAGAAAGAGAGAGAGAGAGAGAGAGAGAGAGAGAGAGAGAGAGAGAGAGAAAGAGAGAAAGGAGAGATCTCGAGTCGCACGAGGAGAGAGAACATGAGAGAAAGAGATGCATAATCAGAGAAAGGAGACACGAAACGCGCCGGTCGAAGATGCATACGACTCCTACGAGAAGATTGTGCAAAACTCAACCATATATGTATATACACATACATCGCCGATCGCTTCCCATGCTATTATGCCACTCACTCCACTGCAATGGAGAGAGAAGAGAAAGAGATCTTGGTCCTATATTTTCCTTCTCACATCGGTATTGGAAATTAAAAGTGGGGAAAGTCAACGAGGAAAGACGATGACAAGTTTGACGTTGCTGCATCGCACCGCGACCGCATCACGTTTGCGTAAACTAGGTCGTTATTAGAAAACTCTTGCGATTGCCGGCGATATCCGCGTACGTAACTTATCGAAAGTTACACCGCGAAGGAGTCCCGTCTGATCTCTCGTGTAATAAGATGTCGAATACAGATGTCGTTACATATACATATATATGTTTCTTCATATATGTGTCTAATGGCTTCAACGATCCAATTATTCTACAGTGATGAGATTCGGATGTTTGAAACTTGGAGGTGCGCTTGAATAACAATTTTCGTATACGTATATATAGGTACATATATACGATTGGTGATTCGCGTGATACGATCTGAGAAATCATTTTCGGATTTCGAGCGCTGCGGAAAGCGTGACTCGTGAATTAAAGTACGCGCGATGATTCGTCCAGCGCTTGATGAGATTCAGAGGATTTATATATCAGCGAGAAGAAGAAATTTCTCGTAAATATATTTTCTCGAGCCAGTCGCTGCTTAAACGCAGGTGGCATTCGGTAGCCCGTGCGCGCAAATGTTCACTCGCGCCGTTCACTCGCGTCGACGAGAGACGAGAGACGAGAGACGAGAGACGAGAGACGAGAGACGAGAGACGAGAGACGAGAGACGAGAGACGAGATTATATATACCGTATTCAATCAGCGGAGACGATAATGACGGCATTATCCGCGCAAGAACGATGAAAGTCAAGCGGTTTACCGTTTTTCGAGGTAGGCAGCACGTGAAAACGGTTTTATAGCTATTACACGACGCGAATACGCGAATATACCCAGATGTACCGAGATGTATACATATACGAGCTTTTATCTCTCTGCGCGCTCCTTATTTCACTGTCATCTCCTCATCTATGCTCCACGCGCATACAAACATTACGTTCTCTGGCGCACGTGTATATGGTATGCTTTCGAGGCTTACTTTTTCTTTTTTATTATACGCACCAGTGGCGCATAATTGAATTAGACCGTTAGAGCGCTAAACGATCGAAGGTAGCGTGTCAAAATCCTTTACGAAAAAAGGAAAGCAATTTAAGGGTTTCTGTTTATATCTCTCGTAGCGGCGGTCCTTCAAGATGAGAGAGAAAAAAATAGAGCCTCGTAGTTTTCCTTTGTCGCGATGGGTCCTCTCGTCGGAAGATACCCGCGAGCGAGTTATGAAATGTACAAACAGAGAAGCTGGAACTCTTCAAACAATCCACGACGACATAGGCGCGTGTAGGTAGATGGTAGATGGTAGATGGTAGATGGTAGGTAGGTAGGTAGATAGGTAGGTACGTAGGTAGGTAGGTAGGTAGGTACACGGGTATATTTTTTCGAATGCGTGTCCGTCCGCGCGGACATAAACGCGGTACCCCCTCGAAGCCCCTTCAGGCACCCACCGAACCCAACGTTGTCTGAAGGAGACACTCTCGACGAGTCCTATGTGTATACCAGGCTCGCAAGGGCACGCCTGCATGTGCACTCCAACGTCTCTCGAGAGGACTGTTTGGACCTCCTCGAAATCGCTCGCACATTATGCCGTAATTACGTTAGACGACGACGACGACGGTCGGATCGTAGGTGGTGGCACGCTGTTAATTGAGTCTAAGATTCTTTGGGTTGTCCCGGAAAAAAAAAAAAAAAAAAAAAAAAAAAACGGAGTTTCTCCCGCGTACAATGCGGCGTGTAATAGTGCGCTGCGACTATTTTGTAGAACCGTGACAAAGCATTTTATATTAATATTATAACGATAACATGATGGTGATATCTCGGAGGAAAAAGACTTTTAAAACTCTTCAAAATCTCTCTTATTCTTTTAGTCACGCATGATTTATGAATGCTTTCTTTCGTCGCGACTAAATAGGAGACGATTATCTCAATTACGAAATGTGTGAGAAACAGGTAACTAGCAAAATTACTATTTATAAAATAATACGCCGACGCAATCTTCTCTAGTTATCGAGTGTGTGAGAAATTCGCGTATAGAATCACAGTGGAATAAATTGATGCCTAATTACAGAAGAAGTTGCGGGATAAAAATTCATATAACGTGTGTCATAAACGATTGTCAAAATTTCGTCGCGACAGTTTACGGAGGACAAGGGAGACAGGGCGAAGACAGGAAAGAAACGAGAAAAAGAGAGAGAAGAGAAGGACGAATCGGCGATGAGGAGTTGCCAAGCGACTGGAACCAAACTGGAATTTTACGCAACGATTCACGGTGGATGGGAGAGATCAGCGGACCGGAAATCCCTCGCACGGATTCGATAACTCTCTCTCTCTCTCTCTCTCTCTCTCTCTCTCTCTCTCTGTCTCTCTTTTTCTCTCCAGCGCGCGCGCGCGCGCGCCTCCTCGTCTCATCGTAGACAAAGAGAATCTAAGGTCTAGAAATTTGCGATTCGCCCGACCGGCGATGTAATGCGAGTTACATATATATATATATGTATTATATACATATAAGCATCACGACTGTTACTCGCGCGGTCGTTAGCATTGCGCGTTGCGAAAGAACGGTGCGCGTTGTTCATCGCGATTCACATCACCCGGCCGGCTTTCGGCGATTTCGAGAATGAAAGCTCAAACTTGAGAAAGAGCGCCGATACACACGCGTATACATGCGTGTATATACGTATATAGAAAACGGTGTCGATCCCCGGAGGCGGCGTCGCTAATGAGACGCCGCCGTTCTCGTCGACGCGGCGTCGTCGTCGCGTCGTGTCACGACGTCGATGATAAATGGATTCTCGCGAGTCCCCGAATGTGTCGTCCCCTCGTTACGGCTTCATCCTCTCGCCCGTCCGTTCTTTCGGCACGGCGGCCATTGTGCCGGTGACCAAACAAAATTACGGTCCCGTATATATATATATATATATATATATATATATATATATATATATATATATATATATATGTATACATACACCTAACCGTGCGACGCGCGTTATTAATCGCGCGCGGGACATCGAATTAAGGCTCGTCGCGCCTCGTATATACGTGTAACGACGACCGGTTGGGATTTTCAGCCGACGTTCTCACGGATATTAGGTGATGTCGCGCGTGTGTTTTGGCACTCAACGTGCTCTCCGAGTGCCTGCCTTCTCTCCGTCCTCGATCCTCTCTCAACGCGTATTTAACGTTACATGCAACCATCTGATTCTTATCCGACAATGTTGACGGATTTCGACTTCGCGTATTCGATAAAAATAATATTAGCAAACCGTACTTAATTGGAAACATTTTTAATTCCTCTTAAATGGAACAGATATTTTTCAATATTTTTATAAAGTTGCATTTGTAATTAAAATTATAATTATATAAAAATTATAGAAAAAGAACAATCGCGCTCAATAAGTTGAGATATATAGATTAAAGTAATAACTTACCGTCCATCGAAAGGTGAAGTGGAGTTGCAGGGTGACGGGTTCGGTGAGAGTAAAGGTGTTCGGACCGAGAGCATGACTAGATACGTTGCCGAAGCTACAGGAGCCGATGGCGGTGACATTCGATTGATACTCCTTGAGGCAGAGCCAGAAGGTCGTCGAGCAGGGCGTCGTACAGGGCGGGAATCCGCCCCCGCCTCCCCCGCCGCAACACCTACCATCCACCAAGGTGCCCCTGTTGTTTGTCAGCGAGAGGATCTGCACCTCAAAGTATCCGCTCGCGGTTATCGCCTGCAACGATAAATGCAAATATTTGTAAAGACTGACTCTACATATATTATATAATATATGATTTCAACATGTTAAGCATTATTATTATTGCAATTACTGTAACGATTATTAATCGTGATAACGCTGAATACGTTGAAAGCATGTTCAGTATCTAACAAAAGAGAATGTTTCTACAATCACACCATTCACACATTTTTGTCGTTTTAAGTTTTAAATAAAACAATTAATATTCAGATTAAGGTATTCAGATATTAAATTATGCAACGATTTGTTAGGCATTAACGAGAATTACTTATTAACTCATTGTGAATATTGTTACATAAATCGTGAAATTGAGAGAAAATGAACGTGGGAAAAGAGAGATAAAAAAAAAAAAAAAAATACCAAGTCCCTTCGAGTATTGTGAAAGGCTTTTTCATAAAATTTGATTCCCGCTCCTGTGCCAAGCACGGAGGCCTGAAAAGCCTCGGGTTACTGTCCATTATTGCGTATCGTGGAAACGGAAGTCTCGTGTTAAGGAGAAAGAGATAGACAGGGCCCTCGGGCGAATGCACCGAATACAGCAGCAGCGGCAGCGGCAGCGGCAGCGGCAGCAACAGCAGCGGCAACTTGGGGCCAATCTCGGGAAAGAAACCAAGCAGTTTCGAAACTGCAATCGCGCGGTCGGCCAATTTTCGAGCTCGCCAATACTGCATGCCGTTACGCGCGATACGCATCGCACACTCTACGTAAGTACATACGGTAAGAGCGATTACTTCTTTCTCACACACTTGCACATCCGAGTTCCTTATACGCAAATTCCAATCACGACATAAATCGATGCTAAATGCAATACAATTACTCCACTCCTTTATGTCGCATTAATTTTTTTTTTTTTTTAATAATTGACCATATATTAAAATCTAGAATCAAATAAAAAAATATTTGTGAAAACCTCAACTACTACAAGTGTGAGAGACGGAGCTTATATAAACTTGTGAAAGTGATTTTGTTATAATTTAATTCGCTCAAAGGGATACAAGTGGGAGGATAGAATCACATTGTATTATACATCGCTCGTGTGTAACTATGTTCGACATGTGAATGTATATGTGTGTGCATGCATGTCTATGCCTACGTAATTACCGTAAGATCGAAGGTAGAAAGCGCGCAAAGGATCGTCTGCTGGCCTTTGCGCTTTCCATAACGCGCTTCCTTCTATGTTACATAAGATCGTTTCGCGAGTGACATTTTAACGGTCTGGCACGGCATCGAGCTGCCGCGGCCCGCGGCCCGCGGCCCGCGGCCCGCGGCCCGCGGCTCTTCCATTCGAGAAACCTCGGGGATAAAACGGAAGATACATGATTGAAAAGATGAAAAGCGTTTCACAAATTGACGATACTCGCGTGGTGACAATCACGCGACACAAGAAAGACGGAGGAGTTTTGCCATAACATAATGGACTTTGTAATAAGAATCGGATCTTGTGTGCGTTCGAACAAAAGACACGTGTAGAGATCGCTTAAGCCTTAAGCTATATATAAGCCGCGTAATTTCGTGCCTTTGATGATATGCGCTTTGATAATGTACACATTGGAGCAATTTTGAGAAATCCTTAAAAGAAGATGGAAAGGAGCGCATGAGTCAGCTGTCGTTTCTGCGAAAGTCATATGAGTTTACAATCAGTATTTTAACAAATAATTGTTGAATCATATTCAGAGACACAATTCAAATTATTCTGCAAACAATAAAATTATAAATGAAATAGTTGCATAAGAATGTACAATATTCCTGTCATTTAGAAAAATTATAAATATTGTACAGAGTTATACATATTACATACATATTATATCTTTTCTCATATGTATCAAACTTTAGTTTTATTCTATAATAGATATGTAAATGTGTTTCGTTGAAAGAATTTTATATCTATTTAGTGATATTAATATACATAATGTATATTTCATATTTAAAAAATTAATGATATTAATCGTGGTTTTTTAGATATTCGTATTGCTTTTAAAATTAGTTCTGTTAATATTCTCTAGCATTTTATAATGTAATAACAATTTACTTCATTTTCTTCTACATCATTTCATTTAAAGAAAAGATTTGTTTTAATAAATTTTAAACACCTAAGTACTTCAAACTGTTATTCGTAAAGCCTCACATATACAATTCCAACGTCCTTTTCCTCTCATAAAACTATCATGATTTAATTATTAGACGACAGTAATAATTATGTACGTTCGCAGCGTATATATTATTAATGTGTTAAAAATGGCCGATGGTTTTCATCTGAAAATCACAGAATTGGCGAGACTGCTCCTCCTGATCGCGACGACGTTCGACGTCGTCGTTTTTACGACGATGAATTGCCTGTCTAGCGATAAATCCCGACGTCGCGTCGTACGAGTTTCCGTGCGCGGTGACGAGAGCTGCGCGTTTGTTTGGAAAGCGAACGCCGTGTGTAACGACCCGCGTACGCGTTTTATTAGCCGGGCATACTTATTCTAGAGGCTCTCTCGGTTCTCGGTTCTCGGCTCTTGGCTTCGCCGGTAACCTCTTGCCTCCGTGCGCGGTACAGCGTTAGAGTTTCCTCTTTCTCCTTCTCACTTGCGCGCGCGCGCGCGCGGACGTTTGCGAACGCGCGCTCCGCAAACTTTGCACAGTCTGCTCACGTGCCGACGAGAAATTGCCGGACGACGGGCAAGCTGGAGATGCTTTAAGTTAGCCGACGCGGAAGAGTCCTCTCTCTTCTAGACGCAACGGCGGATGGGCGCTTACCGGAGAGCCTTGACCGGAAGATATTTAAGAGAAGATCGTTCGTGAGACGCGACCAGAATATCTGACGAAATTTTGGCACTGAATTGAAAAGTTAGACTCAAGAATTTTCGATATTATTTCAATAAATGCTTTCACTCTTCCACATGTTTATTCTTGAAATAAAATATATGTAAAGAGATAAGAGAGATAAAGATATTAATAATATTGTGCGTATTTACATAATACTGAGAAATATTTAATCGTTATTTATAATGAAAGTAAATTTTAATTAAAATTAAATATTGTTTTTAATTTTCTCTTAATACTATTTAATTTGCATTTCATTATTTATTATTTGAAAGCGTGATAAAAATCGTTTTCGTTAAACTTGAAAAAATCTGTGCAACCCAAATTCGGTCACGGTTCTCGCGCTCGACTCAATTTCGCGTTCATCGTTGAAAAAAAGACACGAGTCTCTATCCCAGCATTTTCCCACATGGTCGGAGTCGACCGCCACCCAGCGATAATTGAAGTTCCCCGGGGCTGTCGAGGTGTAATAAAGGTGGGGGACACCTCGTATTAGCGGCCACTTCCCCATCCTGACACCGCGCCTTCGGAGCGTTCGTTTCTTTCGTCTTTCGCAGCGGCGCTCGCTTTCGCGGTTATTAAGTTGAAAGTTCATCCCTTTCTAACCGCACATTACGCGCACATTGTAATAACTCCATTGTCCTTTAAACAGGTTTCATGATTTACATTGAAAAATAAGATTCTTAAATTATACCCGACTGCATTATTGCCTTTTTAATGATGGAGTTGCAGGAAGATACTTTTGAAAAGGCGTATGAATTTAATTTTTGAGTCATTTTCTCACGACGAGATCAGACCGGAGTCTAGCTCGAGTTTCGGAGATTAATTTCTGAACACCCAGAGATGAAATGTTTCGCAGAGAAAGAGAGATGCGTTATCTATCTGCCGGAGCATGTATACGTCTGTGTAACCTGTCACAACGTTACCCGCTCCGTGTATACACGCGCTGGAGAAACAGATCGACGGCCTTCGATGTATGCCGAGTTGCACGCGTGTCTGTATGCGTGCTTGCACGCTCGCGCGACGGTCGGTCGGTTCGCCGTTGAAGAAGAGCCTTTCCTTTCCGCATAGCCAAGGTGCAGCGAGCCATACCTCGGTGCGCCTACTTTTATATACACACTCCTGTGAAACTTGTGCTAGCAGAGAAGTACGAATAATTTGTTAAAAAAAAAAAAAAAAAAAAAAAAAAAAAAAAAAAAAAAACACACAAAGAAACACCCGCGGAACGCATACTGAGAAACGACTCTACCGTGTCCTCTCTGATACGTCTTCCTCCTTCCTTTGTTCTTGCTCCCTTCTGAGAGAGCTCATTTCGCGAGTCGACTCGCGAAAATCAGATCTGACAGAAGTTTCGAAATGCCGTTCGGCACGATTTTCCTTTTATTAGACAAACAATCAATGCAAAATCTAACTCAAATTTTTCTAACTTTTCAATCTTATTGTTGAATAATAATGAATCATTGTAATTAAATAATAAAAGATGGCTTTATTTAAAAAATCTTTTATTCAATTATTTGATTTGTATAAAAGTATCTAGTTAACATCCCATTTATTATAGCGAACTCGGTTGGATTGTGCGCACTAGTGTACGTAAAGATTATCGTACATAAATTATTTAAGACCTATATTATTATTATTGTTAAATATGATGAATAATAATAATTCGTACTGTTATAATTATCTTACTATTGTAATTACTTATGCTAATCTAAATTTATGTACGATAAACTTCAATGTGCAGTAGGTACGCACTAGTGCATCCAACCAAATTCGTTATTAGAATGAATTACAAAAAAAAAAAACGCATGACAATATAATTTGATATATTCTCACCTGAAACTAACTAACCGTCGTGATATTTAACTCGAGAACGATAAAAAGTTTTAAAAAGTGGATAAGTGCACAAAATGGGTGATATACAAATCGATTATTATCGTCGATTTCATTAGCGGGCTAAACATAGGCGGGGAATAACCGTGTGCACGATATATATGCAATTATGTAAATACGTAATTATACTCGGCTATGATTATGTAAACCTACGGAAGAGAGGTGTTCTTTTAATATCTTAATTGCGAACCTGCTACCGTCTGGCATCACAGCAGGACACGTCGATGGAGTACCCGTATCTTATCATTATATGCTAATGCTAATTGGAAAGGGGCAATGCGCCTACAAAAATTTTCCATTTAAATTAGCTGAGTTAACTAAATAATTTTTATGATGCACTTTAAACAACTCGCGCAATAAACGCAAATTTGGATAACCGACACATTTAGAGAAAAAAATAGAGAAAAAAAAAGAATGGGTGCAACAAGTTTGTAACTACGTTATCTTTCGTAGTTTTTTTTTGCATACTAATAAAAAAAAAATAATGGAAATTATATATTTTTTATCATTTTTCTTATTTCGTAAATTATCGCACATAGAGATTGTGAGAGTCAAGTGGCGCAATCGAATCGCGCGACTCTACTTCGAATTGCAGAAAGGAAAGAAAGAACGAGCGAGAATTGGCAAGAGGGAGGGATAGAAAAGGGAACACGCAGCAGCAGCAGCATCAGCAGCAGCAGCAGCAGCATCAGCAGCAACAACAGCACCGCATCGGCGACTGACGCGATTTCGGTTTCGAAAATCGTCCGGAGCCTTTCATTTTATCTCTGAGCTCCCAAGTCATAGGTAGTAATTACCGGTGGCCGCTACCTGCCCGAGTGAAATAGACCTACCGAACACCATTTAATTTTATACCGTAGAATCTGCACGGACGAATCGTCTCCGGGTGTGCGTTTATGTGTGTGTATTGGTCGCTCGTATTGCACGTCTCGTTTCTGCACTGTGTTCCGTTGTGTTTCGCATGCCCGCTCACGTTTCACGGGCTTGTGTTGTGTTGCCCCGGTATACGCTACAGGTTCAGGCTCCCATATATCTCTCTCTCCCTCCCTTCCGCGAGAGATATAGAGACCTATACTTAATATTATTTGCTACCCGCTCGCCAAGCCCCATCGGCAAGGCTGCCAGACTGCCTCTAACGCGGCCACAAATTACCGAAATAATTAAAAAAGTCTTACTTCGCGTGGGAAGTCCCGCGGACCCCCTGCCTTTTTGCCTCTTTATCATCACATAGACGAGAATCGATCAAGATCCGAATAAAAAGTTATCTGATTAATTTTGCTCTAGCGTATTAATCATTTCATGATTTTCTCCAGATATTTCTTCAATAATATCACGCGCTGTCCTTCTTGTTATATGTTTTACATGTTGTTTGATAAAAAAAAAAACATTTTTTATCACGCATTATTTAATTGTATCTTAATGACGAAATCTCGTTTAGATGCATCACATAATTCAATAATAAAAAAATCACTCGCTGCAATGATCGTAAAGCAGCTGTTGTTAAATTAATAATTGTGGAAAAAAATCTGTCAAAGAAAGCCATAATGTTCTTTGACGATTGAGACAATAATATAGTTTACAACTAGTCGTAAAAAATATACTTAAGATTCTTCCCATTAATTGGATAATAAAATTCATAACATTGCAAAGATGACTCTGCGATAATGATAGATAGTTTTTATTTCGCGAAATAATGTTTTCTGTCTACATCTTTATTTTTATTTCTTCGAACGAGATCTCAGTCGAACGCGTAGGTGTTGTATCATATTCGTTATGGGAAGACTCATGGGAACTTGTCGTCGCTGCATAAATCGGCAGGTCGCTATCGATCAGCGTTTGTTAGCGTTAGTCAAGGAACGATGAAACACGATCGATCGTCCTGGACCGGAGAGATTGGTTGCAGCATCCTTAGTCTGAACATCTTCTACCTGCCTGGAAGAATCGAGTCGCGGGCTCGAAACAGCAGAAACAGGTGTGAGTCGTTGTTTCGTGGTCATGCAAGCCTTTGCGCAAGGTGTCCGTCTATGATGCAGACGCGGGTATATCGGTTTCGTTCTATTAACTAATAACTGCGTACAGCATTCGATAAAATCTCAATAACGGTCCGCTCATTCCACCTGAGCAATCATCCGTCTAAGGTATTCCTTTCCTCTTTCTCGGGAAAGGAAGTCTACTCTCGCCTCCTCTGCAATTAATTTCACAATCAGTCAATAATTGTGTGCAACTCACTTTAATATTTCCAATTTCTTGAAGTTTATTCGTACTTATAAACTATCTAAGATGAATTCCGAGCCAATAATTATGAGAAAATTATTATAAAATGTCCGAGAATTAAATCTTCTAAATCTTGGATCTGTCTAATTGTAAAACTAATTACAAGCTAGTAAATATCAAACGCACACTGCTACTGGTATAAACGTGAATATTATTTGTGAATGTGCGAGGCCATAACGTTGTATTGTAAATCGCATCTTGTGTCCGAACTCGTCAATTTTATTTTGCGGTCATCTTTCGTATCATCGTAGTAAGGACTTGAAAGTGTAAAACAATCAACTGAAAACTGCTTGGAGCGCCAGTACAAAAGATCGTCACGCGGCGAAAAGAAAGTAATCGCCGCAGTCTCTAATCAGTGGACTATAGATTACGAGGATGATTATTCCCGATTACACGTTGCGTAAGTACACGCGCGACATTGGACGCAGCGGAGCGATTATACATGTATTGTAAATCGACTAAATCGAGTGGGTTCGAAACGCGATAATAAATTAAAAAGAAAAACATTGGCCAGTTGATGGAGAGAGTGAGCGTTAAGGTGCGCACTTAATCATAATCGATGTTGGCGCGTTGCTCGAGTTCAGTGAACACGAAAATGAGCGGTGAACCGACCGTCCCGGGGGGAGGGGGGGGGGGGGCCCTTCCCGTTTGAATTTCAGATAGTCTCATTATTGAAATTCCCAAATAAAACAAACTGCCGGCGATAAATCCCGCTATCTTCCCGTCGTTCTTCTAAACGGCCGGCCGTTTGCGACGCATATTTCAGTCATGTGTGCGAAATGCAAGATGTGCGCGTACTATGAATTTAAGATGAGGAGAACTGGATGGTAAGTGCTGTATAATTCCGACAAGTGATTTGACTCGTGATGAAGAACGGCGATTATAATTTGGATAGACAGTAAGTGTTTTATCAGTAAGTTTTTGCACGTAAGGGTAATATAATTTATGTATGTTTTTGCGCACAAGGTAAGATACTAGAATTAATGCAGTTTTGAAAGATCGATGCGATTCTTTCCCGAGAAACACAAAATAAATAAGTAACTGTTAATAGGCCGTCTCGAAGTTTTACCAGTTACACCTGCCAACGTTCACGAGTTCGTCATTCTTTTATCCACGGCCGTCGTCGGTGAAGGACAAGAAAACAACAGCCGAAGGCGGCCAATGAAGCACAGAAGTATCTGCGAAGAAAAAAACCGCATCTTTCTTCTCGAAACGAATGGTATTCCCGCCGTTCTCGCACTGACTTGCGAACTTCCCTTTCGCGCTCGTTCTTCTTTCTGGTTTTCGATCGAATAACGGAGACGAATCGACAAACAAAAAAAATCCGATTGATACCATTCCAAAGAAACCATCCCAGTCTTCGAAAACAGAAAATCATTGCTCGATAATTGTGAACATTTCATACCGTCATTATTTGAAATATGATTCTCTCTCTGTTTTCTAACAAGATTTTTTTTCCATGGATTCGTGTAATAAAAAATAAATAAATCAGCGGAATAACTGAAAGAATTAATTAATATGCATGTATAGTCACTGCTTTTCATCGGTCATTGCAGTTACATATTAAGGTGTCTCATTATATTTAACGCATTTCAAAAACTCGTGAGGCAGCATCCGCGACTCGTTTCCACGAAAGTTTCTCGTGAAAGCTCTCCGTGTAGGTTCACTCACAGCCAACTCGTCTGTTCTCTGCTCTTCCCTGCCTTCCTTACTACCGACGAACCACATGGGAAAAAGAATTCGCAGGCACGCACCTGTGCGCCGCCGAGGTCCATAGGGTACCAGACCGGGGCCCCAGCGCCACGCCACGCCACGCCACGCCATGCCACGCCACGCCATGCCATGCCATGCCATGCCATGCCACGCCATGCCTCACCACGCTACACGGGGCAACGCCACCGGGCCACATTATCCGTCTATCTGTCGAGCATTCGCCGAGGTTGCTCGCCTCGGGGCTGATTTTTATAGGGGATTCGCGTGACCGCCGACTAAACGCTTCGCTTAAAAACCCGACTCCGGCACCGCTTCGGCTGCTGTGCGCTCGCTTTCCGTTTTCATCTTCCTTCCCCGTCCCCTTTCTCTCGCTCATTCGTTCTCGCCACGCAACAAGCTTTTTCCTCGGCCACCGGCGCTTCTCTCGCCCGGCGGTAGCTCTCTCACCCGCGCGGAAGAGACTTCTTCTGCCCTGAAGGATTCTCCGTTTACTCGGCTATCATCACGTTCCGCGTTATTTCCGTAACTCGCTCTCTCTCTCTCTCTCTCTCTCTCTCTCTCTCTCTCTCTCTCTCTCTCTCTCTCTCTCTCTCTCTCTCTCTCTCTCTCTCTATCTATCTATCTATCTATCTATCTATCTATCTATCTATCTTTGCTCCACGTTTATTCAATCATCGGATTCGAGATTAATATTTTGTTTAATTTTTTTTGCATTTTTCTTCGTGTCATTACTAATCTTTCCTCGTTCTTCATCGTTGTATATACACAGCGTAAATCGCCAATCGCGCGCACCCGTCTTTCTAGTTTAACCGTCGTTTTCACTTTCGACAGTGAAACATTCCTGTTCGTCTTCCTCTTGAAGCCGATAATTGGCCACGCCGATAGACACGGAACGAAACGATTGCGAACGAAGAAAAAAAAAACAAGAGAGATAGAGAGAGAAGAAATGAATCAAAGTGAGAGATGCGCGAGAGGCTCTAGATCGGTTCCCAGGACGAAAGCGGAAGGAGGCGCAGGCTTAATGGGTCGTCGTCTTCGTCGTTGTCGTCGAACAAGAAGCGCAAGTGGCGTAGTGTATATAGTGTATATATACACTACGCCACACAGATATATATACTATATATATATATCTTGTTGCTGAGTTTATCTCGCGCCTGTCACGCGGAAGAAGCCGAGCCATCGGTCTATGCCGTGGTGGATGCGTACCGCAAATTTTAATTAAGTCACGCAGATAGATCGAATTTAACGAGTTTACGTTAATTAACGGCACCGCGAAATCTCGCCGGTGCAATAAACGTCACACTGCGAAGAAGTTTGTAATCGCGCGAGCGTGTAATTACGATCTCGGTGGACTGCTCTTTCAGATTCTTCTTAAACGCGGGACCCGAGGCGCAGCGGAACTAAGGCCGCCAATCAAAGCTATTGTGTTTGAAATAGTTGTATTTTTTTTTCTGATTGTGAGATTCCGCCAATCGGCCGGTTAATCAATCATGCCCGATTAATTATACTTTGCTCACGTCGAATAAAAATTTCTTGCCGATCGTAAGATTACTAAGTTTTGTTGGCGAACGATTGTAAGAATTATGCGCGAAAATTGCAACAGCGCATTTTGACGGGATATAAGATCCATGGTTTCTCATAGTAAAATATAATACCAATGGAAAGTTTCTCGTAGAAATTAACACATACAAAAAAAATTTGAAGGCTTCGAAGATATTTATCTTGAGCATTAATGTTAATAAATTCATGCTAATGTTAATGTAAATTTTAATATTAATAAATTCATCCATCACTTTTTATCGTTCCACTATAATAATCATTGCCAACCGTTATTTGTTAATAACATGGAAATATTCATTAATCCGATGGTATAGTATTCTCGTTGCTTTGCATAATAAATCTGGCAAAGATAAATGTGTAAAATATAATATCTTTGAAATCGCTACAATTATTTTTCAACATCAATCAGAATTATTATAATAGCGAATAAATGAGTACAATAACACAGTTGCAGAATGCATATTTGCGTGCAATAATAATCGTCAAATCGATCGGAATGCGAGTGAGCTGCCAATAAATAATATAATGTAAAATATACTCGAGAGAGAGAGAGGGAGAGAGAGAGAGAGAGAGAGAGAGAGAGAGAGAGAGAGAGAGAGAGAGAAAACATGGTTTTGCTGATCGTTCGAAAACAGGAAAGATCGTAGATGCGGTTAACGGTCAGAATCGCGCCGAGAGTCGTGCGCAATTGCGCAAACCGCATTTCTCATATTAAACGGGAGCCGATGATACGTCCACGGCACGTTCAGCGGATAATTAAGCCGCGGTGATGGGAGTCACGATGAATTATCAATCGCGGCAGCGGCCGATAAAAGTCGCCGAGACGAATCTCAGGCGCATCTCGCCACATATATGCAGATGGGTGCAGATCAATCCCGGTACCCAAGGGATCCATAACGGGGATTTACGATAATTGTCGGATGCCTCGTGCAACTTCAAGCTTAATAGAAAGACCGGTGTCTTTCGTTCTCTTTGCCGTCCAATGCGCTGCCGCGGAATCCTCGCTGTGGAAAATCGCAATGAGAGAGTCAGTCAATCTACCAGCTGGGTAGGATATTCATGTTAGTCAGGCCACATCAACACCTTCCGATTATAAAGACACCGCTTCCCGTGAAATCGTTTTTAATCAGATGGTCCAAAGTTGATCGTGGTCGATTAATCGCGGTTGTCGCACGACTCGCGTCAAATATGTAAAAGAAACTCATCGATCGCATAGTTGCGATTTATGAGAAATTCAAACAAGTGAAAAAAATCGTAGCATATATGCAACCGGATATTTTACTGCAAAAACGGCATTTTTTTCTTGACTTTTTCAATTAATAATAATTGATGAATTAAAATACATATATAAGTAGTGTTTTGAGAAATATATTAATACTTTTGTAAAAATGAAACTAATCTCTCATATATATACGCCAGATGTTACAATAACGATCTAAGTAGGAGTCGTTTCATCGTATACGTTTGAGAGATCACGCGCCTACTTCCGGGTTGATCTCAATCGTGAGCTCATTGATCGCCATGGTTGGGAGAAGCGTCAGCTGCGCTCGTGGAAAGTCTGCAGAATCGCGCAAGAAATCGCGCGGCAGTAATCGCTTTGTAGATTAGAACGCAACCTTGCGAGATATAAAAATTCTCTTTCTCTTGGATATTTTTTTTCTCCACGTGCGACGGTCAGTTTCTCGCTTTATACGTTACGAGATACACCGAGAGTGCCGCCTGATGGTTTTTAAATTAAAACCAAGCATGCGGAAGAATATCATCCATGGAGGACATACGCGGGTACGAATTTACATATATGCCAGCAGAATCTTCGGACCGCTTTCGGGAAATTTTTTTTCGGCGTCAGGCATCGCGCGTTATAACGGTAATTCCGCGCGGACTGTAATTGAAAGAGAGCAACACGGCTTGGCAGCAACGGCGCGGCGCGGCGCGGCGGCGACGCTTAATTGCACTAGGTCGAAATCATCGAGGGAACGATGGATGGCGCGGGAACCCTCTCTTCTCTACCGCGGCCCGTTCTTCGAAAGTCGTTTATAAGAGAGAGGGCCAGAAGAGGAGGTGACCCCCGGTAACTCCGGGTCGGAGCGAGGCTCCTAAGCTCCCATTATTCGCCGGGTTGGACCGAAATTGTCGATCGTTACGGAAGCGTAGATTTGCTTGCTTGCCTCTCCTCTCGCCGGCCAACACACACGCATCATACTTTAACCCGGCAATTTACATTTGATATTTATAATTTAATCATTTTCGCGATGATTGTGCCTCTCGGGCTCTTTCCTCTTCGAGATATTATGTATGGCGGAACGACGGGATAACTTTGAAAGAAATAAGTTGTAATTATTTTTATTTTAACACGCACTGTCTCTCTCCCCCCCCCCCCCCCCACTAAAAAAAAGTATAATATACTTTTAATAAAACTGTAAACTGCTTGTGTTAATATTTTATGAATTTTCTCTTGATTGTTTCGTCCTCGATTATTTAACAGATTGCTCTGAAAATTCGATAATATTTAATACATTTCGCAAATTCACAGTCACGTCTGCTGCAATCAACAATAGAATGATGAAATTCTGCATGTATATCGACGCGCTTCCAGCACAATAAATGACTGAACAATCACATTATAATTCATGCAAAGAAAGAACGCCCGCATAGAGTTTGACATTAACATATATAATTGCAACATTAACATACATTCTTAATGCAATGTAATGGTGACATGTGACAAGCACAACCCGTGGACAAAGTACTACATATTTCATGCAAACTCAAATTGAATATTAAGTATAAAATTAATTTCAAAAAGTTTATAGAATTACCCAAAAAAAAAAAAAAAAAAAAAAAAGACAGTCGTCACAGAATATTTATGATGACACTGTGTATAGAGAATATGAATTTGTAGCAATAACGAAAATTGCGTACACATACATTATCGTTTCTGGACAAAATTAACCGAGAAAGTAATACAAGAGGAACACACGACACACTAAGAAAATTATAAAGCAAGTGACGGGGCAACATCCGCAAAAAAGCTATATTTACGGCCTAAGTATGTATCTCTCTTGGCTGAGAACAGGAGAAGGATGTAGCGCCGCGCTCTCATATCCTTGTGCAATCCGCAGAGAATCGTGTTACAGACAAGAATAGTCCTCCAGCGACACGTTATATGTAGCAGTACGTAAAAACGGGAATGATTACGAGGACAATATCGCCGTAAAATTTTAATTAATTAAAAGCGTATTCTGATCACGGATTAAATTTTTTGCTACTATAAAACTTGATTGCATTTTTTATTGATCTTTATAATACCTTTAAAATATACCATACTACAATTTCTCTCAATTATATTAATTCTTTGAACAATTAAAAGTTTTTTTCTAGTGACAGTTTGATATACATATAGTTTATTTACAGTTGTTTGATGTTACAAAGTAAATTCAAGTATATTAATCTAGTTAAAGTTTGACATGTGAACCAAATGTCATTTTTACAAAGTGCTATTTCTGCAAAGAACAAGTCTAACTTCGTTTAGAGAGTAAACGTCTTATAAGAAAGAAACGAGGGAACTTTTTATCGCGTCTATATCTAAGGGCACAGATAATTTAATAAATTGCTTGCTCGAAATCGAATGAATCATTGCCTCTCTCGCGTCTATTTATCTAATCGCTCCACTTTACAGCAGTTTGCTGCTGATTTGTTTTAATATATGTCATTAATATATAATCGCTTTTTATACACATTAATATTGAAACCTAACCAGCGCGCGATTCTGATAAGTGCAATAATCATTCTAATTAATTAACCTGGTTATATAATTTATATTCATGTTATGCTAATATATCGGCAAGTAATTTAAATATCAGAGATAATTAAATCGCGTATGTTTCTTTTTCACAAGTCGAATATATTATGTAACAAACAACTATTTACCGATACATATAAAAATAATAAACAATATAGACTTCCAGAAAACTTTAAGAAATTATAGATTATTAAATATTATAATTGAATTCATATAGATTTATGAGAAATATTTCATTATATATTTTTATATCATTAATTATAGATTAAACATTTTTTAGCAAAATTATGATGAATATTTAAAATATTTCTCGTATATAGAATTTAAATGTGCATACATATCGTTAATTGAAAATAAACTAGACACATTTTTCAAATACATTAATCACCACACAACGTCTACAATATTAAACAAAGTTATTTAGCGCTGGCATAGGTATGTTAAATTTAAATTTAGAAATAAAAAAATAAATGTGATAATCATATATTTATAAGATTCACTAGTTTTTTATCTTTACATAAAACAGCTTTGTATCACTGATTGTCCTACAAGGCGGAAGAGTGTGAGATGAAAACACGTACGTGAGAACGGCCTCGCGTCGCAGATGCTGCATTACGTACGATAGCACCTTGTACGATGATGCAACAAGCGGTATAAACGGTGAGCATTCGAAAGGAGCCAACAGTGCACACTGAGATCGCAGTGATCTATAATGATCGAGGCCAGTATGGAAATCTCACATACGAGTATATATTTATATACACATTGCAAATTAACTTCCGACACACGATCGCGACGTCATCAGCGGATCTTGTTTAAATCATAGCGGTAACGAGATGGTATTTTAGTAGATCGAAAGAGCACAGGTGCTGCCTATTACATTATTATTATGTCCAATAAAGAGAGAACTAAGATATATATGTATACAATAGTACTATATAATATCCCAGAGTCATTGACTGATATTCGTCCCGTCCGACATTCGTTTTAGCAAGACGTTGTAATTATATCGCACATCGAAATATAGCAAGATAAATACAGCTTTATCTCAAGTAAATCATTAATGTAATAAATGTAATAAATAAGGTATTATAAATATGTCATTGGAACGTTAGATTCACAGCAATTAACTGTTACTTTTTTGTGGTACAACTATTGCGTATGCAATAAAAGGAAATATTGATTCAAGCTGCGCGTTTATATTAGCCATGAGCGAAAAATATCTAGTTGGTAAACGCGTAATAAGAGAAGCTTCAATTGCACACAAATACATCGTAATGGCCGCGCCTGTCGCAACTGTTTATTTTTACGAATGGTACATGTGGCTCCGGGGTATACACATATGTATGTATGCACGCTGCGCTGAGTGCTTGCATCACCTGTTCGAATACCACTTGTACCGCCGCGCCGCATTGACTTTTTCCCTTCGATCTCACTCGTTGTCGCCGACTCGTTGAGCGCGAAACGAAAGAACGGCACATTTTTCACTCGACTTGTTGTTCAAAAGTTGAAACTTTACCGCGAACGATCGATCGATCGATCGATCGATCAAGAGAGAGAAAGAGAGAGAAAGAGAGAGAAAGAGAGAGAGTATTGTACAACGTTAATGCAATGTAATCATGTCTTAACGACCGCGGAAACCGTCGCCGTCGCCGTCGCCGTCGTTCGCGAAGAGTAAAAAGTGCGCGCTGATTATGAGTACAAATAGCACTAACGATCTTCTCGCATGCTGTGCTTTTTTAAATACCAAAAAATGTTTGCATTAAAAGATGTTGCAATAAATGTAGAGTTTACGTTACTAAGCCGCACGAAATGATATTGGAGATGTCTCATTGTGTCAGTTATTTTGATATATGTACATGTGAATGTAAAGTCACTTGTTTAAAAGTTTGATTTTTGAAATATGTATATATTTTTCTTTATCCCTTTACACTCACGATAAAATGATAAATTTATATTTATTGTACATCTACTTTGCAGATTCACAAATACAAAATGAATGAATTTAATTACGTGGCGATTTTGATTTTCTTCTGTGAAAAAACGATATTTACTCACTCTATTCTACAGATGATTTATTATTATACATGTATATCAGTCTACTTATCTATTCCGAGATTAAGTCGATCGTATTTGCACGAGTCGCTTAAAGAGGAAAATACACGATAAAGTATAGCGAATGAGAGAGAAAGAAGCGACATGCGTCGCGACGCGTACCTGTATGAGGTGGGCAAGGAACAGGACGTAGGCGGCGGCCGCCCTCATGTCTCTCCCTGGGGAATCCCCCTCGACTACCGCATATCACCGATATCCCCGCGCTCCTCCTCGGCCGCTCCACCGAGCACTCTTCCGCCGAGGTGCCGAGGTGCCGAGGTTGCCCTCCGTTGTCCTCTTGCTGTCGTTAGCGCGTATCCCTCTCCCTCTCCCTCTCCCTCTCCCTCTCCCTCTCGTTCTCGTTCTCTTTCTCTCACCACTCTCACCGAATATTATCGATTGCTATTATCGGCACACTGCACACCGCAGATCCTTCCGGTCCGCGCACCAACACCGAAAATCCACTGGCCTGTCCTCCGCGTGGAGGGACGATTCTTTTTCTCTGACCGCTCTGAACACTGAACACTCGTTGACACTTGGTAACCGAAGAATTCACGCGCGCGCGCGCGCGCGCACGTCGATTCCGAGTCTTCGAGGAGAAACCGAGAGATCCGAATGGATCCTCGTCAACAAAAGCGACGAGAACGAGGTTAGGCTCCTCCACCTTCACGACGCCAAAGATACCTTTCGAATAATACTCGCCCGAGCCTCTTTTCTTTTCTCTCGCGTATTTCTTCCTTCGATTCACTCGCGCGCTGAAAAGCGGTTTTTACGCGAAACTAAACTCGTCTTTCTTCGTTCCACGAATCGGTTTATACATTCGGAGAAGATCGGACTCGGTGACGGCTCCGAATTCGTCGGTGAGGAGAAAGCGACGGCGCCCGCGAAAGTTCGACGCGTGATACTCGGCACCTGCTTTTCTCGACTCGAGGCACGAGCCGCGATGTCCAGCACGTGTTGCGCGTACGAGGGAATCCACCGACGAGTTCATAGAAATCGGTCCGAAGAGCGTTAATAGCGTCGCGCATACACTCTCTCTCTCTCTCTCTCTCTCTCTCTCTCTTCCTTCTCGGACACAGTTTGCGATTAAATCCGACGTTGCTTCTTCGTCGATTACTTTAATCCTTAAACATGTCGTAATATGTGAATGTGAAAGACGACACGAAGCACGAAGCTCAAACTATCAACTTAATTTCACTCGTACGTCGTACGTACGTGTAACAATCCTCGATGCGCGAGTAACGGCAAGGTAACTTCACGGAATCGAAAACTTCAATGATTGAACTTTGTTTATCGTGAAAATTCGTCGGCCGCACGATTCACTTATTCACACGCGAATAACTATCCTGAATTCTCCTTTCCGCAGAAACGATTTCTCCGAGAATCCGTGTGGGACGAGACGAGTGACACTTTTGTTCACACAAGTTGCAAACACGCGTCGTGTTCCGCTGCGTTTGTGCCGCCGCGACAGGTGTATGCACGTGTCTGGCGAACGGCGGGAACGTAATGTTGCGACGTGTGCAGAGCGTCGTGTCCGTGTACGTGTCAACACAAACATACGCCGCTTAGTAGCCGGTACGTATGTGTGCGTGTGTGTGTGCGTGTGCGTGTGCGTGTGTGCGTGTACGTGTCGGCGCGCGCGCGCGCTTTTACCACTGTATCGGGCGCGCACGCTGGAGCACGAAACACAGCAAACTTCGCGGAACACACGACTCGGTCGCTCCGGGGATACTGGAGTCGAAGCTCTCGAATCTCGAAGCCGCAGGCCGCAGGCCGGCCTGCGGGCCTGCCCCCCCCCCCACCCCACCCCACCCTCGAGCGCCGCGGCTTCTCCCACTCTCCCACCGATTGTGCTCCCCCTCCGCAGTCATTCCACCTCCGGGAGCGCGGAGGATCCCCTTACCCTTACCCTTACCCTTACGTTCGTCGTTCGTCGTTCGTCGTTCGTCGTTCATCCCGCGCTGAAGCTCGCAGCTCGCATCCACGCGGAGAGTCCTCTCTTTCTCCAACTCCCGCATCGCTTTGCCGCATCACACACACGTTCACGAAAGCAGTCTCCTTTTCTCTCTCTTCTTGTCTGCTAACTCCTTTACCTCTCTCTTAGCCTCTCGCATAGCGCACGTGCGTGTGCATCGGGCCGCGTTTGTTCGCTCGCGCATACACGTGGTTACGTGTGTGCGTGTCGCGAACATCTCGAGGGCTCTTTGCTCTCTCTTGCCTTTCTATGAGGCATTACACGACGACGTACACTTGTGCCCCTCGCGCCGGGATGCTGGGCCCGAGGCCCGAGACCCGAGGCCCGAGGCCCGAGGCCCGAGGCCCGAGAGCTTGAACACGAGAACGGCCGAGCGTATATACGGTTTCTTACAATCGATTTCATCACGAGCGACGAGTCTCGGTTGTGTATTCTCACCTCTTCTCTGGCGATCCAGGCGAGAACGCGTGGCTTACAGAGCGTGCACCGACCGACCCTCGTGATATGAATTTTGCGGGGCACCCAGCCGCGGCGGATTGCATCACCGCATCGCTGCATCGCTGGGAGTGATATGAATTTTGTTAATGCCACGAGAAACGACCGCTCGTCGCGGATTATTGAGCGCGATAAACGATACCGACATCGACTTCGATTTGAATTCGGATAATTAGTATGCGACTTTGATCTATGAAACAGCGTAATATATATATATATATATATATATATATATATATATATATATATAAAACTTTACACGTTTTAATTTTATACACTAATGAAACGTGTTTATTACGCCAGGGAATTATGAGCTTCGTGAGATACCATCAGACTCGTACATATTAATCAATTAACTAATTAAACAAGACTGGCAAAATACTGTGTACACGATAATAACGGAATTATGGGAAAATGAGAGGAGAATTACGTTTATATTTAAACCATAAACATGGAAAGTAAATGACAAAAGCTAAAATTAGAGAAAATTCACACACAAATACTGATCTAATATATTATTTTCTTGACGTCCAAATTTACTTAAAAATTTGCACTGACATAAGTAATAAAATTTATCTTTTAAAGGATTAATGCCTGATCTTTCGAGATGTTTTGTATGTATCAATTTGAAAAACGGGAAAGAACCACAAAGAAATGTGCAACTCAACGAGACACAAAATATCCCAGGGAAAAATTATTCTTGGCAAATTGGTCATCTCTTTTCACAGAGATAAGAAAACGGTTAAATGTCACTAATAATTCTCGTATTTGAAAGCTCGACTATGTGTATCAGAACGAAAAATGAGTTCCCGGTAGGCTACCCTGATTAGTAGAGAACGAAATTATATATATTCACGAAGAATGAGAGATTTCGGACGATGAATAATGGATAAGTCCTGTCGCGTGTCCACCGTCATTATGTAGCTAGCGGGCCATCTCTCGCTCTTCGAAGAAAGAGAAAAAAAAAAGAGAGATCGTCGTCGCCGCGGATCGTCATTGAATTTCTGCCCCATATACACATACAGTATATACCGTTCCACGTAATTCGCGTGTCGGGAGTATCGTGCGAACTGAGAAGCCGAGCCAAGAGTTAAACGGCTATAAATTATCGTCGCAATGAGAAACCTCTTTGCTGATCTCCTTTCAAGAACAACATAATAACGATGCGTGTCACCTTACGTGACGCGGCATCTGGTAATCGGAAAATTATAAATGCGCCGATTAACACGCGACCACGTTTTGCTTGGAAATTAGATGTTACTGTTAGACGTATGTGACGTTTATCAAAGCTATCAAAATTTCGAATCGCTCAGGAACATTACAGTTAAATCATCCGAAACATTTCTTGTTACGATGAACAAAAGAATGACTATATTTTTTGACTTTTTAGAATCTTAAATTAATTTTTATGGCTATACAAAAGGTTAACGATTGTCTTTCCCATTATTATTAACTTGCAAGACTTTGTTACAAACACTACTAAATGCACAGTATTACGTTCAGCATTTTCGCAGATCGATCAGAAGCCGATAAGAAGATTAAACAGGAATTACGAGAGAATGAGAAATGGCGCTTATATTTTAATTAAGTAAAATTATATATAAATGCTTAAGTATGATAAAAATTTACATAAATGATAATAGTGAATGAAAATTTTTCCTAAACAAAACAAAAAAAAAATAAAATAATATATATTTATAAAAAAAACCTAATAGGTTAATGAGATTAAGTTAATAAATATTCGAGAGAGCCTTAATCTTGGAAATAAAATTTCACGACGTCCGCGCCATTATCGATTCGCACAATCATTACGACGGCGCGGCGGTGTGGCTCATCTTGGCTGAAAGAGCCTGTAACGGACGGTACGCGGTGGGGTCATATCTATTCTCTCTTTCTGTTCGGCGGTAGTCTCTCGGATCCAACGACACACACGAACCCGGTGTGGTAGCGTAGCTGTATGGTGTACCGTGGTCCACATGGGCGGACATCGGTAGTGGGATGCTGCTTGGTCTACGTTTACCGTCGTTTTCTCTCTCTCTCTCTCTCTCTCTCTCTCTCTCTCTCTCTCTCTCTCTCTCTCTCTCTCTCTCTTTCTTTCTCCTGTTCACTGCAATCTCGCTGCTTTTATCCTTCTCTCCGTCTCGCTTCGTCTGCTATCCTTCGTCTTCTTCTTCCAACTAGTCGTTCTTCTCGCTCTCGTTCGTACCTTTTATCTTTCTCTTTCTCTCTCTTTCAGTGTTTCTCTTTTCCTCGTCTCGGAGGACTTGAGGGCCTCGAGTTAGCCGGCGGGCATTATGGTGGCTACTCTCCGTTGGCTTCTCGCATCTCTCGAAAGCTCACAAGAGAGTGTGCCCCCCCCCCCCGAGGGTCAAGGAACTCCCTCGGGAACAGGTTCACCTCCTTCTTTGCCTCTCTCCACCTCTCCTTCTCTCTCCTTCCTCCTTTCTCTGGCTGTGCCGCGCAACGCTGCCAACCCGCCCTATGCCCCCTCCGGTTCGTACCTTAGGGTTTTACTTATTTTCTCTTATTACCGCCGTGGGCATGTAGGCACGTTTTACGCACACGTCTGCACATGCAGCTCGTACGTACACGAGGTACGGTCGGTCCACCTCGAGGTCCACCGGACTCGTCGCCCTCGGTACTCCTCTCAGGTACTCCAATATGTGAGCACATTATTACAGAGACGCAAGAGGAGCGGGGAGAAAGACGCGAGAGTCTCTCGGGGAGTCTTTCGCGAGGGAGCAAAGACGAGGTGAAACGCACACGCGTTCTCCCTGGATGGATGAGGAAAACGCGCGAGAGAGCGAGCGTACACGCAAGGGTGTTTAGGTGCGGTTCTCTCCCCTCGCCTCTTGCCTCTTACCTCTTACCACTTGCCTCGGCTGTAGCCGGAGTCGAGCTCTCTGAGAGCCAGATACCAGATTCCACCTGTGCTGCCTGATATGCTGCCGTTGCTGCCGTGCTCATCCTCCTCTCGTCTCTTCCATGTCTTCTCCGTGTCGTGAGATCGTTTCGAATTTGCTGGATAGCTCGTCCTTTTCTCTTCTCTTTTTTCCTTTAGTCTCTCTCTCTCTCTCTCTCTCTCTCTCTCTCTCTCTCTCTCTCTCTCTCTCTCTCTCTCTCTCTCTCTCTCTCTCGCTCTCGCTCTCGCTCTCGCTCTCGCTCTCGCTCTCTTAAGAGCCTGGGCCGCGACCGGACCGGGGGATTATGGCGGTAAGCGGACGAGAAAACGTGTAGATTTTTGGTACGCGCGTGAATCGACACGATGCAAAAAATACGAGGGCTTGTAATAAGGGCATTTAAGTCTGCAGCTTCTCGCACCTCGCTTTATTCTTGCGATTCTCACACGTTTCGCCAGCCCGTTCGTTCGTTAAGAGATCCCCTACCGGCAATTCCAACACGTTCAGTGGCTTCCTCACGGTCTCGATCTCTCTTTCAAGAGATTCTTCCGAATTAGCCGGAGCGCTTTTAATAATCCGGCTCAAATGGAACTGAGGATTATGTAGGCTCTGGTCCCCGACGATCGTGAATATTTTGATGTTGTGAAGACGTAGTCGCGGCAAGAAATGAAAAAATCAAAGTCATCTTTTTTGCTCCACCGCTTTCCTTCTTATCAGATTTCCCTTTCTCGAGTCATTCCAGCTTATCAGGATCATTGGTTAGATAAACGAGCGGTATGCGCGTGTTATTATCTATAGTATTTATATACGTATACATACGTATACATACGTATACATGGGCTTTTCGAAGAAATATTTTTACGGCGGAATCCGCATAGTTTTCGTACGCGTGTCGTCGATAGAATTCTAGGCATATTATTCTCCTTGCCTTCTATTTTCCTTATTCATGAATTTACGTTAGCTTTCAGAAGGGCCTTTGCGAAAGCAGGAGGTGTAATGGATACGCGACGGGGCGCAAACCGCGCCGAGTGTATATACACGCAGGAAGATTTTAATGATCTTTCTTCAGGCATTCGTCGGATGACTATAGATACCAGATTCCACCTGGACCGCAGCCGTACGTTGCTCCGAACGCGGCTGCATCCGCGGCGTGCCTCGAGGACACAAGCTTCTTACGTACTCTTACTTTCTTATAAAACTGATGTAAACGTTCCGAGTTGAGTAATTACGTGCGATAATTAAATATTTATCAAGTTTTTTTTTTTTTTTTTTTTTTTTTTTTTTTTTGCACAATCGCCTCGATCGTAATTTCTACATAAGCTATTGTATTATCAAGCTCATACTATATTCGATAAATATATATTTTACGACATAGATTTTTATCTAATTTTTAAAAAATCTCCATCTATCTATCTAAACTCAGTTATCAAGAAGTGTACGAGACATATAGTTCTATGATCGGAAATATTCATTTAGTCAGTCATACTAATTATCTGTGCGAGATAAGGAAAATTTATAATATTGCTTCAAGATTCCGCTAGAATTTTAAAACGTCTGGACATATGCTGGACATATGGACAGATTCGCAGGCGTGTCGTGAACTCGGAGATAGCTCGGTTTCCCCGGTTCCGTTATCCCGCGAATACCCGTCAGGTGTCCTTTTGACGCCTCGCTAATTGTTGCTGAAAGCAAGTATGCCCGTTACGTAGTCACGAGAACCTAGACGAGCGCGTCGTTACTCTTCCCTGTCTGCGAAATTATGCAAGTTCTCGCCGAACGAAACGAATTAGCGAATCGGCATGCAAATTTTACGGCGAACGCGCGTAATTAGCGGTGCTTCGACGAGCACCGTAAAATAAAGCAAAACTTTCTCTGTTCATTATTCACTCAACATCTTATTTAATAATTAGAGGCGGTCGCGAAGATTGCAGCTGAATAAGAATTGCGAATAAAAGTAAAAGTACTTTAGAAGCAATGCAAAACTGAATATTTTTATTTCTGATAACAATCTCGCAAGAATACAATTTCAGAAAATCAGTGATATATATGGTATATATTAAAAGTTTCCTAGTAATTTAAATTATTATTTGCAAGTGTATTTCATTTTCATTTTCATATTTAGATATGAATAATATATAATATATATTTTACAAGAAAATGTTAAAATTTCATATATTGTCAATCTAAATTCTTTAATAAATATAATTTTAAGAAAAATAATTAACTCTTTTCTATTTCCCTTTTTCATCTTATATCTATTTTGAACACGTATATCCTATCGTAATTCCATTTCCTCATTTAATTCTGTGGAGATCAATAATATGTCATACATTCCCATAATATTCCTCATAAATACCTTGTTGCATGTGCATATCTACTTAACTAATACTTGATAGATCATCACGTCTTATGATGTACGATTCAGTGCTTCCAATTCATCCTTTTAAAAGATGTATTGGTAGTCACAACGGAAAAGTGTAAGGATATGCGGCGTACCGTTAATTCAGTGACGTTGTCAATAACGATTAGACGCGAACAGTCAGTACGAAGATGTATAAACGAATGAAGGGATAAAAGAGATTTATCGTTCCGAGTAAACGCGCGCCATTTCACTGCGCGAGTAAGATGAGAAAAATCAACGCGCATTCCATTTACGGTCGGACGCGAGCCGTTAATCAATCGGCTGAAAAAAAAAAAAAAAAAAAAAAATATGACGTTATTCCATATGCGAGAAATCAGTTTCTTTTTAACTCCAGTTACGTTCTATCAATTAACCGGTGGGTCCATTCCCAACCGTGTCCAAATATAGATTGCGTAACAGCGGCCGCTGGCTGTGCGGCGCTTGTTTTTGTTATCATCCCCTTCGCGCACGCCGATCGTAACGAGGTAAAATGTTATTAGCGAGGTAATTAATATTCGACTACGCAATCCCCGGCTTTAGTGAAGAAGGGGGGCGAGGGGGAGGGCGCGGGACGCGATTGGTTCCAGAAAAAATTATAATTATCGTCCCGTGTGAGAGTTTCTGGCATCGGAACAGGATCGCGAAAATAAGCCTCGCCGCCCCTCGGCGAAGCGCATCGCGGATCGCTGCTTTTTATTGCAGTCTTAAGAGGAGGCGGGCACAGATATTTGGGCGTGTAATAATCGAATGACGCCGATGAGACGAAGCGGAGCGCGCAGAGGGTGATCGTTCAATTTTCTGCACTGGCGAGTCACAGCACAGCACGCACACGCGTGGCACGGGCCCTTTTTACACAAGTGTGCGCGCACACACTTTGCGTGTGTGGGCCTCCGGTCGGTTTAACGTTGGGTCAGTGAAGCCCCCACGATAAGCCTGGGCCGAGTTAATTAATGTTAAAAAAAAAGCTCGAGATAAGAATAAAGGTTCTTGCGCACCACGACGCCACTGGACCGCCGACGGGCATCTACATCTACCCCACGAGACGCCCGCCACCGTCCTCGATATGCATATTGTGCTCATTAAATTAAACAATCGCGCGGGGATCGAAGTAAAAATTCGAGTAAGGACCTATCTAATCTATCCCGCCGGGAACGAGGCCCGTCGTTCGGTCCACTCTGACGATGCTCACGGTCCTCTGGCGTCTGGCGGCTTTCGTATACGATCGTTAGAACTGTGAACAGCACCCAGTGTCCTTGCAGCTGCTATGATACGATAATGCTTTTTTAATCTTTTGCAAATTAACCCTTGGAATTAAATTTTAAGAGCCATTCACTTTATAAAAACTGGTAAATTAGTCGGAATTTTTTCAAGTTTATTAAATCGCTGAGTTAGAAAAAAAAAAAAAAAACACTCTATGATACACATACCTACTTTTAAATAAAATTAAAAATACACGGGAAGGAATTTAAAGAAAAATATATTTTGACATATCCTCTTCTCTTTCCTCCCTGTTAATTTCAATATAAATAAATATTAATTTTCAAGATAATTATATTGTAAATATTCGAGGTAATTAATTTTATGCGTTTCTCCCTAACAATAAGGGTTATAGATTACCATCATAAAGAATGCAAAAATGCAAAATTGTATAGATACAGATAAGCGATCAACATTGACGTTCTATTTCAATTTAGTTAAGATCTCATTAGTTTCGAGAGATGTCGATTTTCTAGAGTCTAGAGGATCCTTTCCTGTTGTAAAACTGTAGATGCCACTGCTGTGAAATATTGGGAACGAGCAAGGTGGTTCTTAACGAGGTGAGATGCCGTACACTCTCGCATGAATGGAGACGGTTGTGTTAAGGCGGGGATCAACAGGTGTCTTTCCTACCTGTCGCTAACGAAAACTTATCGAAATCCGTTTAACGCCTATAGGGACCAACCATTGAGGAGAGAGCGAAAGCCGCGAACGAAAGTGAGAGGACCGGAAAAAAAAGAAAAACAAGTCGGGAGAAGAAAGAGAGGAGAGTAGAAACGTGATGGGTAGAAGTGAGAGGATGGCAGAGGCTCCCACAGTTATTAGGGACCGGCTGAAGATTTCCAGGTTTAAGGGCTAACCTGCGCTACGTCGACGATGGAAGGAGTCACCTGTCAATTACGGACAGAGTTCTTAGACTCCCTCGTACCCCGGGCCCGATCGTTATCCCGCTCAGAAAATTGAGCGTTCAGTCGGCTCGACGAACCTGCCCCGCTTCTCCTCCCCAGGTGAAAACTCTGTGGGTTTCGTCGAGTTAGACCGCGCGATCGCTTATTAACGCGAACGCTTATTCTCGTGCATTTCGTGCAATTTCGGCGTTGACGAAGCGCAGTCCTGCGCAGTCCTGCGCGTTGCGAAAGAGAAGCGAATTCTATTGAATTTTATTTTCGAAACCGATCGGTCGAGGGACTCTCGAACAACGCGATGCTTGAGGGCGCGCGTGCGAATCGTGGGGATTGAACTTATGTAAGAGAATACATGTTTCTCGAACGCGGAGCCGAGATGTGTATCACTGCAAGTGCCGTAATTAATGTAGATCGAAGTGCTTTAATCGCTGCGTAAAAAGAGCAAAACTCTCACCGCGGCGAGCAATTTCTTCATGTAATCCGCTCCGAGATTCCGAGCCACCCGGCATTACGTCCATTGAGAACGCACAAATTAACCGTTCTGCTGTCCAACTTTTACGAAATACTATTACAGAACGTTCCTCGATCACGAAAAAAATGCTCGCGCTTGCTCTTTTCTCACGCGGAAGCTTCAAGTTGCATGTATTCGTCATCGTTGCAGTTTGACGGCGTCGTCATTACTGCTCAAAAAATTTCGAAGAAACTGGATTTGTGCAATCACGACGCGAATGAAGTGTTACGCAACACGGTTATTATGTAACGGCGTCGACGAAGCAAAGTGGCACGCATCGCGTTTGTTGTATTATCCATACATACTATTATCCATACAAATATTCCCGCATTAATATTCTTACGCCTTATCGTACACATTAATGTATTTATTCATTTAAGAATTATTTCACGAACTGTTTTAGAGCAATCTGATATGAGCTATGAGTATATATATATATATATATATATATATATATATATATATATATATATATATATATGTGTGTGTGTGTGTGTGTGTGTGTGTGTGTGTGTGTGTGTGTGTGTGTGTGTGTGTGTGTGTGTGTGTGTTCGTGCTTCTGCGCGGTAATAACGGAGATAAAACCATAATTTATTCGTGGGAAACATCCGGGTGTTTTATTAATAATTCGTGTCCAGTCAACGATCGCTATTGTCTCACACACAGACGGTCCTTCCCTTTTTCATTCTTTCAGCGAGAAAATCTACGCACGCCGAAATCTTATGGCGCGAAATAAAACCACAATTCATAAGAATAAATTTTCTCGATATACGTGAGTGGCATACGGGTCGACTGAATGGCCGATCGGCATCAAGTAGTAATCAAAGAATCTCATTAAATCGCAGGAATTTCATCAAATAACTCTTATCTTTTCTCGTTTTTCTCTCCCTCTGTCTCTCTCTCTTTTTTTCTCAATCTCTCTTTCTTGTACGAATCGTACGAATCACTTGCGGTAACGCGTAATTAATTTTCACATATAAACGAGTTTTTGAAAGTGATCGCATAAAAAATATTGTTTCAATCAATCCCAACGACATGTCTGTGCTGCAAACGTGAATACGAATGTCAGCTTTGTATACATACTTTAGAGTTTAAACCTTACAAAAATAATTGAGCAGTGCAAAAAATTAATCGAGAGAAAAAAGTCACGAATCAAATCTTAATCATGTTACAAATGCACAAACCAACCTTGCAATGCGCTTGTAAACAAATTACTTGCAATAAATTTAAAATAACAAAGAGATAAAAAATACGAAGAGATAAAAAGTTTACGAATTGTTGCATATGACCTCGCGCGTTAATTAAATTATCATCTGTTTACATGATATAACGAAGTTAAAAAATAAAATAATCAATCTGATGTGTATTATCATTATAAATCAAAAGATCAAAATCTTCAGAAAAGTTTCTCATTCGTGCTCGACGACAAAATAAAGTTGAAGCAATAACTGTTTAATGGACAGACCTAGAATCTGTATAAAAAATATTTATTAAATATTAAAGTTACAAATTTGTTACAGCCCTGAAAAGATTGCCAAAGAAAAAAAATTGTCAATGAAAGGGAACGAAAACGCGACAGTCTTGCTTTAAAAGTTGATAATGTTGAGGTCAACTGAAAAAATAGGAAAAAAATAGAATGGATCTCCGTTGCATTGTCAGTGATATCTTGACGTTTACGTAGACACGGACGATGCTACATGGTCGTCAGGATTGCGTACAATCTGTTTCGTCTTTCCTGTATATATCTCGTACCATCTCTCTCGATTCTCTGCCAGATCCTCCATTCAATGGACCTCGCTCTCACAAGGTTCTTATAGTGGTACTCACGCAAAACGCCGCCACGTGACGGGCATCCGGATCGCCGATGAAGATTCCCGTCCTGTTCACGATGGAATCGACGAGTAATTGCTACGATGCCACAGGGTGTATTGGTTTCACGCAAATCTAATCTCTGTACCTCTCACGGCAAACTCACGAGAAGCTCGGGTAAATATTAAAAGTCTTAATCGTGCAAGCGTCTTGCACGATGCATCTACAGTTTACATTTTTTAAATATAGATTTATGTTATTTTTTGCACGTCAATCTCTTTTAAATATAAAACCATTTCTAAAGGAGAGATTAGATATTTGATGATATTTTACATACAATATTTTAAGACAATTTAACATTATTTTCGTAAGAGTATAAATTAGTCATAGTGTACTACCACAATATACATTAAGATATTATAAATCCTTTCTTTCAAAGCTGACGACTTGTCCTTTCATACAATTCTATTCTACATGTCATTTCACGTTATATGGACGAATAAACGAGGTCTTTCATACGCTACGACGATGTCGGTTTTCACTGCTCGGAATGTTCTTGAGGCCGTCTTAGAATCTAGGTAGAAACGTCCGGTAGAAACTAATGATCGATGATAGAGACTTGCGTTATCTGCGATCAATGTCAAGATTATAATCGCGTGCCAGTTTCTCGGCGCGATTTTCAATAAGTGTCTGGCCACGACGAAATAATGTAAATCGCCACGTGCTTACGTAATCAACACGCATAATATCCGAGTAATAATATTGTTCGCGCAACGACGGTAGAAAGTATGTCTTAATAATAAACTGTATATATATATAAAAAGTATAAATTATGTTATCGTCCTTTTTTTTCTAAATTCCTTTCAATGTCATTGGTTCATTAATCAATGTCATGTATAATTATTAAAATGATTAGTTAAATGACAAATTCTATCAGATTCTTTCTAAATTTAAACGTGACTCAATTATGTAAAGCTGTATGACATAACACATAATTTTTTGTTTTTATATTTTTACTATATATTTCTATTATACATATATATTACCTAGAAAGATTTCTATATATTTTTTTTTCTTTTTTTATAAATTTATTTTTGTTTTGAAATTCTGAATCTTTAATTTTCTCTCTAGGAGATTCGAATTCGTATAAATTTAAGCGAAAATTTAATAGGTATCAAGTTTTGAATCCACATAACGAAAGATATAACACGTGCATATATAATATATTTACGAGGTTAAAATAATCGAGAGCCATCGGTACCGGCTGTGTAAATGCGACGCCAGGAAGACCAGTCTGTCCATCTTGGACTTATCTCCCGCCTAAACTATAGGAGGACCAAGGTATAATCATGGTCCGGTTCTCCGGTCGAAAAGCATACGCCAAGAATACGCGGCTTATCTAAATATATCCCAAAGTGGAAACATACGAAAACGTTTTAATTAACTAATTAACATTCCTGATATCTCTTGTGCCTTGTGTATCTCGATTTTGCGGATCAAGTCACGTTTCTCCTGGCATTTTTCGTAGATTGACATGTTTTAGCATGTAAGTGCGATGCGTGTGTTACGAAACAATTTCTCTTCTCTCTCTCTCTCTCTCTCTCTCTCTCTCTCTCTCTCTCTCTCTCTCTATATATATATATATATATATATATATATATATATATATATATATCGAGAAATTACTATATTTTTTTCGCTTTTATTATTTCGACACACCAACATTTTCCTATATTGTTTTTATGCGTTAACTTTGATCTGCATATTTCAATTTTGCGTTGAATAATGTTTATTTATCTAATACATTGAGATTGCGACATTATCGTACATTAAAAATTATGTAATCTTATTTATACGATATGATATACAATTTATATCGAATAAAATGCATGACAATAAGTATTAAAAATTTTAGAAGAAATAAAAAAAAAATTACTAAAATGAAAGGACGCGACTTGGTAGGTCGTAACAAAGCGATTGCGCAGCGAATATTCTGGCTATAATACTAAGAGTTAAAAATTGCGCATAGGCCTCGTCTCACCTCCGCTGCTACGCCCCCGTGAAAGACGGTGGGCCCCCTTTCAGCCCCCCCCCCCCCCATAGGTCCATAGGTCCCGTCGAGCCGAGTTAATCGGCACGGACCTCCGCAAGCACGCTTCGCCACCTCGACTCGTTTCAAGAGGCTCCAAAGCTGGTATTAATAATCCGACGCCAGATATCCTCCGCCGTGCTTCTTCATGCACTTTTTCGACGCGTCGGCCCGTCGCTTCTCAGTCACGTTAATCTCCCCGAACCCATTTAATTCGCAAGCGAAACGCAACACGAGCGTAAACGTTGGCGCATTCTGCAAATTCCGTAACGACACATACGTGCATGTACATCCAATAGAATCATTGAAATGTTGTGTGTTACGCTACTCTCTATCCTTTCGAGAATAAAACGAGCACCCGTTGACCTCGAACGGTGTACGATCGGTCATTTTCTTTTCTCTAGAAAATCCCATCGGACGAGATTGACGATCGAGATTACGCCGTGGTATCGAGGCATCCACTCTCATGTAATATTGCTCAATAGCGTAAATCATATCTCTTATTCAGCTTATTTGTATTATATTTACGTGTGACACGTAATCGGTCTATCGTTACCCCTGAAACGTGAACGTAAATCGACGCGCGCGCGCGCGCACACATTACATTATATTACGTAGAATCGCGGAACCGCATCAAGTAAATCGACATGATTTACCGTTGTGTTCGATCTATCGCAACACAAGTTATCGTATTTTAAGATTAGGTTGTCGCGGATAACTCCGGGACGTATTCACGGCCGGGACCCGTATACAGGCAGAATAACTATACGTGAAATATCACGTATAGTTATTTAACGCTAAAATTCGACGATGTAACAGTCTCGTAAAAGAGCGAGTCTTCCTATTACGAGAGATTTCGCCCGTCTGAGCGAAAGTCTCTTTCAAGGGCTCTCTCTTTCTCTCGCTCTCTCGGGTCGCCCGCGCCTCTTTCACCTGTCACACCTCGACAGTCGTAGGAGGGCAAAAGGCTAATGCGTTCGAGTAACCGGATTAAGGCTGCGTGGATTAAGGAATGAAGAAATACTCGCTCCGATTCGCCACGGACGAGAATTACGCGCGCACGTATAGCGATATGAAAATGTTTCATCATCGTAACAGCTACAATTCCGGAAGTATCGCTGCTTATGCTCAAGAGAATCCCTTAACGCTTGTCTAGCTTTCGAGTAAAACTATTTATTTAATTTATCAAAAAAAAAACGATAATTCTTTCAATTCACAAAAGTTACAATACCGACAACAAAGATGAGAATTGATGCCTGGCAATATATACTTTTTTATTTTTCAGACATTTAAATAGTATTATATCGATGTATTATAAATTATAATATTAAATTTAATAGTGATAAGATAACAAAAGAGGACACAATTGGCGCGGTAAAGTCGAGTGCCGACTCATTCGCCACATGTTGCCTCGCCTTCGTTCGAAAAGATGTAAATTCTCACCGTTTAATCCGCTTATATCGAACCGATATTACTTTCAGTCTTCTCTTTCTATAGAAGGTTCATAATATATGCGTGATACGAGTACGACGATAACAATGAGAGCGCCGGCTGTAAAATTATATGGCACCTTCTTTGTGCTTTCACAATAAAATTCACGAACCATTTTTACGGGCGCCAGATATTTCTCATAAATCGGCCATATCTTTATAATATTCCGCTATAAAAGCAGCGAGTTTGAAGTGAAAGTATCAAAGTGTTAGAAAGACTCGTCGACTGGCGTTATGTTATTTCTGGATTACGTTATTTGTTTTCTAAAAATAAATGTTGCAATAAGCATGAATATGTGTATTAAGATTCTTTACATGTAAAGAGAAAAACTTTAGAAAAATATATATAATAAAGATTCGAGAAAATTTAACTTTATTGTTATATTTACTATAATTATTTATATATAATCGCAATTTTTTTAATTCACCAAGTTAGACGAAGAAAAATCTTTTTTATAGTTTAATCATAAATGCATAAATGGCAGAGAGCAAAAAATAAAATGATGGGTGTTCTATCATATGTGGGAAACTGATGATTTTTCTACATTAATAATGGTGCAAATTGAATACAATTACAATGGAATAAAGTGATCGATTCTTGCTATACGTTCTATCTTTTCTCTCGTAATTGTACTGATAAAAAATCTATCGGAAACCCGTGTATCAATTATAATGACCGGTTGTTAATAACGACTCGGACATAATGACAATGCTCTCCCTTCGTTGCGCATACAAGCGGCATTAATAATACGAATTAATATACTATGTGTACGTGCGCGGGGATAAGCGTGAACGTATAGAAAAGCCGTGCGTATATATAGAGAATCGTTTCGTAAGGTGGCAGGGAGGTCTGCCGAGAGCTACTACTTTTTGTGTCAATTAATATTTCGTCACGGATCAGAGGCGGCTAAAAGCAGCATCTAGAAACCCTTCGGGGCCTCACTGCCCATTCAAGCGTACTTGTCTGCCGTCTATTTAAGATACGGTACATCCCGCCGCTATGCTCGATTTTCTTTCCGGCTTGAACTGACAATGAATTCGACGAAGATGGTATTCCGGATGTTTCGAATACGTACTTTATTGTCGTTTCGTGATAACGAAATCTAAATAATTATGCAAGTTTCGCACCTTATTCGCTTGTACTTTGCAAGTAATTCGTTAATCGCGCTAATAAAGTGTGGAGCATCATGCGAATCATGAGTTTATGTTAATAACATGACAGAGAGGCGTCGTGAAGTTCTCCACCTCGTTTGCTTTTATCGCTCCGACTTAATTTTCTGGCCACTTAGGCGCGCCGCCGTGCTCCGGTATGCGAGGCGTGGAAGACAAAAAGAGAGCCATCTAATTAGATGCGATAAAAATGATAACGACATTCCAGATGCGTGCCATTTCGATACCGCAGTCGACCGCGGCCGTCTCACGGAGCTCGTTTTCCCGTTCTCGCCGTTTCTAAGTCGATTTACGTACACGATGCATATTAATGCGACATTATTATTTATTCGCCGAGTAACCAGGTAGCGACGGTAAATTAGTAGATACCGCCCAGCGGTGACTTTGCTATTGAGTACGATATCCGGCTTAATGACGCGCGCGCGGAAAAAGAAGGAACGCGTTGGACGTTGGGCGTTGGGCGTTGGAGAAGCAGCAACGCATCGCCGATCACCACGTGTGTGGATTGCTCGGTGTCAGGAATCCGCTGATCTTAATCGATACGCACGGGATAAGGCGCGCGTTGCACATCCGCGTGCCCGCAATCCTGTTTCTTACGGCTACCAGGGCTAAGGATACGCGTAATCTCCCAGGATTAGCTCGCGCGGGAAATCAATGACGTCCGGCATCGTCGGATGACTCATTCCCTTCTCGCCGGCTTTTCTTCTCACCAAAACCAGAGTCGCCAGAATGAAATGTCGCAAGATAATTAATCGACAAAAACAAATTTAAGACTTTTCCAAATTTTTCTAGTTACAAAATATATATATATATATATATATATATATATATATATATATATATATATATATATTTATATTTATATTTTTTTTTTCTGCTTTTTCGCATAATGAATAATTTTACAAAATTGATGAATTTATGATTTAACTGACAATGAATATATTACTTTGTCTCGCGCTATTTAACAATTAACGAGAAATTTTATTAAATTTAATATTTATTTTTTTAACGATCAACGACAGAGAAATGATTAGAGAATATCTCACTGAAGCACAGCTATACGCACTAGTCTTACACTGGCATTTTTCGAGCTCCAGTTGGCCGGTCGCGCAAATTTACATTGTGACCGCTTCTAATGGAATTGTCGATACGCCTCGCGTACAAGACTATTATTATATCTTGCCGTCGTCGACCGGCAAGAGTCAATAAAGCCAGAAGCAAATACGCGCGCGGCTTAACAGATTTCAAGCGAGTAACCGCGTTTCATTACACAACGCGCGGCTCACAGCAGGGAAAATAACGACCGAGGTGTTTCCACACTCCAACGTGTCTATAACGCACCCAAGGCCAGGGAATAGCCTTCTGCACTCAAGGATAATCCAAGAGAAAGAGAGAGAAGCTCTCTATTCCTCTTTGCGCGACTTTAACTTCTTGCCGAGCGCGTTAAAACGCTATTCTTCGCGCGAAGCGACCGCATCATCGCCCCCGTTTTACGCTTCGCCATGAGACTATGATGCATCGGTGTGTTCCGCGAGGCTTTGCAAATTATCGCATCGCGATCCGATAAATGTATCCAGCGTAAAGTTCTAAATGGCTCTAACTGTAGCTTTCGTCTCGCATGGACGACTTATCTCGCGCGAGAGCAGCCGCTCCCGCTGTTACTAAACTATTATAAAACGTAACGGTGTGACCATAAATGATGTAATCGTGAACATTGGTTTTAGCAGGAGCCTGTGAAATGTTTCTGCCGCTTAATAACCGTTGATTAATTGCTATGAAAAGCTATGTTGAACAAACGATAAACATCGCATCCCCGGAAGCGTTTTTAACATGAACTTTAAAAGTTTTTATGATTTCTAAAGAAACGTTTATTCGCTCTTTGATGAATGTCTAAGAATCAGGTCGCATATTGCGTTAGACTATATCATTTAATCATACATGTTTTCACCTTCCGGACAGTGATTACGATACAAGGTCCGAAGTGTGACCTGTGCTCGAGCAAAGATTGTCGTACATATATACCGGCGTTCTCCTGAGAAATAAATTCCTGAGAAACAGGAAGACAAAATCTAAACGAGGCTGTCGCGACGCCATACCTTCGAGACACGTGTTAAAAAACTTTGTCACGCGCAGGGGGACTCGTTTACGTCTCACGTGTATCGTCAGTTGACACGTCGAGACATGTACCTTGTAATGTCAGGAACAACAATAACATAATCCCGTATCGGAAATTGTATAATTAATATAAAAAAAAAATCGATGTAACACATTACAATGATTCGCGATCCAAAACAAGACTTTGCGAGGCATATTAATCTCCTCGTCGAGAGGAGAGAAGAAGGTGCAATGGAGAACTAGGAGGGAAGGAGAGGGTGGACAAAAAGGCGATCATTTGAGTTCGAGTAAGCGAGGTAGCGTGCCCCGGGGGCCTATCCGCCGCCACCACCGCAGCCAATGTAAACGGGATCGTCGGTTAGGTTGCACCGGCGCGGCGGTGCAGTGCTGACGCTGGCGCTGGCGCTGGCTTGCTGGCATCAGCGGTATCCAGGGAGCAGCGGCAACGACAACGGCAGCTAGGAAACCCGGCGGCGCGGCGCGGCGGCCCGTGAGCGGGTTTATGAATGCGGTCTTCGGCTGCATTTATGCCGGTAGCTGAAGGCGCTTATAAATAAGGGGTCGGAACGCGGGGCAAGAGATGAGAGAGGGGCGAGCCAGAGGAGGAAAAATCAGTGAAAGAGAAGGGAATAGAGACGAGAAGGGAGAGAGAGATGAAATGAGCGCACGCACATCGTAACGTATGTGTGCGCAGAGCGCGAGAGCGCGCGGATTCAATTATTCTGCGATTACAACGCGACTGGCGACTGGCGACTGGCGACTGGCGACTGGCCGGCCGACTGGTTGGCTTCGATCGCCACTGGTGGTGCCTCTTTGCGCCTACGTGCTTTTACGTCGTTATACTGGGTTGTTATACTGGGTGATACGTTCAAGTACGATGGAGTTTGCGCGTTGACGACCTTATCGTGCGACAATTGCAGCCGCATATTGTCAGAAATTGACTTCTTGTCGAAAAAAAGAAATATTATTCTCATTTAATTATTTAATTAGTGTACATATGTATATATGTACTAAAGTAAAAATGATATCTGCGATAGTAAGTTAATAAAAACACGATGCAAATAATGCAGAATATACAGGATTGAATTATATCCACGAGAGATTGTCGATATATATTCAATTTAAAAATAATAATATTTAATTTTCTATTTAATTAATTTAATTCTATAATAATATATTTATAATTCTTCTCAATTGATTTCAATCTTCCTATCGATGTATATTAGTATGAAACATCGCATTTTACACACACACACACACACACACACACACACACAGTGCGCAATAACTGTCTGCCTTATGAAAGACGAGCACCTTGTATAAGTGGTGTTACTGGCCAATATTCTCCCCGCGCACTTCTACGCTCGTTCTCTTGCAGTCACTTATGCACGGCCCTATCGCGATCACGTCAAAACTACCACGATCTGTTATTGCATATTGCCTACACTCTACGCGCGTCATACTCCGATAAGCCACCGGCAAATCTGATAACGTTGCATTAGTACTATTCTCTCACGCGCTTGAAACCGACACTGAGGATCTTCCTT